>NC_138301.1:52455000-52832500 GCF_965601325.2 Salmo salar
GGCAGGCAGGCAGGCAGGCAGGCAGGCAGGCAGGCAGGCAGGCAGGCAGGCAGGCAGGCAGGCAGGCAGGCAGGCAGGCAGGCAGGCAGGCAGGCAGGCAGGCAGGCAGGCAGGCAGGCAGGCAGGCAGGCAGGCAGGCAGGCAGGCAGGCAGGCAGGCAGGCAGGCAGGCAGGCAGGCAGGCAGGCAGGCAGGCAGGCAGGCAGGCAGGCAGGCAGGCAGGCAGGCAGGCAGGCAGGCAGGCAGGCAGGCAGGCAGGCAGGCAGGCAGACAGACAGACAGACAGACAGACAGACAGACAGACAGACAGACAGACAGACAGACAGACAGACAGACAGACAGACAGACAGACAGACAGACAGACAGACAGACAGACAGACAGACAGACAGACAGACAGACAGACAGACAGACAGACAGAGGTTTATTCTGCAGGTTAGGGGAGAATTGCTAGCCTGTTGGAAACAGCCTGATCGCTGCGTTCACCATTCTATTTCATTTCACAGTAAAACAGAATGGTGAACACGGACAGTCAGACAGGACAGCTGGTTCCTTCCACCTGGCAAGAATAATTGCTGTCCTAAGGGCATCCGTTTGTAATGTGAGGCGCACAGTACTACATAGAGCCATGACTACATGGAACTCTATTCCACATCAGGTAACTGATGCAAGCAGTAGAATCAGATTTCTTTTTTAAAAACAGGTAAAAATACACCTTATGGAACAGCAGGGACTGTGAAGAAACACACACACAGGTACAGACACCCACATACACACACACGCAAGCACACACACTCTATACACGCGGACATTGTAATATTGTTGTATGGTGGTATTATACATGTTGTATTGTACATTTTGAATTGTAGATACAATTGAAGGTGGAAGTTTACATACACTTAGGATGGAGTCATTAAAACTCGCTTTTCAACCACTCCACACATTTTTTGTTAACAAACTATAGTTTTGGCAAGTCGGTTAGGACATCTACTTTGTGCACGACACAAGTCATTTTTCCAACAATTATTTCACTTATAATTCACTGTATCACAAATCCAGTGGGTCAGAAGTTTACATACACAAAGTAGACTGTGCCTTTAAACAGCTTGGAAAATTCCAGAAAATTATGTCATGACTTTAGAAGCTTCTGATAGGCTAATTGACATAATTTGAGTCAATTGGAGGTGTACCTGTGGATGAATTTCAAGGCCTACCTTCAAACTCAGTGCCTCTTTGCTTGACATCATGGGAAAATCAAAAGAAATCAGCCAAAAAAATTGTAGACCTCCACAAGTCTGGTTCATCCTTGGGAGCAATTTCCAAACACCTGAAGGTGCCACGTTCATCTGTACAAACAATAGTATGCAAGTATAAACACCATGGGACCACGCAGCCGTCATACCGCTCAGGAAGGAGACGCGTTCTGTCTTCTAGAGATGAACGTACTTTGGTGTGAATAGTGCAAATCAATCCCAGAACAACAGCAAAGGACCATGTGAAGATGCTGGCGTAAAAAGTTACAAAAGTATCTACATCCACAGTAAACGAGTCCTATATCGACATAACCTGAAAGGCCGCTCAGCAAGGAAGAAGCCACTGCTTCAAAACCGCCATAAAGAAGCCAGACTACGGTTTGCAACTGTACATGGGGACAAAGACCGTACTTTTTAGAGAAATGTCCTCTGGTCTGATGAAACAAAAATAGAACTGTTTGGCCATAATGACCATTGTTATGTTTGGAGGAAAAGGGGGGAGGCTTGCAAGCCGAAGAACACCATCCCAACTGTGAAGCATGGGGGTGGCAGCATCCTGTTGTGGGGGTGCTTTGCTGCAGGAGGGACTGGTGCACTTCACAAAATAGATGGCTTCATGAGGAAGGAAAATTAAGTGGATATATTGAAGCAACATCTCAAGACATCAGTCAGGAAGTTAAAGCTTGGTCGCTAATGGGTCTTCCAAATGGACAATGACCCCAAGCATACTTCCAAAGTTGTGGCAAAATGGCTTAAGGACAACAAAGTCAAGGTATTGGAGTGGCCATCACAAAGCCCTGACCTCAACCCTATAGAAGATTTGTGGGCAGAACTGAAAAAGCGTGTGTGAGCAAGGAGGCCTACAAACCTGACTCAGTTACACCAGCTCTGTCAGGAAGAATGGGCCAAAATTCACCCAACTTATTGTGGGAAGCTTGTGGAAGGCTACCCGAAACGTTTGACCCAAGTTAAACAATTTAAAGGCAATGCTACCAAATACTAATTGAGTGTATGTAAACTTCTGTCCCACTGGGAATGTGATGAAAGAAATAAAAGCTGAAATAAATCATTCTCTCTACTATTATTCTGACGTTTCACATTCTTAAAATAAAGTGGTGATCCTAACTGACCTAAGACAGGGAAATTTTACTAGGATTAAATGTCAGGAATTGTGAAAAACAGAGTTTAAATGTATTTGGCTGAGGTGTATGTAAACTTCTGACTTCAACTGTACCTCAATTACCTCTTAGCCCTGCACATCGTGGTATCCCGTGTATAAAGCAGAGTTATCTTTACTCATTGCGTATTTATTATTACATGTTTTACTTTTCTATTATTTCTCTACTTTCTCTCAGCATTGTTGGTAAGTGCCCCGTAAGTACGTGTTTCACTGTTAGTCTACTTACACCTGTCGTTTACGAAGCATGGCATTTGATACGTGTTTCACTGTTAGTCTACCTACACCTGTCGTTTACGATGCATGGAATTTGATACATGTTTCACTGTTAGTCTACCTACACCTGTCGTTTACGATGCATGGAATTTGATACGTGTTTTACTGTTAGTCTACCTACACCTGTCGTTTACGATGCATGGAATTTGATACGTAGCTGATGCAACCAGACAGGAAATATTGGTTTAACAGTGTTTTACTTGCTATATTGTATTTACTTCGCCACCATGGCCTTTTTTTGCCTTTACCTCCCTTATTTCACCTCATTTGCTCACATTGTATATAGACTTATTTTTCTACTCTATTATTGAATGTATGTTTGTTTACTCCATGTGTAACTCTGTGTTGTTGTATGTGTCAAACTGCTTTGCTTTATCTTGGCCAGGTCACAATTGTAAATGAGAACTTGTTCTCAACTTGCTTACCTGGTTAAATAAAGGTGAAATAATAAATAAATAAAAAATAGGTTCATTCAAAGTGTTGAGAGAATATATGTATCTCATAAAACAAACTGACTTACATATACACTGGCAGGCGATCAATTTAGCTCCACGCTCTGGTACTGGAGAGCACGGGAAGACGGGTTTGAGTAAATAAGTAGCAAATACATAAGAAACGATGTACTGAGAAGAAGGGCGGATGATCAGCAGTTCTATCCAGAGTTTTAGGAATGCAGGAAGAGACCCATAGACCTCAAGAATGTAGGCATAATCTCCACCAGATTTGGAGATGGTGGTCCCTAATTCAGCATAGCACAGGGCCCCCACTGTCGAGAACAACCCACACACCGCCCAAATGATCAACGACAGTCCGACAGAACCAGCTTCCTTCACTACCCCGATGGGTGTTAAGAATATCCCCGAACCGATGATGCTACCCACGATGATAGCAACACCATTCAATAGAGTTATAGATCGTTTCAGTTCAACTGTCTTCTCCCCGGAGATGCTGCCAGTTGGGTTTGTGAGCGCACTGCCTTCAATCGGACAAAACTCTTCTTCGTGGACGCCTGATTCCCCCGAGGACTTCGACTGACGTTTCTTCAAACTTAACATGTTGAGAAATATTTCTTCAAACTTCTATTCGTGAATATTGCGAGGTGAAAACCTACATAAAGTTTGCTAGCTAAGTAGTCCTGTACAGTAGCTATGTAGCTAAACGTTGTAATAGTTAATGTTGGCGTGGTGATGCAGCGTGGACATGGAATGAAAGCTATAATAACTTTACTAGGGGTTTGGAGTAACCGGTTGTTCCGCCACATATTTGAGGCTGCTGAGGATCCTACCAGGCAGAACAAACCCGTGATTTCTGGTAGATCATCAAAAGCAATTCAACTCAGCATGTTTTTTTGACTCATTCAGCAGTTTTTATCTGATTAAGTACAATACCATAGGAAATGAAAGTTGATTGTCTCTTCTTCCTGTTAATAAGACCCTGGTTGCAGGGGCGGAAATCCCGGGGGGGACGGGGGGGACACGACCCCCCCATCCTGGGAAAAATATGATTTGTCCCCCCCAATATATCACTGAAACATAACTATGTAATTTAAATAATATTAATAATACGCAATGAAAGCAATTGTGCTGATTATAGACACTTAACCCCTGTGCGGCCTCGGACATCCAGCGAAAAATCATATCGCCATTAGCATAACAAAATGTAATAATAAAAAAAAATAAAAAAAATATTCAAATTATATCGTTTTATAGATACACCTCTCCTGAATCGAACCACGTTGTCCGATTTCAAAAAGGCTTTACAGCAAAAGCAAAACATTAGATTATGTTAGAGGAGTATATCGTAAAAGTAGCCACATAGCCATTTTCCGACCAACGACATGCATCACAAATAACCAAAAAACAGCTAAATGTAGCACTAACCTTTGACAATCTTCATCAGATGACACACCTAGGACATCATGTTACACAATACATGCATTCTTTTGTTCGATAAAGTTCATATTTATATATAAAAACAGCATTTTACATCGGTGCGTAACGTTGACTATTTTCCCTCAAATGCATCTGATGAAACAGAGCTACAATTTACTAAATTACTATTCGAAAACATTTTTAAAATGTAATATTGTCATTCTAAGATTTATAGATGAATATCTCTTGAAAGCACCTGTAATGCCAGATTTAAAATTAACTTTACTGGGTAATCATACTTTGCGATGAAAGGGGATGCGATACTCTGAAAAATAGGCTAACGTTACAGGTCAGCGCCATCTTGGAACAATCGCATATCACATCTAGTCTTGTATACTATTGTCAATAATCCCTTACCTTTGGTTGTCTTCATCAGAAAGCACTTCCAGGAATCCCAGGTCCACAACAAATGTATTTTCGTTCGAAAAAAATACTCCTTTATGTTCCAAGAGCTTGTTCTTGTCTGAAGGCTGCTCCAAAACCTCCGTCGGCCACGGGACAGCCATTTCGATAAAATGCATTTTTTTCCCATTTAGGTTCGTTCAAACATGTCAAACGTTGTATAACATAAATCTTCAGGGCGTTTTTCAACAAGAGAGACAATAAGATTCGAGGGGGACGATTGCATTGTGTTTCAAAACGTTTCGAAAGGGGAGGGTAACCAGGGGCGTCGGCGTCATAATGGTGATGGCCCTCTCCGTGTGACCACGTTCCACTGCGTCTCATTCATTCAGTTTTCACAGTAGGAGTCTCAAACCACTTTGTAAAGACTGGGGACATCTAGTGGAAGCAATAGGAAGTGCTCAATGAACCATAGCTCACGGTGTGATTAATAGGCAACGTGATGAAGTTGAGTTCGCAATTCAGAATTCCACTTCCTGTTTCGATCTGTCTCGGGGTTTTGACTGCCATATGAGTTCAGTTATACTCACAGACACCATTCAAACAGTTTTAGAAACTTTAGGGTGTTTTCTATCCACAAGTATTAATTATATGCATATCCTAGCTTCTGAGTTTGAGTAGGAGGCCATTTAAAATGGCCACGAATATTTTTCAAAAATCGCTTTAGCGCCCCCTATCCTAGGGGAACGCCAAGAGGTTAATAGCTCGTTTTTAAGTTTCAAAAGATTGCGACCCCCCCCACCCTTTGCCTCACAATGGTTTGATCCACTGCCAGTTCCTTAGCTTGCGAGGTAACGTAGAGACTCAATGAACGTAACTGGCGTGAGGTTCATCCAGTCAATCGCTCACACACACTAGCTGAATATGCAGAGCTAGCACGCAAATATTAACTATTAAGCTAGCTAGTACCTATTCCATTTATGTGGCGTCGTCAAAGATGGAATCTTTGCTATCATCAATTTATTCCAAGATCAGCATGCATGTAAGTTAGTGCTTCAAAGTCCCTGTGATAAGGTTAGTGATAAACTGAACAGAACTACACTCTCTTCTACCATTGTTTTAAATATATTTAATGGTCTCGTTGCAAAAGCTAAATTGTCGCAAGGGAACTTTTATTTATATATTTTATTTCACCTTTATTTAACCCGGGTAGCAAAGATTATAGCAAACACCACTGAATTGATGCTCGCTAGCTTTGCAAATTCAGCTATTGTTAGAAGCCAGCCAATATGAAGCAAACGATTAAAATTACAAAAGGTTGCAGCATATGTTGTGTAAATGGTGAACTCATACAGCTGTCAACTCTTGTCACTGCAATCCGTTTCACATTTGCTAGCTACCTTTTAGATCGAAGCCCATATAGAATGATAGAAGATAAGATGATAGAAGCCCATCTCCTACTGTAAATAACCTACAATAACCTGTGTAGCCAACCAGGTAGAAAAATGGCAGAAAAATGGCAGAAAAAAAGACGGACATCAGAGTATTTTTCAGTACACCAAAACGCAAAGTAAGAACCCTAGTAGCCTAATATCTCAAAGACTAGTTGATAAAATGTTCATAAGAAAGAAATGAAATTCTAATGGAAATGTTTCACAATGATGTCATTAGGCAGAGCAGGCAACAGATGGCACACAGACAGCAGAGTTGGAGACAGATATGCAGGGACAGACTGGCAGAGACAGGGAGTCTCAGGTAAGTTTGTTGAGTCTTTGTTTGGCAACATTATGAAAGGTTCTCAATTTTTTTTACTTGTAAAATAGGAACATAATTGGAAATTGGAAAATGCCATGGATACCCCCACTCTCAACTTAAACTGGTGACTGAACTAAGATTTGTTAAAGGCAATGGTATTGCTGTTGTGATTAGTTGTGTAGTTTTGGGTTCCGGTAGTTAGGAGTACGGCAAACACCTTATTTCTTTGGTTCCTCAATATACATTTACCATATTAAACGTAGGCTATGTGTTACAGCACTACTTTTGGTGTCCCCCTCAGGAATTGCTCTTGAGAAAATGTAATGTAATTGTCCCCTCCAAAGTTGATATCAGATTTTCGCCCCTGCCTGGTTGGACATGTTGATAAATAGCCCAATGTCAAAAACAGAGTTTTAACTGTCCAAAACAAGAACGAATATGCACAAACAGTTCGTGATATATTGAAAAGCTAAACATACAATGTACTATATACACATACATGTGTAACAATAGTAATCATATTACTTTTATTTGGTTTTTAACGAGCACCTTATAAACTGAACACGCACCAAACACCATGGCAATAATTCACTGATATGGATTAGGGGAGACATCAGCACGTCGGCTACGCACTGTCGAAACTAACAACTAAAAACACATGGAAACTGGATATCTTTTCTTCCGTGGTTAGAGAACAACAGACCGCTACATTTTGGGTCGCTAAAACGGAAAGAGAAACGCAACACGCACGTATTTGTCCATCACGTTGAAATCAAATGGGCGAGAGAGGAGGAAATGAGGCAGCGCACCCTGTTTAAACTAACACAGCTCAAACAACGGAATCTGGGAATAATGTCTAGGTCATTGGTTAGAAGACAATATGTAGACGACATCTAGCTAAAAAAATTTAAGTGTTGCATTTTGATTAAAGTGGTTGGCCAACGCGGTAAGTGTAACGCAAAAAAATTAATTGTTAATAACTTTATCGACGTCACCCTGAAATCAACAGAACAGGGGGTAAACGTCTGGGGGTGTATCACTGTTTAAACTAACACCATTCCAAGGCCGAATGGGAACTTGGAAAAACCTATACATGGATGGTTGGATGACAACTTGTTGAAGGATTCAATCTATATTTTGGCATTTCGGATGTAGAGTTGCAACTTCGGGAGGCTGCCATTATGGCAAAGAGAACAGACCTCTTTTTCTGTTAGTTAATTTAAACAGCATAAGATATCAACAGTGACAACGATGAGTTGCGATTTAAGTGATAGTTTGAATATCAGCGACTTTTATAGCGGGACTGCTCCGAATTTTCCGATCCATTTCATTAAGTCCCGCGCATCCCAAAATGAACTGTACACAACAACATATGTTGATTGATCTGTTTTAAGACATCGTGATGAATATAAACGTTCATACTAACATAGTGGTTAGAGCGTTGGACCGGTAACCGAAAGGTCGCGGGGTCGAATCCCCGAGCTGACAAGGTTATAATCTGTCATTCTGCCCCTGAACAAGGCAGTTACCGGGCGCCGAAGACGTGGGTGTAGATTAAGGGTTAAATGCGGAAGAGACATTTCAGTTGAATGCATTCAGTTGTACAACTGACGAGGTATCCGCTCCTTTCGCCGTCGTCAGTCTGAGGTAAAAAGGATTTGGATTTACACAAAATGTTCAGTGGTGAAAATACAAGCTTTCCTTCAGAACAACAGATCTATACGTGCTTTATTTCAAAGGGATATTATATCCATTCCTTATGTCACAATTTACTGGAATACATTTGTCAATAATATCTGTTGGGAAAAATTATGGTTTTTACCTGCTTGTATAACAAGTACCTCTCTTCGCCCCAACCTGGGCTTGAACCAGGGACCATTGCACACATCAACAACTGACACCCACGAAGCATCTTTACCCATCGCTCCACAAAAGCAGCAGTTATTGCAACGCCAGGGGAAACCCTACTTCAAGTTTCAGAGCGAGTGACGTTACTGATTGAAACGCTATTAGCGCGCACCATCGCTAACTAACTAGCCATTTCACATCGGTTACACTTGTTAATTAAGTCAAAGAGGTGTCTTTCAGAATGATCCATAAGTATTACCCTGTGAATCATGACCTGAAGAAACTCCAAAAAGACATTGACATTAACTGTACTTTTTGTGTTAAGCATCCAGAAACAGTTTTGCATTTAGTTTGGCATTTGTCGACATGTAAAAACATAATGGAAAAGATATTCATAGTTTTATAATTATATATAATCTTGATGACTTTTTAAATATTTTTATGGGAGAATGTGCTGCTCGGTTTCCTTAACCATAATAAGGATAAAAAAAACTATTTTACCTCATAAATCTAATTGTGCTAATGGGAAAAAGTCATATTCATAAATGTAAATTCACTAATAAAAAACCACTCTTCCGTGTTTTCTATAAGGAAATGGAGCAGTACATTAAGAACACAATGTTCTGGGACACTGTAAAGTCCATGGAGAATAAGAGCACCTCCTCCCAGCTGCCCACTGCACTGAGGCTAGGAAACACTGTTACCACCGATAAATACATTGTAATTGAGAATTTCAATAAGCATTTTTCTACGGCTGGCGATGCTTTCCACCTGGCTACCCCTACCCAGGTCAACTGCCCTGCACCCCCCACAGCAACTCGCCCAAGCCTCCCCCATTTCTCCTTCACCCAAATCCACATAGCTGATGTTCTGAAAGAGCTGCAAAATCTGGACCCCTACAAATCAGCCGGGCTAGACAATCTGGACCCTCTCTTTCTAAAATTATCTAACAAAATTGTTGCAACCCCTATTACTAGCCTGTTCAACCTCTCTTTTGTATCGTCTGAGATTCCCAAAGATTGGAAAGCTGCCGCGATCATCCCCCTCTTCAAAGGGGGAGACACTCTAGACCCAAACTGCTACAGACCTATATCTATCCTACCCTGCCTTTCTAAGGTCTTCGAAAGCCAAGTTAACAAACAGATTACCGACCATTTCGAATCCCACCGTACCTTCTCCGCTATGCAATCTGGTTTCAGAGCTGGTCATGGGTGCACCTCAGCCACTCTCAAGGTCCTAAACGATATCATAACCGCCATCGATAAGAGACATTACTGTGCAGCCGTATTCATCGACCTGGCCAAGGCTTCCGACTCTGTCAATCACCACATTCTTATCGGCAGACTCAACAGCCTTGGTTTCTCAAATGACTGCCTCGCCTGGTTCACCAACTACTTCTCTGATAGAGTTCAGTGTGTCAAATCGGAGGGCCTGTTGTCCGGACCTCTGGCAGTCTCTATGGGGGTGCCACAGGGTTCAATTCTCGGGCCGACTCTCTTCTCTGTATACATCAATGATGTTGCTCTTGCTGCTGGTGATTCTCTGATCCACCTCTACGCAGACGACATCATTCTGTATACTTCTGGCCCTTCTTTGGACACTGTGTTAACTAACCTCCAGACGAGCTTCAATGCCATAAAACTCTCCTTCCGTGTGTAACAGTGTAGGTTCCGTCCCTCTCTTCGCCCCAACCTGGGCTCGAACCAGGGACCCTTGCACACATCAACAACTGACACCCCACGAAGCATCGTTACCCATCGCGCCACAAAAACCATGGCCCTTGCAACGCAAGGGGAACAACCACTTCAGGTCTCAGAGCGAGTGACGTCACTGATTGAAACGCTATTAGCGCGCACCACCGCTAACTAACTAGCCATTTCACATCGGTTACACGTGGCCTCCAACTGCTCTTAAAAGCAAGTAAAACTAAATGCATTCTCTTCAACCGATCACTGCCCGCACCTGCCCGCCTGTCCAGCATCACTACTCTGGACGGTTCTGACTTAGAATATGTGGACAACTACAAATACCTAGGTGTCTGACTAGACTGTAAACTCTCCTTCCAGACTCACATTAAGCATCTACAATCCAAAATTAAATCTAGAATCGGCTTCCTATTTCGCAACAAAGCATCCTTCACTCATGCTGCCAAACATACCCTCGTAAAACTGACCATCCTACCGATCCTCGATTCCGGCGATGTCATTTACAATTTAGCCTCCAACACTATACTCAACAAATTGGATGCAGTCTATCACAGTGCCATCCGTTTTGTCACCAAAGCCTCATATACTACCCACCACTGCGACCTGTACGCCCTCGCTTCATACTCGTCGCCAAACCCACTGGCTCCAGGTCATCTACAAATCTTTGCTAGAGCCCCGCCTTATCTCAGCTCACTTGTCAACATAGCAGCACCCACAGGTAGCACGCGCTCCAGCAGGTATATCTCACTGGTCACCCCCAAAGCCAATTCCTCCTTTGGCCGCCTTTCCTTCCAGTTATCTGCTGCCAATGACTGAAATGAACTGCAAAAATCACTGAAGCTAGAGACTCATATCTCCCTCACTAGCTTTAAGCACCAGCTGTCAGAGCAGCTCACAGATCACTGCACCTGTACATAGCCCATCTGTAAACAGCCCATCCAACTACCTCATCCCCATACTGCATTTATTTATGTATCTTGCTCCTTTGCACCCCAGTATCTCTACTTGCACATTCATCTTCTGCACATCTATCACTCCAGTGTTTAATTGGTATATTGTAATTACTTCCCCACCATGGCCTATTTATTGCCTTACCTCCCTTATCTTACCTCATTTGCACACACTGTATATAGACTTTTTGTACTGTATTATTGACTTTACGTTTATTTATTCCATGTGTAACTGTGTTGTTGTATGTGTCGAACTGCTTTGCTTTATCTTGGCCAGGTCGCAGTTGTAAATGAGAACTTGTTCTCAACTAGCCTACCTGGTTAAATAAAGGTGAAATAAAGAAGAAATTTATAAAAAATTCAACATTCTTCTAATAAGAAATCTGTTAAAACAATCAATATGTCTGTTCCTTTTAAGGTCTTTGCATAATCAGTAATTTGTTGTACCCCCTAGCATATGTTATCATTGTCTGTTTGTATACTTCTTGTATGTATACTGGTTTACCTGCAATATATATATATATATATATATATATATATATATATATTTGAGGAAAAATGCTCTTGTGTAAGGTAGTAACACAAACTGGCCACATCAGGGACATTAGCGCAATATACAATCATTTAATATTGATAAATAATTCAACATGTAATTTTAAGATGATAGTATATGTTGCCCACTCAAACTATTGAAACAACGACATCTATGTCTCACTAATTTCACCATTAAGAGTTTCAAAATGCTCATACAATGTAACCAGGCGCTCTAGACACAAGCCTCCATAGTGTCTGTGCATTAGGCTGAACGCTTGCCGTCCTTACGTACTGCGCACGCCCAAGTCTCTAAAGCCAGTGAGGGGACATTTCCATTTTTTTCAATGTTGCCTGCATGTCAATTTCATTGTAAATACACAAAACTGATTGTAAGTACTATGTAAACGTGTGTAGTGTGTACCTGACACCTGTCAGGTACACACTGCACTGTACTGTACCTGCACTGTACTGTACCTGACATACTATATACTTAACCTTTATTTTATTTGTGTTGCATCCTTTTTAATCTTAAAAAGATTACTTGAAGTAATATATTAATTGTGGCTCTGATGACTCAGATCAGAGAACATTAAAACTCAATCAGTCACATTGGTGCCGTGACTCCCACCCATATACTAAACTCCACCCCCATCCATCCAGGAAAATGAAATGTTCATCAATCTGTACCTATTCTGATTACAGCTACAGTAGCCTAGTGTGTATCAATGTTCATAGTGCTTCAATTAGTAACGAATATAGAATTTGGCTTTACAATGCATTAACCCTTCTGTTGTGTTCGTTTCATTTTAATTAATTCTGTGTTCCGGGTCCAAAATGACTGCCCCGTTATAGCTGATTATAAATCCATAATAATACATATTTTATCACCTAATGTTGTGTTAGAACCTTTTATCAACTTAAGTTCTTGTGAACATAAGCTTTGAACTTCTATTTGCTATTTATGGCCTGTAGGCCTCATTGACCTGCGCTCATACAACTTGTTTTTGAGTAAAAAAAAAGCATCATGTATGGATTATTTTGACTATAACAAATACTCAGATGAAACATATTGTGCTATTTATCACAGACTACTTAATGTCAAAGTTTAACAAGGACTCTCTCCTCCTCACCAGTGTCATGATCAAAGATATGATCATGAGCCTCACATACAATATATCGTTTGGTCATTGTGCTGCCACAGAATGAATTGTGAGCAAGGCCTCAAAAAAGCTTTACATACCATAGCTGCGAGAAAAGCTTCTATATATTATTGAAATAATGCTGCGATTGTTTGTGAGAATGAAAACAGGTGTGGTTCCCGTGGAGGAAAGATTCTATTGGGGAAAGGTTCCCGTGGAGGTTGCCATGGAAGCCAAGAAGGGTAGTGAGGTGTGTGTGTGTGTGTGTGTGTGTGTGTGTGTGTGTGTGTGTGTGTGTGTGTGTGTGTGTGTGTGTGTGTGTGTGTGTGTGTGTGTGTTCAAACAAACATGCATGTGGGGGTCTGGGAGAGGAAGTTTTATACACTAATTGTAGTCTCACCCATTCATTTCTAATGACCTGTCATTTTTGAACGGGAACACCACAGGTGTACAAAAGTTAAATAAAAGAAAGCAAAATGTTATGAAAATCATCAAAATGTATTAGGTGTGTTCAGATGCCCTGTGTGGACAAAGTCATGGAACCTTATGACAATCAGATTGAATGAACTACATTTTTCAGAGAGTAAACTTGTATATCGGTCCAATTCGACCGGAACACAGCAGGAGGGTTAAAATTATACACCGAAGTTATACCAAATTGAAGGAGAACGGTTGGCTGACTGAAAAATAAGGACAACCTTGCATCATGATACAGAAGGGTAAAATCTAGCTGTAACATTTAAATATACACCCTGGGGAGTGATGCAGCTATGCAGGCTGTGGAGATTTCCGGTGTACATTATTAGTGGATGGCGTTCCGCTTCTCATCTCGCCACCGTCCTCCGTTAGCCGTAGCCAAATATTTACCGAAGGTCGACTACTGTCCTGGCTCCAGAGGAAGAGGCTGACTCAATGACTGAGAGCCATACCGAAAATGTAAGCTGTCAACCGTGTTGTAAAATGTTATTTAATGTTGTAATTCTGATTGCATGAAAATGTATTAGGCCGCTTTTTGAAAAGGCAGTGCATAGCTGGTGTAGGGCGGCCTAGGTCGGGGGCTAGCACCATCTCAGACAAACGATGGGCCTCGACGTTAACGTTTTCTCTCTCTGAAATAGCTAGCTAGCCGTCTGGTTAGTCTTTTCTCGGGCAGTACAGTAACGTTAGCTAACAACAGCTGTGTTGTTCGTTACCGGAGACGTTATAGGCCTAGACATTAGCCAGGTAATGCAATAATACATTCGAGGAAATCTTTTGAGATTAGCAATCTGCTTTTGCAAACCGACTAGCCATGCTAACCAACGTAACTTGCTTAGCTAACGTTAATGCTATGTATCTAATAAATATGTGGCTGCATACCAATTATTATCTAACTAGCTAACGTTAGTTTATAATCTTGCACCCAGATATAATTTAGCATAATTTAATAGTTGACTTGTTTAGCCGCATTATGTACTGTACGTTTTAAATGTGAGAACATGTAGTTGAGTGTGATTTTAGTGACTGGACCTAGTCTCAGCATCTCTAGTTAGCTATACAGGTAACTGTTGTAGTGATGTTGATGCTGTTGTTCATATGTACAGCTCAAAACAAACCAACAGCACACAATCTGCTGCAATCTCCTCTCATCTCGCCTTTATGTAGCTACATATGGTAACACCAGATCATTTGATTTAACTCTAAAACATGTTTTACCATTATACTGGTAGTTACAGGTGTGGCTATACAAAACAGTCAGATTTATCAACTAACCTGGCGATACTATCAAATGAAATTGTATTTGTCAGATGCGCCGAATACAACAGGTGTAGATCTTACCGTGAAATGCTTACTTACAAGCCCTTAATCAACAATGCAGTTCAAGAAATAGAATTAAGAAAATATTTGCAGAATAAACGAAATTAAAATTAAAAGTAACATTAAGATTAGGTGACAATAACGTGGCTATATGCAGGGGGTACCGGTACCGAGTCAATGTGTGGGGGTACAGGTTAGTCGAGCTAATTTGTACATGTAGGTAGGGGTAAAGTGACTATGCATAGATAATAAACAGTGAGTAGCAGCAGTATTAAAACAATGTAAATGCACAATGTAAATAGTCTGGGTGACCATTTGATTAATTGTTCAGCAGTCTTATGGCTTGGGGGTAGAAGCTGTTAAGGAGTCTTTTGGAGCTGGACTTGGCGCTCCGGTACAGCTTGTCGTGCAGTAGCAGAGAGAACAGTCTATGACTTGGGTGACTGTCGTCCTCGATTCGGGGAAACAAGAATGACCATGTCCGTTTGAATCTAGAAAATGCTCCATTGTTACAATATATTTATTTTTTGGCTCCATTAATTAATCCAACAATGTGTACACACGCTATGTTGTCTTTTTAAAATCATCTGTCGTTGATTGAGACCGGTGGTGTCGCATGTCATGATGACAAACACCTGTCTCCATCAATGAGAGAAGACTTGAAATAGACAACATGGCGGCGTACACATTGTTGGATTACTTCATGTAGAAAAACTATTTATTTTAATAACGGAGCATTTTAAACAAACCCCCTGCAACTGGACACAAACATTTTACATTAATCGAGGACGAAGATGGTATCGCCAATATCAGTTTAGTTATAATCTCTGGTGACGTTTTGTATAGAAACCTGTAACTACCAGTGTAATGATCACATTTTTGGGGGGGCTCGAATCACATTATCTGGTTTTAAAATCTGTAGCTCACCTTTAAACTGTAGCCTGTGTCCATCTCAAAATGTATAAAATCCTAATACACAGTAGAATGCCAGTCGTTTTGAGAGTATTAATACCATAGCTTTGGTAATACCGTTGCGTTGCAGTTAAAAACAATGCACATGGCTTACCGAGTGGCGCAGCGGTCTAAGGCACTACATCTCAGCGCTAGAGGCGTCACTACAGACACCCTGGTTCGATTCCAGGCTGTATCACAACCGGCCGTGATTGAGAGTCCCATAGGGCGCTGACCAATTGGCCCAGCGTCGTACGGGATTGGCCGGTGTAGGCCGTCATTGTAAATAAGAATTTGTTCTTAACTTACTTTCCTAGGTAAATAAAAGGTTCAATAAATAACATACATGGATCCATTGCATAAAATATGTATCGGATACATTTGCATCATGTTCATATACCCCCTCTGTCTTTCCATCTGTAGGGTTTCTGCCCTTTTACTAGTGGATGACCAGAGGTGTGTCACCTATTGATAACAGACGTCGTTAAGAGCCGGTAGAAAACACCCCTGTTGGACATCACCAGCCCGACCAAAACCTGCCCCCATAGCCGGGCCTTATTTGATACTCCTGGGCCTCCCCTCACACAGTGAAAACTGAATCAATACGTGCGAAGCAGCAGGATGACTGAGGCGTGGCAGCAGCAGCACACAGTGGTCTCCCCACCCACCGTGGTGCACAACCTCCCCCCGGGCTCCGACAGCGCCCTGGGCTGTGCCGTGTACGGGATCGTCCTCCAGCCGGATGTGGCCTCCCTCCAGCAGCAGCCCCAGCACGGCCAGCAGCATGCCGTACCCGCCCAGCAGCCTTCCCTACAGGTAGGGGGCGAGGGAGGGCACAAGTGCGGAGCCTGCGGCCATGACATATCCCACCTAGCTAATCCACATGAGCACCAGTGTATGGGGACCGGGGATCGGTCGTTCCAGTGTACCCAGTGTATGAAGATCTTCTGCCAGGCCACTGATCTGTTGGAGCATCAGTGTGTACAGGTGGAGCAGAAGCCGTTTGTGTGTGGCGTGTGTAAGATGGGTTTCTCTTTGCTTACCTCGCTGGCACAGCACCACAACGCCCACAACAACGGCAACAACCCCATGAAGTGTTCCATCTGTGAGAAGACCTACCGCCCGGGCTCTGGCAACAACACCCCCACCTCCTCCGCTGCCAACCCGTCCACCGGCGAGGCCTCCAGTGGCGGGGCAGCGTGCGGAGCCTCAGCCCCTACAGCGTTTGAGGCTTCGGGACCAGACAGGCCCTACAAGTGCTCAGTGTGCCACAAGGGCTTTCGGCATCTGTCTGAGTTGTCGCGACACGAACGGGTACACACGGGAGAAAAGCCCTACAAGTGTGACACCTGTGACAAGAGCTTCAGCCAGTCCTCTCACCTGGCCCACCACCAGCGCACCCACAGCTCAGAGCGGCCCTACAAGTGTGCTGTCTGTGAAAAGTGCTTCAAGCACCGCTCACACCTCGTGCGCCACATGTACGCCCACTCCGGCGAGCACCTGTTTAAGTGCAATTTGTGCGAGATGCACTTCAAAGAGTCGTCGGAGCTCCTGCACCACCAGTGCCAGCCCACAGTGACCTTGGACAGGCCGTTCCGCTGCGGCTCGTGTGGGAAGGGCTTCAAACGGCCTTCGGATCTGCGGCAGCACGAACGCACTCACTCCGAGGAACGGCCGTTCCAATGCGAGGAGTGCCAGATGAGCTTCAAGCAGCAGTACGCCCTCGTTCGTCACCGCCGCACTCACAAGAACCCAGCCGACCGGCCTTTTAAGTGTAACCTATGTGACAAGGGTTTCCTGCAGCCCTCCCACCTACTGTACCACCAGCACGTCCATGGCATGGAGAGCCTGTTCAAGTGTGCTTCCTGCCAGAAAGGTTTCAGCCAATCCGGTGAACTGCTACGGCACAAATGCACCGGCTCAGGGTCGGCGTCTGGCTCCGTGACCGCAGCCACGCCGGCGGTGGAGAAGCCCTACAAGTGTGACGTGTGTGGCAAAGGCTACAAGAAGAAGTCAACGCTCCAGCGCCACCAGAACTCCAGCTGTCAGGAGAAGCCGCTGAAGTGCTCCCTGTGCAACCGACGCTTCCTGTCGCCGTCTGAGTTCGTGACGCACCGCTGCGACCCATCCAGGGAGAAGCCCCTGAAGTGCCCCGACTGCGAGAAGCGCTTCAAGTATTCCTCGGAGCTGCAACGTCACCGCCGCGTTCACACCGGGGAGAAGCCCTACAAGTGCTCCAGCTGCGACAAGAGCTTCAAACAGCGGGAACACCTGGTGAAGCACCAGGCGGTGCACTCGCGGGAAGCCCAGTTTAAGTGCGTGTGGTGCGGGGAGCGTTTTGTGAACCTGGGAGCCCTCCAGGAGCACACGGTCCAGCACACTGCAGAAGGAGGTGGTTATCCTGCAGCCCCCTGTATACAGTGAGCAGGTCTGCTGCTGTTGAGCGCCTGTACAGTGTGAACACACACGGTGACATGGAACGTTGCGCGCTAGGCGTACAGCAACACTCTTCCTGACACCTTCTTCTTTTGTATATAACCACACATTCATTATTTACATTTAGTTACACACCCACATACCCCCCCCTCCTCCTTTTGCATAAACAATGGTAAAACTCTGCTTAATCCTAACCATGAAGTTATTATTGACACCTTCCTCCTCACACCAAGGTAATCATGCCCATGTTCTGCCCTTCATTAGTGACTTCCAACTACCCATGACCCAGATCAACTGAAAACAGTACATCAACTACCCATGACCCAGATCAACTGTGGTCACCTTGTTGGATGCAGGAAAAATGCAACTTGAAAAGGATGTTCCAATCTGAAAAGTCATTGGAAATGTATTCATGTTTGTAACATCAAATACTTAAGAGTTGCTTTTTAAAAAATTGGGAGAAATGAAATGTTGAAGGAAATTGGGGGGAGGGAGAGTCTTATTCTCTGACTCCTTTATGGTCATATCATTTCTTTGCTGTGGTTTGGTTCAGGTTTTGGCCACACTACGTGTTGAACTCCCCCTTAACCCTCTGGTTGGCTGTTAGTAATGCCCAATAAGCCCCACCCCTCATAGACTTAAATATACGTTTCTGCATGAGTATATTTAAGCAATATGGCCCGAGGGGTTGTGGTATATGGCCAATATACCACGGCTAAGGGCTGTTCTTATGCATGATGCAATGCGGAGCCCTTAGCTGTGGTATATTGCCCATATAACACAACCCCCTTGAGGTGCCTTTATAAACTAGTTATCAATGTAATTAGAGCAGTTAAAATACATGTTTTGTTATACCTGTAGTATACCACGGCTGTCAGCCAATCAGCATTCAGGGCTCGAACCACCTAGTTTATAATTGTGAAATATGTTTATATTTAGCATCACCGTTGTACTGTAGTAGCTTAGGTTTGCTTAAAAAATAAGAAAAATGTGACAAGTTATATCTTGTGTCCTCTTTGGAAATCTGTGGTAGATAAACTGTCGCATCTCTGTACTATAATGAATAGCAACTACTGTAGTATGTGTCAATGGGAATATTTCCCCACATTCTGGACTACTTTGGCTCCCTATGTCATAGAAAGAAACACATACCTTATCGCTCTGTCAACGTGGGGCTCCCAAGTGGCACTGCATCTCAGTGCTAGAGGCGTCCCTACACACCCTGGTTCCGATCCCAGGCTGTATCACAACTGGCCGTGATTGAGAGTCCTATAGGGGGCGGCGCACAATTGATCCAGCGTCGTCCGCGTTTGGCTGGGGTAGGCCGTCATTGTAAATAAGAATTTGTTCTTAACTGACTTGCCTAGTTAAATATAATGTGCACAGGGAATGATGCTCACACAACCTCTGAATCCTATATGTACTGTTTGCACATAAATATTACATTCTAACATGTTAACAAACTTGGTGGTAGAAGTTGCAAAATGTGTTGAAGAACTGCTTCTGCTACCTGCTTTTCTACCCAGTTGAGATTGTTTGTGTTGTATTTAAGCAAAAAGGGGTGTGGAGGACATACTCCGGTCCAGTGGCATTGTCCTCCGACAGGTGGCATCACTCCTACGCAACGCTCATCCCTCAACCGACAGAGCAGACAGTTAGTCGTAAGACAACGGCCCAGTGGTTTGTTTAAACCAGTAATGTCTATATCTGGATTTCAAAGTGTTATCGCTTCACCTAGCAGTTATCATCTGATTTAAAAAAAAAAAAAATATCTCTTTATCATGACTTCCATTTGGACACGTTGGCCTCGGTTTGTGCCTAGGAGGTCTTCATGTAAACCCAGCCAAGTTAGGGTCCCAATTGCACAAATTGTTCCTCAGTTGCCCCTGAAATAGCTGTGAGAGGACTTTTATGTTAGTAAGTCTAAATGTTGAGGTGGAGAAGAAGGGGGGGAAAAGTATGTGATTATGTATGCAAGTTTATACATGATGTTTTTTTATATTGTTTTATGATAGTGTATTTTAAAAGAAAGAAAAAACATGCTCACAATGTGTATTTGGAATGAGGATATGAAACTGAAAGGTTAGGAGTGAGAATGTCATGTGGTGGATTCATCCTAAATGGCACCCTATTCCCTATGTAGTATACCAGGGCCTCTGGTCAAAAGTAATGCACGCTATAGGGAATAGGGTGCAACTTGGGAAGAAGTTGATGTTTGAACTGGGTGGGATGATGAGGTAGTCAAGCACTTGTGTCTGCAGTTAGGCTATGAGCGTGTTTGACATTGCAGACAATTTTTTTTAAAAGGTGTGACTGACTAATCTACAAATCACCTTGAATCATAATTAACTACTCAAATGTTAGTTGCAGATCGGTCAGTCGGTCACAATTTCCCCACGATGCGTCACGGTTTTGATGCTCTCGACAGGCCTAAGCCTTCTGCATGCCAATGCTGGTCAAATATGTTCCGGTCTGTGCTTCTGCCTCTGCTGCCCTCAATCTTTGTCAACTGGGAGATATAGATGATGACATCATTCTGTGTGGCTTAATCTGTGTAGGCTACATTCAATCTTGAATGATATGTACAGTATAACATGTTCATATACACACTGCACTAACAAAATAAACGAATCTTACAATATTATTGTTTTACAGTATTTGTGTTTGCTTAAATACACTGGACAGTAACTTACCACACACTCGAGAGGGGCAAAGTACTACTAGTCCTCTTAACAGGAAGTTCTTGACAAAAAACAGGAAATTGTCTCATACATAAACACAATACTTCAATGCACATGGAAATGTTGTCCACAAGGTGCAAATTTTTTAATGATCATGTACCGAGGTGGAATTACAACACACCTAACCTGAAAGGAAACTACATGTGAATATTTTGGTACGTATTTCAGGCTTTCACTAGATATTTGCCAGAAGGGTGATATACATTTACTTAGTCAAATAATATATAGTTACGTTTCAATAAAGCAATTGCTAGGTTAGAAATGTGTGATATATCTTCAAACGAAACCCCGCTACAAAACAACCCCTGCCGGTTAGAATGCGGCCAGTAACGGCTACAGAAGTGATCTTTGGGCCGCTACAATGTTGCGTTTGGAGGGGTCACTGGCGACTACTTCCGGGTGATGTTTTTGTTGCAACGGAGTCGCAGCAGCTACGACTTGAACGACGGAGTCTTCTTAGAATGAATATTTAGCTAAACCCATTAGCCAGACTCAAAAACATATTCAGCGGTTTCAAGTGTAATATTCTCAGGCATTTTCCTCGAACTTTGCGCCCTGGAGAGGGTGCCACCGCAAGCCCAAATACATGTCGCTGGACTTCCTACCCGAGTGTGCTGCTAGCTAGCTAACAGTAGCAGGCTAGCTGACGACAATCATTTCTACAGTAACGTACATGTAGCGAGACGGATTTCACGTCTTTTCTAAACCAACTGACCATTGTTAGAGAACTTATTATCGCAACTCAAGCTTGCTGTTTGATATTGTACTTATGGTGGCTTATCGTATTCGTTTACGTTAGTATTGTGATGAACACGGGGGCCCAACTTAACTGGTTAGCATCTAGGCTAACTAGCTAACTTATCTTGCTTATACCAGAGGGGTCTGTCAAATTCAATTAGCTTGCCCAGCTCGCGGCCTCGTAAATTGCTTTTTAAACCATTTCTCGATTTGAGTTACTAGCTAGCTGTCCGATATTGAATCCTTATTGCCAATTGTGTTAGTCTACCTCATCCTCTTTCCCTTTTCTCCTGCCGCCTCCCTGAAACTGGCGGTCCACCATAGCATCTTGCCAAACAGGCTGTTCAGGGGCATCAGGAACTCGCTCATCGTAGCTTTGACAATCCGCACAGCAAGTGCTGCCGACTGCGGTCACCAACTACGGACGAAAGTAGCCCAAACCAATGTTAAGCCATCTTACACGGAGTTAACTAAATCTAGGGTCTCCGAAAGTCGGTGCCCTGCCTTCCAATTTCGCGCCAAGAAGAGTAGTATTGTTGTGGAAGGTGAGCCCCATCAGCACCGTGCGTACAAGCTCGCGATGCCCCCTCCTACGGTCAGCAGTAAAGCTCGGGTCTACACCGATGTCAACACGCAGAAGACCAGGGACTACTGGGACTACGATGCACACGTGCCAAGCTGGAGGTAAAGAAGGATGTAGCTATTCTACTAACTGTTAGTTACTAGGGGTCTCTAATTCTGGAGAGCTGTGTGTGCATGCTTTCATTCCAAGCCTACTGGGTTTGATCAAACGTCTGTTTATCACCCAGTTGCTCTTCAGGACAGGAGTTAGGAGAATCCTGTTGTAAATGTGTATTATCCCTTCTAGATAATCCTGTCTGATAACCCTACTGCATGCATATACTCCTACCAATTCCCACAGGTCTCTTCTCAGGATTGTCTTGTTCTTCTCTCTGCAGTAATCAGGACAACTACCAGTTGGTACGGAAGCTGGGCCGAGGGAAATACAGCGAGGTGTTTGAAGCCGTCAACGTCAGCAACAATGAGAAAGTGGTGGTTAAAATCCTCAAGGTGAGCTGCTGTCATTTGATGTGTTTTGAATGTTTTTCCGTAGGTGTATACAATGGAGGTAATAGGACCCTCAACCTAGGCATGTGGCCCCTGCTTAAAACAGTTGGCCTTCTATTGGCTTCAGTTGAACAGGGTCATATTCATTAGTGCGCACACCCAATGGAGTGTGTAGAGTTATGTTTCGGTCCAATTGTTTCCGTTTGGTTCTGGAGAATACAACCCTGCCTGATTGAGACTTTGAGGTTCTTTTTGTTGTGTTTATATCTGGAAATGATTGATCTCTTGTTTCAGCCTGTCAAGAAGAAGAAGATCAAGCGAGAGATTAAGATCCTGGAGAACCTGCGTGGTGGAACCAACATCATCCGCCTGGTGGACACAGTGAAGGATCCTGTGGTATGTCTCTCTCATAGAAATATAATCTCTAGAAGGGGCTTAGTGCCTCTAACAATCACATATTGACTGGTAAACTTGCAATGGCTGCCAGTCGTCCCATAATGGCATCAATGACTTGACAGAGGAGGCCTGTTCTATAGATTCCATTTATGTGGTCTCTCCATTCAGCCTCAATACACTATTCTGTAGATTATATTTCTATGGTCTCTCCGGTCAGCCCCAGTATTTCATACTATAGATTACATTTATGTGATCTTGCCAGTCAACCCCAGTACTCCATTCTATAGATTATATTTCTGTTGTCTTTCTGGTCAGGCCCAGTACTCCATTCTGTAGATTATATTTCTGTGGTCTCTCTGGTCAGCCCCAGTACTCCATTCTATAGATTATTTCTGTGGTCTCTCTGGTCAGCCCCAGTACTCCATTCTATAGATTATATTTCTGTGGTCTCTCTGGTCAGCCCCAGTACTCCATTGGGTGTGTGTTTATTTGCATTTAGGGGTGTGACCTCCCCTCCGTGAAAAGGGAATTAATGAGCCCACACCGTCACAGTGAGGTGCTGACTAACAGATTTACATTTCAGTTATTTAGCTGACTCTTATCCAGAGCCACTCACAGTTAGTGCATTCATCTTAGCTAGGTAAGACAACCACCTATCACAGTCATAGTAAGTCAAACCTTTTCTCAAAGCCCACTATCAGCAAAGTTAAACTGTAGAATGAGAGAGCCCCCTGATGAAGGCTATTTGGACAATGTTGGTGATAAATCCACAAACAAGGAGAGAGATGAGTGTGAGACTGTTTTCATTGTAATGTCTTTCCCATCAGTTTATTTGCCTTTAGTGGTGTGCTGCTCTGCTTTTGTTGAAATGTGTGCTTGTGATTGTATTTCTTCAACAATAGAACTCTCTCTCTGCCATCTTCTTTATTCTTTAATAATCAGAGATGAATTCTCCCATCTTGTCTCTCTGCAGTCTAGAACGCCAGCACTTGTCTTTGAGTGCATCAATAACACAGATTTTAAGGTACTGATGTTTGGTGAATATCATGCATTCATGTGAAACTACTACAAAGAAATTATGTAAAGTTACTGATCTCTCTCTAAGGTAATTGTCTGTTTGAAAAGTTAAGACATGAAAATATACTGATATCATATAACAAATACTTTTTAATCTGTAAACATTTTGAAAGTACAGTGCGTTCGTAAAGTATTCAGACCCCTTGACTTTTTCCACATTTTGTTACAGCGTTTTTCTAAAATTGATTAAATTAAAAGCAAAAAAATACAATCTACACACAGTACCCCATAATGACAAAGTAAAAACAAATGTTTTGAATTTTTTTGCAAAACAAAAAAAACTATCACATTTACATAAGTATTCAGACCCTTTACTCAGTACTTTGTTGAAGCACCTTTGGGAGCGATTACTGCCTCAAGTCTTCTTGGCTATGACGCTAGACGCTTGGCACACCTGTATTAGTGGAGTTTCTCCCGTTCTTCTCTGCAGATCCTCTCAAGCTCTGTCAGGTTGAATGGGAAGCGTTGCTGCACAGCTATTTTCAGGTCTTAAGAGACGTTCAATCAGGTTCAAGTCTGGGCTCTGGCAGGGCCACTCAAGGACATTGAGACTTGTTCCAAAGCCACTCCAGTGTTGTCTTGGCTGTGTGCTATGGGTTGTTGCCCTGTTGGAAGGTGAACTTTTGCCCCAGTCAGAGGTCCTCAGCACTCTGGAGCAGGTTTTCATTAAGGCTCTCTCTGTACTTTGCTCCGTTCATCTTTCCCTCAATCCTGACTAGTCTCCCAGTCCCTGCTGCTGAAAAACATCCTCACAGCATGATGCTGCCACCACCATTCCTCGCTGTAGGGATGGTGCAAGGTTTCCTCCAGATGTGACGCTTGGCATTCAGGCCAATCAGTTAAATATTGGTTTCATCTTTAGGTGCCTTTTGGCAAACTCCAAGCAAGCTGTCGTGTGCCTTTTACTGAGGAGTGGCTTCTGTCTGGCCACTTTACCGTAAAGGCCTGATTGATGGAGTGCTGCATAGATGGTTGTCCTTCTAGAAGGTTCTCCCATCGCCATAGAGGAACTCTGGAGCTCTGTCAGACTGACCAACGGGTTCTTGGTCACCTCCCTGACCAAGGCCCTTCTCCCCCGATTGCTCAATTTGGTCGGGTGGCCAGCTCTAGGAAGAGTCGTGTTTGTTCCAAACTTCTTTCAATTAAGAATGATGGAGACCACTGTGTTCTTGGGGACCTTCAATGCTGCAGAAATGTTTTGCTACCCTTCCCCAGATTTGTGCCTCGACACCATCCTGTCTCGGAGCTCTACGGACAATTCCTTCGACCTCATGGCTTGGTTTTTGCTCTGACATGCACTGTCAACTGTGGGACCTTATATAGACAGGTGGGTGCCTTTCCAAATCATGTCCAATCAATTGAATTTACCACAGGTGGACTCCAATCAAGTTGTAGAAACAACAAGGATGATCAATGGAAACAGGATGCACCTGAGCTCAATTTCAAGTCTCATAGCAAAGGGTATGAATACTTATGTAAAGGTTATTTTATTTTAAATTTGCGAACATTTAAAAAAAACAGTTTTTCCTTTGTCATTACGGGGTATTGTGTGTAGATTGAGGATATATATTTTTTTTTCTTTAATACATTTTAGAATACGGCTGTAACAAAATGTGGAAAAAGTCAAGTGGTATGAATACTTTCCAAATGCACTGTAGTTAACCTTTGTTTAATCTCATTCACAGGAGCTTTACCAGAAGTTAACAGACTTTGATATTCGTTTCTATGTGTACGAGCTTCTCAAGGTAAGGGAAGCTGGCAGGTCCCCACGCTTGGCTCTGTTGCATCCCACTTGTCAAATAATTTGGCTTCAATTTGTTTCCATTGACACTACTTTTTGGTCAAGAGAGCCTGAAAAGAGTCTTCAGATAAAGACTGTCGTCTAGACTGTGATGTCCTTTTGTGTTGTCTCCTGCAGGCTCTGGACTACTGCCATAGCATGGGGATCATGCACAGGGATGTCAAACCACACAACGTCATGATCGACCACCAGATGAGAAAGGTAGCCATCCGATCATCTTTATTTAAACAGGTTATTCTCATTGAGATACAATCTGGAGAGTCCTGGGAGCAACATCAAACTCTCCCTCTCTCAGGGTTGGGGTTTCTTCATTTCCTGGTTTTAATCAGGATTTCTGGTTTTGCTGACATCATCGTCAATTCATACATGATGGAAGTTGGCCCACCCCAAAACAATATCCTCTTTATGTCCTGGGTCTCTACAAGGTTAAAAAAATATATCTTATTTAACCTTTATTTTTTTCAGGGAGTCATACTAAGACCAAGGTTTCTTTTACAGATAGAAAAACATGGTCATAAAAAACAAACACATTCATCAGTAATAATGTCCTCAATCAGCTTTCTGAATTGACCAGGAGACACCAAAACATCACATTCATCAGTAATAATGTCCTCAATCAACTTTCTGAATTGACCAGGAGACACCAAAACATCACATTCATCAGTAATAATGTCCTCAATCAGCTTTCTGAATTGACCAGGAGACACCAAAACATCACATTCATCAGTAATAATGTCCTCAATCAACTTTATGAATTGACCTGGAGACACCAAAACATCACATTCATCAGTAATAATGTCCTCAATCAACTTTATGAATTGACCAGGAGACACCAAAACATCACATTCATCAGTAATAATGTCCTCAATCAACTTTATGAATTGACCAGGAGACACCAAAACATCACATTCATCAGTAATAATGTCCTCAATCAACTTTATGAATTGACCTGGAGACACCAAAACATCACATTTTGAATATTGTTCCAGAAATATAGTGGGAAAAAAACTCAAAGCTGGTTTACCTAACTCAGTACAGACAAGGAATTTTCCACATTTATCCACTCATGTCTAGAGGTTAGTAATGATGTTAGGTACATTGGGAGTTTTTTGTAAGAAGGCTTTATGAATGAAAACACAGCAATGTTTCAACCTACGTGATATCAGAGACGGCCAACCAACTTTACAGTAGAGAATGCAGTGATGAGCACAAACTGTCGACCCGCAAAAAATCTAATAACATTTTATGAGTACAACAGGTGTAGACTTTACCGTGAAATGTTTACTTACGAGCCCTTTCCCAACAATCCAGAGTTAAAAAGTAAAACAAAAAAAAGATGAGCAAACGAAAATAACAATAACAAGGCTCCATACAAGGAGTACCGGTTCCAATATACTTATGTAAATTAGATATTTGTTTCATTTTCAATACATTTTATAAAGGGGAATTTTTTTCACTCTCTTTCACCTTGTTATTATTGGCTATGGTATGTAGATGAGTGATATAAAAATAATTTAATCAATTTTCAATTCAGGCTGTAACACAACAAAATGTGAAATAAGTCAAGGGATATGAATACTTTCTGAAGGCAATGTGCATGTAGGTAACTAGGTGGTAACTAGGGGGTAACTAGGGGTAAAAGGCCGTCAGGATGGATAATACAGTAGCAGTGTGTGGCTACAGTCCAGTGAGTGTGTGTGTAGAGCCAGTGCAAGAATGTAAGTGCAAACAAGGGAGTCAATGCAAATAGTCCAGTTAGCCGTTTGATTAACTGTTGAGCACAGGGTTTCTGTTAGCCGGCTTTTGGCCAATTTACATTTTTGTTGTTGTTGAAATACTGGTATAATTGGCACCGGCCAATTGTCCGGTAGAAGAAGATCCCATTTAGAAATAATATATATATATTTTTTTATCCTATTAATTGACAGAAATACCAGTTGATGGAAACACATTTGACTAGTCATGCCTATCGGTCTATAGGTTAATTTGGGTTAATTTAGTGGAATTAAATAGGTGTGTAATACAGTATATTTGTTATGCATCTTATCACACCGTTCACATACAGAGCCTTTGAGGGGAAAGTCTGTCAGACAGCGTCTCCAACGGCAACGGAAGGCAGGCTTCATCATCACCTCACACACCACTTTGCAGTGAGCTGGAGGCAGTATGCGTTTAGAAAACATGAATTTAATTGTTTGAAACGTGAAAGTTTTTTACTACATATGAGGCATGTCTTACCTTGCTTTAAAGTAGCCTAGTCAATCACACCATATCCTTGGAGGCAATTTATTTTATATCAACTTTCTTTCGTTGTCCAGTAGCCAAAGGCACAATCCTGGTCATATTAGCGCCCTGTGGTAGTTGTTGATAATCCTGGCCATATTAGCGACCCGTGATAGGTGTTGACAATCCTGGTCATATTAGTGACCCGTGGTAGTTGTTGATAATCCTGGTCATATTAGCGACCCGTGGTAGTTGTTGATAATCCTGGTCATATCAGCGACCCGTGGTAGTTGTTGATAATCCTGGTCATATTAGCGACCCGTGGTAGTTGTTGATAATCCTGGTCATATTAGTGACCCGTGGTAGTTGTTGATAATCCTGGTCATATTAGCGACCCGTGGTAGTTGTTGATAATCCTGGTCATATTAGCGACCCGTGGTAGTTGTTGATAATCCTGGTCATATTAGTGACCCGTGGTAGTTGTTGATAATCCTGGTCATATTAGCGACTCGTGGTAGTTGTTGATAATCCTGGCCATATTAGCGACCCGTGATAGGTGTTGACAATCCTGGTCATATTAGTGACCCGTGGTAGTTGTTGATAATCCTGGTCATATTAGCGACCCGTGGTAGTTGTTGATAATCCTGGTCATATCAGCGACCCGTGGTAGTTGTTGATAATCCTGGTCATATTAGCGACCCGTGGTAGTTGTTGATAATCCTGGTCATATTAGCGACCCGTGGTAGTTGTTGATAATCCTGGTCATATCAGCGACCCGTGGTAGTTGTTGATAATCCTGGTCATATTAGCGACCCGTGGTAGTTGTTGATAATCCTGGTCATATTAGCGACTCGTGGTAGTTGTTGATAATCCTGGTCATATTAGCGACCCGTGGTAGTTGTTGATAATCCTGGTCATATCAGCGACCCGTGGTGGTTGTTGATAATCCTGGCCATATTAGCGACCCGTGGTGGTTGTTGATAATCCTGGCCATGCACTCGCACCACACTGCCAGGTCTCTAACCTCCTCCCTGGAGGCTGTCTCATCGTTGTCAGTGATCAGTCCTACCACAGTCGTGTCGTATGTAAACTTAATGATGGTGTTGGAGTCGTACACAGCCACGCAGTCATGGGTGAACATGGAGTACAGGAGGGGACTATGCATGCACCCCTGAGGGGCCCCATGTTGAGGGGCAGCGTGGCACATGTGCCTACCCTCACCACCTGGGTGTGGCCCGTCAGGAAGTACAGGACCCAATTGCAGAGGGAGGTGTTTAGTCCCAGAGTCCATAGCTTAGTTATGGAGATCGGAGGGAACTATGGTGAACGCTGAGCTGTAGTCAGTGAATAGCATTCTCATGTAGGTCTTCTTTTTGTCCCGGTGGGAGACGGCAGTTTGGAGTGCAATAAAGATTGCGTCACCTGTGGATCTGTTGGGACGGTATGCAAATTGGAGTGGGTCCAGGGTGTCTGTGATGATGGTGCTGTGAGCCATGACCAGCCTATCAAAGCATTTCGTGGCTACAGATGAGTGCTACTGGGCTGTAGTCATTTAGACAGGTTACCTTAGCGTTCTTGGGCACAGGGTTCTATAGTGGTCTGCTTGAAACATGTAGGTATTACAGACTGGGTCGGTGAGAAGTTGAAAATGTCAGTGAAGACACTTGCCAGCAGGTCAGTGCATGCTCTGAGTTGGTGTCCTGCTAATCCGTCAGGCCCTTCAGCCTTGTGAATGTTGACCTGTTTAAAGGTCTTATTCACATTGGCTACGACAGCCGGAACAGCTTGTTCTTTAATGCATGGTTCAGTGTTGCTTGCCTCGACGCTAGCATAGAAGGTATTTAGCTTGTCTGGTATACTTGTGTCACTGGACAGCTCGTGGTTGGGTTTCCTTTTGTAATCACTGACAGTTTACAAGCCCTGCCACATCCAACGAGAGTCAGAACCGGTGTAGTAGCATTCCATCTTGGTCCTGTGTTGATAGTTCATTGGTTTAGTTTCCCGCTCCTTGAAAGCGGCAGCTCTAGCCTTTAGCTCAGTGCGGATTTTGCCTGTAATCCGTGGCTTGTGGTTGGAATATGTACATACGGTCATTGTGGGAATGACATCGTCAATGTACTTTTTAATTAAGCCTGTGACTGTGGTAAATTCCTCAATGCCATCGGGTGAATCCAGGAACGTACTGCATTCTAGTCTGTGCTGCAAAACAGTCCTGTAGCTTAGCATCCACTTCATCCGACCACTTCCGTATTGAGCACGTCACTGATACTTCCTGTTTTGAGTTTTTGCTTGTCAGCAGGAATCGGGAGGTTAGTTGTGGTCATATTTGCCAAATTGAGGGAATGGTGTTACGATAAACTGCATCTAACGGCTTTAATGAAGTGGCAGCTGCGTTAATATAGTTAAGGGCTCTCCAACCGTGTTCCTGGAGAGCTACGGTCCTTTAGGTTTTCACTCCAACCCTAATCTAGCACACCTGATTCTAATAATGACCTGGTTGATAAGCTGAACCAGGTTAGTTACAACTGGGGTTGGAGTGAAAACCTACAGGAGGTTATCTCTCCAGGAACAGGGTCTTACTGCGGTCTGACACATGACACAAAATACCTTAGAGACAAAATACTTTACAATTTACATACAGTCGTGGCCAAAAGTTTTGAGAATGACACAAATATACATTTTCACAAAGTCTGCTGCTTCAGTGTCTTTAGATATTTTTGTCAGATGTTACTATGGAATACTGAAGTATAATTACAAGCATTTCATAAGTGTCAAAGGCTTTTATTGACAATTACATGAAGTTGATGCAAAGAGTCAATATTTGCAGTGTTGACCTTTCTTTTTCAAGACCTCTGCAATCCTCCCTGGCATGCTGTCAATTAACTTCTGGGCCTCATCCTGACTGATGGCAGCCCATTCTTGCATAATCAATGCTTGGAGATGTCAGAATTTGTGGGGTTTTGTTTGTCCACCCACCTTTTTGAGGATTGACCACAAGTTCTCAATGGGATTAAGGTCTGGGGAGTTTCCTGGCCATGGACCCAAAAATATCGATGTTTTGTTCCCCAAGCCACTTAGTTATCACTTTTGCCTTATGGCAAGGTGCTCTATCATGCTGGAAAAGGCATTGTTCGTCACCAAACTGTTCCTGGATGGTTGGGAGAAGTTGCTCTCGGAGAATGTGTTGGTACCATTTCTTTATTCATGGCTGTGTTCTTAGGCAAAATTGTGAGTGAGCCCACTCCCTTGGCTGAGAAGCAACCCCACACATGAATGGTCTCAGGATGCTTTACTGTTGGCATGACACAGGACTGATTGTAGTGCTCACCTTGTCTTCTAGTGCTCACCTTTTTTCCGGATGCCCCAAACAATCGGAAAGGGGATTCATCAGAGAAAATGACTTTACCCCAGTCTTCAGCAGTCCAATCCCTGTACCTTTTGCAGAATATCAGTCTGTCCCTGATGTTTTTCCTGGAGAGAAGTGGCTTTTTTGCTGCCCTTCTTGACACCAGGCCAAACTCCAAAAGTCTTCGCCTCACTGTGCGTGCAGATGCACTCACACCTGCCTGCTGCCATTCCTGAGCAAGCTCTGTACTGGTGGTGCCCCGATCCCGCAGCTGAATCAACTTTAGGAGACGGTCCTGGCGCTTGCTGGACTTTCTTGGGCGCCCTGAAGCCTTCTCACAACAATTGAACTGCTCTCCTTGAAGTTCTTGATGATCTGATAAATGGTTGATTTAGGTGCAATATTACTGGCAGCAATATCCTTGCCTGTGAAGCCCTTTCTGTGCAAAGCAATGATGACGGCACGTGTTTCCTTGCACGTAACCATGATTGACAGAGGAAGAACAATGATTCCAAGCACCACCCTCCTTTTGAAGCTTCCACTCTGTTATTCAAACTCAATCAGCATGACAGAGTGATCGCCAGCCTTGTCCTTGTCAACACTCACACCTGTGTTAACGAGATAATCACTGACATGATGTCAGCTGGTCCTTTTGTGGCAGGGCTGAAATGCAGTGGAAATGTTTTTGGGGGATTCAGTTCATTTGCATGACAAAGAGGAACTTTGCAATTAATTGCAATTCATCTGATCACTCTTCATAACATTCTGGAGTTTATGCAAATTGCCATCATACAAACTGAGCCAGCAGACTTTGTAAAAATGTATATTTGTGTCATTCTCAACTTTTGGCCACGACTGTACATCTAAAAACATGAACGTGTGTGCGCGTGTCTGTCAGTTACACGTACGTCAGTACATACACAACAGGTAGGTGCCATGGGGGAGAGGCATTGTGCCGTGAGGTGTTGCTTTTATCTGTTTTTTTTTACCAGGTTTGCTGTTAACTTGCACTGTATAAGATGGAAGGGAGTTTCATGGCTTTGTATAATACTGTGCGTTTTCCTTGAATTTGTTCTGGACCTGGGGACTGAAAATACCCCTGGTGGCTTGTCTGGTGTGGTAAATGTGTTTGTCAGTGCTGTGTGTAAGTTGACGATGTAAACAATTTGGGATTTTCAACATATTAATGTTTCTTATAAAAAGAAGTGGTGATGCAGTCACTTTCCTCAACTCTTAGCCAAGAGAGACTGGCATGCATAGTATTTATATCAGCCCTCTGATTACAATGAAGAGCAAGATGTGCCACTCTGTTCTGGGCCAGCTGCAGCTTAACTAGGTCTTTCTTTGCAGGACTTGACCACACGACTGGACAATAATCAAGATGAGATAAAACTAGAGGGTGCAGGACTTGACCACACGACTGGACATTAATCAAGATGAGATAAAACTAGAGGGTGCAGGACTTGACCACACGACTGGACAATAATCAAGATGAGATAAAACTAGAGGGTGCAGGACTTGACCACACGACTGGACAATAATCAAGATGAGATAAAACTAGAGGGTGCAGTACTTGTTTGTGGAGTGTGGTATCAAAAAAGCAGAGCATCTCTTTATTACGGACAGACCTCTCCCCATCTTGACAACCTTTTTGAGTCTATATTGAACAAAAATATCTACGCAACATGCAGCAATTTCAAAGATTTTACTGAGTTACAGTTAATATAAGGAAATCGGTCAATTGAAATGAATTAATTACGCATTAATCTATGGATTTTACATGACTGGGAATACAGATGTGCATCTGTTGGTCACAGATACCTTAAAGAAAAAGCTAGGGGCGTGGATCAGAAAACCAGTCAGTATCTGGTGGGACCACAATTTGCTCATGCAGTGCGACACATCTCCTTCGCATAGAGTTGATAAGGCTGTTGATTGTGGCCTGTGGAATGTTGTCCCACTCCTCTTCAATGGCTTTGCGATATTGCTGGATATTGGCGGGAACTGGAACATGCTGTCGATCTAGAGCATCCTAAACATGCTCAATGGGTGACATTTCTGAGTATGCAGGCCATGGAAGAACTGGGACATTTTCAGCTTCCAGGAATTGTGTACAGATCCTTGCTGCATGGGGCCGTGCATTCATGCAGTCCGCATGCCAATTGCACGCTCCCTCAAGTTGTTGTATTGTGTGTGACAAAACGACACATTTTAGTGGCCTTTTATTGTCCCCAGCACAAGGTGCACCTGTGTAATGATCATGCCGTTTAATCAGCTTCTTGATATGCCACACCTATCAGGTGGATGGATTATCTTGGCAAAGGAGAAATGCTCACTAACAGGGATGTAAACAAATTTGTGCACATTTGAGAAATGCACACAAAAAGCTTATGAAGATTTCTGAGTTTAATTTCAGCTCATGAAACATGAGACCAACACTTTACATGTTGTGGTTTATAACATGGGACCAACACTTTACATGTTGTGGTTTATAACATGGGACCAACACTTTACATGTTGTGGTTTATAACATGGGACCAACACTTTACATGTTGTGTTTAGTGTATATGTCTTATATGGGTTGGAGTTAACCTACAGGAGGGTAGCTCTCCAGGAACAGGGTTGGAGTTAAAACCTACAGGAGGGTAGCTCTCCAGGAACAGGGTTGGAGTTAAAACCTACAGGAGGGTAGCTCTCCAGGAACAGGGTTGGAGTTAAAACCTACAGGAGGGTAGCTCTCCAGGAACAGGGTTGGAGTTAAAACCTACAGGAGGGTAGCTCTACAGGAACAGGGTTGGAGTTAAAACCTACAGGAGGGTAGTTCTCCAGGAACAGGGTTGGAGTTAAAACCTACAGGAGGGTAGTTCTCCAGGAACAGGGTTGGAGTTAAAACCTACAGGAGGGTAGCTCTCCAGGAACAGGGTTGGAGTTAAAACCTACAGGAGGGTAGCTCTACAGGAACAGGGTTGGAGTTAAAACCTACAGGAGGGTAGTTCTCTAGGAACAGGGTTGGTAACCCCTGATATAGATGTCACCATAGTCTAGAACTGGTAGGAACATCTACTGAATGATCTGCTTTAGACTATTTAGCGAGAGGCAGGACCTATTTCTATAGAAGTCAATTTTTTAAATGATGTTATGATAAACACCATTCCTGCCCCTGTTCCCTACTAATCTAGGCCAGTGTTTCCCAAATAGCTGGCCTCATAGTAGCTGCAGCTAATTTCTCCTGGGTCAGAAGCAGAGCATCAATACTTGTTTTATCAGGAGGGTCACAGAATGTTGCGTCCCAAATATCACCTGAAGTGTACACTCGATTTTTTTTTACCTCTTATAACCGTCCGCAAGTCTCGCAAGCTTACGTTGTTTTGCTACACGAATTCAGCAGTAATCAGTCATCTTCTCACTAATGTAATGGCATTGTATAGGTGGATGCATAGGTTAGTGGGAGTTCCTACCATATTTCTTATACTTGTCATTTCCTTTAGAATCAGTGAAGGGAAGTGAACAAGGTCACACTTTGGGAGGAAGAAGAGATAATTTGGACTCATCCAGAGAGGAAACTTCAGAAGGTGTTAAATGGGTCAAGTTATGGCACCAAAACGCTGTGAGGATGGAGGGGGGGTTGCAGGGGGGGCGGTTGGGCTGTCATGGTTCTATTTAGCCACCAGGTGGCAGTAGTGGTGCTGCAGCAGCAGAAAACAAAGCTGAGGGCTAACATTATTTATTTATCTAACCTTTATTTAACTAGGCAAGTCAGTTAAGAACAAATACTTATTTACAATGACGGCCTACACCGGCCAAACCCGGACGACGCTGGGCCAATTGTGATACAGCCTGGATTCAAACCAGGGTGTCTGTAGTGACGCCTCCAGCACTGCGATGTAGTGCCTTAAACCACTGCACCACTCGGGAGCCCATCAAATTAAAGATGAGTATAGTGTAGAGAATCATTGTACCATCTAAACGGCAGTGAAATATATTTTTCATAACCCAAAATATTGTATTTTCAGCTGTTTGAAGCTGGTGTACAAAACCGAAAGTAAGACGCAATAACAAAACTTAAGAACTGGAAGCATAGAAATAGCGCCCATAGAATAGATCTTAGACTTGCATTCAATGAGAGTGACAGATGTATAACACACATTTCTATGTGAATTTGGTCTGGTCGTCCAAGAAGTGACATTTAGCAGCTTTATGGATCAAATCCTTTTTTTCAATTCAATAACCAACTGATGGTTGAATTTTATACATTTAAAATGATCCATTTAATATTCAGACTATTTTCAACTGAATTCCGTTACCACTTTTTTACTGATTTTCAAAATGAAATTGATCCCGAACATACTATAGATCCGTAGTTCCAAGATGGTCCACTGTTTGATGGGTCAGAAGGACATTTTGAAAGGCTTAGAAGGCAGGTTAGCATAGTGCAAAACAGGAAGCTCTGCTTCTGTACATGTCACACTGCCACAAACCCCTCTAATTCCTCCCTCTCCCTCTCTCTCCCTCTCTCTCCCTCTCTCTCTGTCTGTCTGTCTGTCTGTCTGTCTGTCTGTCTGTCTGTCTGTCTGTCTGTCTGTCTGTCTGTCTGTCTGTCTGTCTGTCTGTCTGTCTGTCTCTGCTGTCTCTGCTGTCTCTCTCTGCTGTCTCTCTCTGCTGTCTCTCTCTGCTGTCTCTCTCTGCTGTCTCTCTCTGTGTCTCTCTCTGTGTCTCTGTCTCAGCTGCGTCTCATAGACTGGGGTCTGGCTGAGTTCTACCACCCAGCTCAGGAATACAACGTCAGGGTGGCCTCCCGTTATTTTAAAGGACCAGAGCTGCTAGTGGACTATCAGGTACACACTAGTTATTAACATACATCACACTACTTCCACAATGTGAACATCCACATACACTGTTATACATCATGATGCACATATTGGTTTAATACTTGTTACATCAACACATTTATCTGTCTGCTAACATTAGTATGTTCAACAGTAGTATGTTTACAGATGTACCAATAAATGGATATTGTTCAATGAACCACATTGTGATTTTAGAATTACTTGTAGAGTATTTTTCCAGTCTTCTGTATTGTCCTTGTTATGTGGTTGTGTTTGTAGCTGTATGACTACAGTCTGGACATGTGGAGTCTAGGCTGCATGTTGGCCAGCATGATCTTCCTGAAAGAGCCATTCTTCCATGGCCAGGACAACTACGATCAGGTACACACACACACACACACACACACACACACACACACACACACACACACACACACACACACACACACACACACACACACACACACGGCAACTAGGACCAGGTAAATAACACACACAGTTCCACACTACACTAGTCCATGATACTATGCTTGTATGTAGTACAACAGTGTGAAATGGCATCATTGGGTGTGGGACCAGCCACTGGAGAGGTCATCACTTCTTCTATTGTCAACAATCCCTGTTATATATAATTACAACAAAATTACCACATGAATTCACACTATGAACACTGTTCATCTTTGATGTAGAAGGTGTGGATGTATGGTAGATGTGTGTCTCAACGTTCCTCTGACTGTCCCATGTTGTAACCAGCTGGTCCGCATCGCTAAGGTTCTTGGGACAGATGAGCTGTTTGGCTACCTACACAAGTACCACATTGAACTGGACACACGTTTCAAAGACCTCCTGGGACAGTAAGTACCACTAGGGGGCGTAGCACAGGGCTAGCCTGGTCCCACATCTTTTTGTGCTCTAGTCGAGTCCATTGCTCATTGAAAAGCCAAACAATTTGACAAAGCACTGACATGACAGAAACAGACTGTCACTCAGGTGGGAGAGGGGCTGCTGTTGAGGACTGTGGGGGTGGTATTCAGTGGCTCTAATGGGATTTGTTTTAGTGCAGTGGGTGGGCAAGACTGTTTGTTTACATGGAGCACATACCACTGTGCTAGCCTACCGTGTGGAATGTTCAGATAGAAATAGATTGTGTAGAAATCCACATCCCAGTGTTCTGTTGTTTCCGTGTTACCCTGAAGGACATAGAATATAAAGGAAAGATCCAATCACCTTCACATTTTAGCTTCCCATTCTCTCCTTTTATTGGATGTTTGTGCCCTTGGACATCGATACTTGTGAAGCGATGTGTCAACATACCCCTCAGGAACAACCGTAGCGTTACATTTTGAAATGTTAAACTAAAATTAGTGTTTCTTATTGGACCAGTTCAAGCAGTACCTCCCTGTTTCTTATTGGACCAGTTCAAGCACTTCCTCTCCTCCCCCCAGGCAGACAAGGAAGCGCTGGGAGCAGTTTGTCCAGACAGAGAACCAGCACCTGGTGACCCCTGAGTCCCTGGACCTGCTGGACAAGCTGCTACGCTACGACCACCAGCAGAGACTGACCGCTGCTGAGGCCATGCAGCATCCATACTTCTGTAAGATGCATACCTGTATGTCTGTCCTCTCAGTCTAAGTCCAGCAGCAGCCATAATTCTGTAAAGGGGTCTACACAGTTTACTAAACAGAGCCTACACAGGTCTGTTTCCATCTCTATACGTAGTTCTACGAACGTTTGCGTGGCAGATTTTTTTTTTTTTACTCGACGCAAACGGACCTCTGTCGGCTCGGTTTTCATAAATTGTGTAGAACCCTTAAGATAAACACACACAGAGCAGAAGATATGAGCAGAGTGGAGCGAGGAGCGGAGCCTCCCTAATTTGGCTGGAGCGTGGAAAGGATCTCAAAACATGTTCCAACATCGGCCTTGTCTTTTGCTCAAATTTGACTGTGGTACCGCATTTAAAAATTCCTTCATCACTGTTCTTTTAATAAGACCTGTTCAGTTGGATTCATTTAGCCTACCCACCCACTAATGAACAGAGATATAGATATCAGTCCACCAGGTAATAAGCCTGTTCTGTTGTATTCATTTAGCCTACCCACCCACTAATGAACAGATATATAGATATCAGTCCACCAGGTAATAGTACACTAATTGATGATTTATATAAAGGCTATTATTAAATAATAAGAGTAAGTTTGTAACAGTGCTAAAGTTGTGTATCAACTGTAAAATGTGAGCACAACAGAGCCAGTTACAACTGAAGTATCTGGTCATCAATAGATTGGAGAAAAAGCTAATCGTTTTTTAACATGGCCGCCACATATCATCAGCTTGGTCCTTGTTCAGGAGCCGATGACATGTTGAAGCTTCTTATGTTAGCCTACTTCAAAACCAAACGGTGCGTTGTCACTAAGGTAGACGGGGTGTTTGTTAAAGTATATATACAGTACCAGCCAAAAGTTAGGACACACCTACTCATTCCAGGGTTTTTCTTAATTTTTTTCTTTATAACACAACATGCAGTAACCAAAAAACTGCTAAACAAATCTAAATATATTTTATATTTGAGGTTCTTCAAGGTTGCCTCCCTCTGCCACTCTTGGCATTCTCTCAACCAGCGTCATGAGGTAGTCACCTGGAATGCATTTGAATTAACATGTGTGCCTTAAGTTAATTTGTGGAATTTCTTTCCTTCTAAATGTGTTTGACCGAATCAGTTGTGTTGTGACCAGGTAGGGGTGGTATTCAGAAGATAGCCTTATTTACTAAAAGACCAAGTCCTTATTATGGCAAGAACAGCTCAAATAATCAAAGAGAAACGACAGTCCATGATTACTTTAAGACATGGTCAGTCATTACGGAAAAATTAAGAACTTCGAAAATGTCTTCAAGTGCAGTCGTAAAACCCATCTAGTGCTATGATGAAACTGGCTCTCATGAGGACCACCACAGGAATGGAAGACCAAGAGTTAGCTCTGCTGCAGAGGATAAGTTCATTAAAGTTACCAGCCTCAAAAATTGCAGCCCAAATGAATCAACATCAACTGTTCAGAGGAGACTGTGTGAATCAGGCCTTCATGGTCGAATTGTTGTTAAGAAACAACTACTAAAGGACACCAATTAGAAGAGACTTGCTTGGGCCAAGAAACACGAGCAATGGACGGACATTAGGCTGGTGAAAATCTGTCCTTTGGTCTGAGGAGTCCAAATTTGAGATTTTTGATTCCAACCGCTGTGTTTTTGAGACTCAGAGTAGGTGAACGGAGGATGTCCGCGTGTATGGTTCCCACTGTGAAGCATGGAGGAGGAGGTGGTGTTGATGTGGGGGTGCTTTGCTGGTGACACTTTGTGATTTATTTAAAATTCAAGGCACACTTAATTAGCATGGCTACCACAGCATTCTGCAGCGATATGCCATCCCATCTGGTTTGGGCTTAGTGGGACATTTGTTTTTCAACAGGACAATGACCCAACACACCTCCAGGCTGTGTAAGGGCTATTTGACCAAGAAGGAGAGTGATGGAGTGCTGCATCAGATGACCTGGCCTACAAAATCATCCGACCTCAACCCAATTGAGATGGTTTGGGATGAGTTGGACCGCAGAGTGAATGAAAAGCAGCCAACAAGTGCTCAGCATATGTGGGAACTCCTTCAAGACTGTTGGAAAAGCATTCCAAGTGAAGCTGGTTGAGAGAATGCCAAGAGTGTGCAAAGCTGTCAAGGTGAAGGGTTACTACTTTTAAGAATCTCAAATATAAAATATATTTTGATTTGTTAAACCCTTTTAAAAAATTTTTTTTTTACTATTTGATTCCATATGTGTTATTTCATAGTTTTGATGTCTTCACTGTTATTCTACAATGTAAAAATAAAAACACTTGATTGAGTAGGTGTCAACTTTTGACTGGTATTGTACGTATTTTAAAATGAATGGAGCGAATTTGGAGATGCAGGTTTTTTTTTAATGTGCTGAGCGATTTGTAGGACGTTGAGCGCTGCACAAAGACCACTCAACTCTAGTGTCACTCTTTCATCCCATTTTTCTACGTTCCTCCGTCTTTGTCTTTCGCTGTCTCTCCCTCTCTCCATCCCTGTCCATGGACCCAATGCTAGGCAGTGAAGTGCACTCATTCTGTGTCCAGTATGCAATTATTTATGCAAATGTACTTTTGTGATGTTGTGTAAATGGTTAGAAGCAGTTCAAACCCAGTACTTAAAGTGATGGTTCCAGATTTTTCCAATTAAAGGGATACTTTGGGATTTTGTCAGAGGCCATTTATGTACTTCCCTATAGTCAGTTGAACTTGTAGATACTATGTTTCTGTGTCCAGTATGAAGGAAGTTAGAGGCAGTTTCGCGAGCCAATGCTAACTAGCGTTACCCATAGACTTCCCGTCATTGTGCTATCTGCTAGCAGTAGATAAAGGGCATCATTGCAAAAATCCTGAAGTATCTCTTTAAGACCTTTTTTATCTGACTGTGTAATAGAGAACTTTATTGCAGAAATCTCTCACCATCTCTTTAAACTTTGACCTGTACTGATGAAGAGTGAATTGGAAAGAGATGATCTCTTGCCTACCATGTTCTGTGTCCCTCAGATCCAGTGCTGAATGAACAGTCCATCTCCAACACAGACACCAAGGCAATAAGTGGATCCAATGCAACATGATGGACAGAGAGGAGGTAACATACAGACACACAGAGTTCTCCCCAAAGAATGTTAGAGCGGCACCACCTGGTGGACTAGCAGTGCCATTATGTAAAATAAAATTCTTAAATATTTATGAGTAGATTGCAGGAAATGTCAGTTACAGGTGTTGAAAACACCTGCTCAGCAGCACCACCTTGTTAAATAATCCTGGGGAGAACCCTGACATGTACACATTCTCACACCTATCCACACACACATACCTGCACAGAAACACCCAGATTGTAACAAGCCCAGTCTTCCATTCTTTTGATCGTGTCTCTATTCCTTCTTGCCGTCCAGGAAAACCTTTGTTACCTCAACTTGTGACCCTTTCGTGGCAGAAACGATCTGCCTCCAAGTCTACAGCCATACTGGAGCAAGAAGTCAACTTGCAACACACACAACACTCTTGGATAAAACCTAAATCTTTCACAACGTGGGTACTAGCGTTGCTTGGCCCCAGTCACACACAACGTATCGGATCCAAGCTATGAGGTGTGATATTCCCTCCTAGAACTGCCCCCCGAAATCCCTGCTCGCTCCCCACCCCACCCAGCTCAACTCCCCTGTTTTCAAATAAGCTGATGTCAGATGTGATACAGAGACTGACTCCAGGTCAGTTTGGCACTGGTGTTGTGCTGTGAGATGTGTGTTGGTCAGTATGGAGCTGCACTGGCCTGGGGTCAGAGCTATAATAGCACTGAGTGGAATGGAGGCTCTTTTCTGCTATGGATAGAACAAATACTATATTAAAGAGAATAAACCATTTTTATTTAAATGTTTTTGTGCCTGTTTATTATTTTTATTATATATATATATATATATATATATATATATATATATATATATATATATATATATATATATATATATATATATATATATATATATATATCGATTTCTGATTGATCAGTAGAAACCTAAATACTTACAGAGCATTCGGAAAGTATTCCAGACCCCTTGACTTTTTCCACATTTTGTTACATTAAAGCCTTATTCTAAAATTGATTTTCCCCTCAATTTACAAACAATACCCCATAATTACAAAGCAAAGACTTATTTTTTTAAATGTATTACAAAGAAAAAACGGACATATTACATTTTACATAAGTATTCAGACCTTTTACTCAGTACTTTGTTGAAGCACCTTAGGCAGCGATTACAGCCTTGTCTGATGCTGCCACCATCATGCTTCACCGTAGGGATGGTGCCTGGTTTTTCCCCAATGTGACGCTTGGCATTCAGGCAAAAGAGTTCAATCTTGGTTTCATCAGACCAGAGAACCTTGTTTCTCATGGTCTGAGTCTTTAGGTGCCTTTTGGCGAACTTCAAGCGTACTGTCATGTGCCTTTTACTGAAGTCTGACCACTCTATCATAAATACCTGATTGGTGGAGTGCTGCAGAGATGGGAGAACCTCCCAGAAGGACAACCATCTCCACAGATGAAATCTAGAGCTCTGTCAGAGTGACCATCGGGTTCTTGGTCACCTCCCTGACCAATGCCCTTCTCCCCTGATTGCTCAGTTTGGCAGGGCGGCCATCTCTAGGAAGAGTTTTGGTGGTTCCAAACTTCTTCCATTTAAGAATGATGGAGGCCACTGTGTTCTTGGGGACCTTCAATGCCGCAGACATTTTTTGGTACCTTTCCCCAGATCTGTGCCTTGACACAATCCTGTCTTGGAGCTCTACAAACAATTCCTTCAACCTCATGGCTTGGTTTTTGCTCTGACATGCACTGTCAACTGTGGTACCTTTTTATATAGACAGGTGTGTGTGCCTTTCATGTCCAATCAGTTGAATTTACCACAGGTGGACTCCAAGTTGTAGAAACATCTCAAGGATGATCATGAGCTCAATTTTGAGTCTCATTGCAAAGGGTCTGAATACTTAGGTAAATAAGGTAATTCTGTTTTTATTTTTAATAAATTAGAGAAAATGTCACTTTTTGCTTTGTCATTATGGGTTATTGTCTGTAGATTGAGGATTTTCTTTATTTAATCAATTTTAGAATAAGGCTAACGTGAAAAAATCAAGGGGTCTGAATACTTTCCGAATGCGCTCTACCTAAGTCAAAATATGGACACTTTTCAGATCAGTATCTAATATATTCCAAAAATGTAAATTTATAGAAAGTAATAGACGACGTCAGTTTTAATGTGTTGTTTTAATAAATAATCTGGAAATCCCAGATTATTTCCAGAACATAAAATGTGCAACATTCATGCAATACAAATGACAAAAGAGTGATGATTAAAATGCAGTCTACAGAAGTCTAACTTCAGCAGGGCTGCGTTCAGCAGGTTGTAATACACTGAACACTGCAGATAGAAATGCTATGAATAGAGCTGACAATTCCACAACGTAGTGCCCCACTGAACGCAGCCCAGGTGAGTTCTAATCGAAACCCATCTAAGACACGCCCACAACACCACCTTTCTCCTCTAAAGCCAATCACGCATGTGCCATGTCAAACATAGGAAAGGAGGAAGCTGCTGTGATTAGTCAGTTTTGGCTGCCTGACAGTATGAATTAAGGTTGGCATGGTAGCGTATCTCAGTGGCCTGTCCTTTATAAAGGTGTGTTCCTCTGGCCAGACGTTGCTGACACATTCCAGATCTTACAACGCCTGGATAGGTGTTTTACCTATCAGCTAACCACATGTTATAGCAGTCTGGTGCTCAACGGCACAGTCAATGAAGTGGCACGCAACCATTGGTTGATGCAAGCAACGTCTGAGCAGGGGAACGTGGCCTATAACGTCCATGAACCTGGCATAGAAGGCAAAAGATCCCACATGAGGCGGAGGCAAGGGAAGCTCAGGCCTTCAGCTCAGTCACATCACATTAATACAGTAGCGCTGATATCAAGGGAGCTTGAAGCCCACCAAGGGAGCTCTCGCTCAACACAACAAAATAACAATCAGAACTGGCTCTGATTTAACCACACAATAAGATACGTGTTGTAAAATAGTGGTAAAACTAATCCCAAGGAAGATTTATTTTAACATCCAGACCAGTCAGAATGTCTATCGGCACTCGATAGTTTTAGTCTTCTTTACCTGGTTTCTGGAAAATAATTCCTTGGTGTTCTTCTCCTGTGTTCTGGAATAGAACTGAGGGCTCCTTGGTGTTTTTCTCCTGTGTTCTGGAATAGAACTGAGGGCTCCTTGGTGTTCTTCTCCTGTGTTCTGGAATAGAACTGAGGGCTCCTTGGTGTTCTTCTCCTGTGTTCTGGAATAGAACTGAGGGCTCCTTGGTGTTCTTTACCTGGGTTCTGGAATAGAACTGAGGGCTCCTTGGTGTTCTTTACCTGGGTTCTGGAATAGAACTGAGTGCTCCTTGGTGTTCTTTTTAGCAAAGCTAAAGGCTTAAAACAATCAGCTCCACAAAAAGGAGATACAAAACTAATACCATAGACATTCATTGTTTTTGTCCTGAAAATAAAAACAAATTAAATAACTTACAAATCCATTACATGACCCTGTGGTTGTTTACAGAGGTATAAGAAGCAGAAGCACAGTCTTACAGACATGGGCTGCAGTGGTATAATGTAGGCTATGTACAGTAGTATAATGTAGGCTATGTACAGTGGTAAAATGTTGGCTATGTACGTGAGGAGAATGTACCCGCTGGGCACAGACGTCAGTTCAATGTCTAGTTTTGATTGACATTTGGTTAAGTTGTCAACTAACATGAATCCAATGTGAAATTAACTAAAAATGTCACGATGTCATTGGATTTAGGTTAAAAGATGGGTGTAAAATAGACTAAATTCCCATACGTCAATAACTTTCTAATTCAATCAGTTTTCCACATTGATTCAATTTCATCACAGATCATTTTTCTGGTTGAAATGATGTAATGTTGTTTTTGCCCAGTGGGTATTTATATGATACAGCCAGACAGGCTTGGGCTCCATTCCATTTCAATTCCAGTCAATAGAGAAAGTAAACCAAATTCCAAATGTTACTTATTGAAGAGAATTGGAATTTCAGTGTACTTCCTGAATTGAAATGGAATTGAGCTCAACCTTGTAGCCAGGTTAGCTAGTGGTTACAGCAGGAAACATCAACTAGATTCAGCCGCAGGACAATTTTTATATTCTTCAGCAGATGTTCTGAGGTTTGGAAACATAATTAGAAATGATTTATAGACTGCAAATTGACCACAAGAAGCCACAACGGATATATTTGACTAAAACATAAATCATTTCAAACCTTACATTTGTATACGTTCACATATATCTCTGTTATGTGTGGGAATACATTGGAAAAGATTTTCAAAATTATAATCACTTGCAGCTGATTTGCTGGTGTTTTTACAGTATATTATGTCCAACAATATGTTCAAAAAATTGGGGGGACCAAATAAAATCACTGCGGGCCCCTGGGTTCCAATATTGAGGTAACTTGAATGTGAGTAAAGGCAAGGGGATGGGAACTGCAGCAGCAGTAACCTAATGAAAATGCCTCAAAGACATGCATTGGATATATGTGACGTTCACTGGAAATGTAGTTATGTGACGTACAGTATATGGTCCATACAGACGGACATATCATCCAGGGGGTTGAATATGAACCCAAGGTAGACATCATCCAGGGGGTTGAATATGAACCCAAGGTAGACATCATCCAGGGGGTTGAATATGAACCCAAGGTAGACATCATCCAGGGGGTTGAATATGAACCCAAGGTAGACATCATCCAGGGGGTTGAATATGAACCCAAGGTAGACATCATCCAGGGGTTTGAATATGAACCCAAGGTAGACATCATCCAGGGGTTTGAATATGAACCCAAGGTAGATATCATCCAGGGGTTTGAATATGAACCCAATATGAACCCAAGGTAGATATCATCCAGGGGTTGAATATGAACCCAAGGTAGACATCATCCAGAGGTTTGAATATGAACCCAAGGTAGGTATCATCCAGGGGGTTGAATATGAACCCAAGGTAGACATCTTCCAGGGGTATGAATATGAACCCAAGGTAGATGTCATCCAGGGGTTTGAATATGAACCCAAGGTAGACATCATCCAGGGGTATGAATATGAATCCAAGGTAGATATCATCCAGGGGGTTGAATATGAACCCAAGGTAGACATCATCCAGGGGTATGAATATGAATCCAAGGTAGATATCATCCAGGGGTTTGAATATGAACCCAAGGTAGACATCATCCAGGGGTTTGAATATGAACCCAAGGTAGACATCTTCCAGGGGTATGAATATGAAACCAAGGTAGACATCATCCAGGGGGTTGAATATGAACCCAAGGTAGATATCATCCAGGGGTATGAATATGAATCCAAGGTAGACATCAACCAAGTATCAGAAGAACCGTTCTGTTTCCCTACAGGACTGCTGTCATCACAACAATCCACTGACTTGTTGGACTGTATGACCATGATATAGGATGCATCCCACATGGCAGCCTGTTCCCTTTATAGTGCACGACTTTTGACCTGGGTCCATAGGGTAGTGCACTACTGTTGACCTGGGTCCATAGGGTAGTGCACTACTTTTGACCTGGGTCCATAGGGTAGTGCACTACTTTTGATCTGGGTCCATAGGGTAGTGCACTACTGTTGACCTGAGTCCATAGGGTAATGCACTACTTTTGACCTGGGTCCATAGGGTAGTGCGCTACTTTTGACCTGGGTCCATAGGGTAGTGCACTACTGTTGACCTGGGTCCATAGGGTAGTGCACTACTGTTGACCTGGGTCCATAGGGCTCTATACAGAGAATAGGGTGCCGTTTAGGACTCAGCCATAGTGAATATTATCCAAGCGTAGTAGATATGATCTGAGTGTTGATCTGTTCGTTCCACACACTCTGTCTGTCGGACACTAGCCTTCATTTCCAGGGCTTTCCAACAGCAGAGTGATGAATGACACTTGGGAGGATTAGGGCCAGTCTAGACCAGAGGGAGTCAGTCAGTCAAGGATGGGATGGCCAGTCTAGACCAGAGGGAGTCAGTCAGTCAAGGATGGGATGGCCAGTCTAGACCAGAGGGAGTCAGTCAAGGATGGTAGGGCCAGTCTAGACCAGAGGGAGTCAGTCAAGGATGGGATGGCCAGTCTAGACCAGAGGGAGTCAGTCAAGGATGGTAGGGCCAGTCTAGACCAGAGGGAGTCAGTCAGTCAAGGATGGTATGGCCAGTCTAGACCAGAGGGAGTCAGTCAAGGATGGTATGGTCAGTCTAGACCAGAGGGAGTCAGTCAAGGATGGTATGGCCAGTCTAGACCAGAGGGAGTCAGTCAAGGATGGTAGGGCCAGTCTAGACCAGAGGGAGTCAGTCAAGGATGGTAGGGCCAGTCTAGACCAGAGGGAGTCAGTCAAGGATGGGATGGCCAGTCTAGACCAGAGGGAGTCAGTCAGTCAAGGATGGGATGGCCAGTCTAGACCAGAGGGAGTCAGTCAGTCAAGGATGGTATGGCCAGTTTAGACCAGAGGGAGTCAGTCAGTCAAGGATGGGATGGCCAGTCTAGACCAGAGGGAGTCAGTCAGTCAAGGATGGGATGGCCAGTCTAGACCAGAGGGAGTCAGTCAGTCAAGGATGGTATGGCCAGTCTAGACCAGAGGGAGTCAGTCAGTCAAGGATGGGATGGCCAGTCTAGACCAGAGGGAGTCAGTCAGTCAAGGATGGTATGGCCAGTCTAGACCAGAGGGAGTCAGTCAGTCAAGGATGGGATGGCCAGTCTAGACCAGAGGGAGTCAGTCAGTCAAGGATGGTATGGCCAGTCTAGACCAGAGGGAGTCAGTCAAGGATGGTAGGGCCAGTCTAGACCAGAGGGAGTCAGTCAGTCAAGGATGGTATGGCCAGTCTAGACCAGAGGGAGTCAGTCAGTCAAGGATGGGATGGCCAGTCTAGACCAGAGGGAGTCAGTCAAGGATGGTAGGGCCAGTCTAGACCAGAGGGAGTCAGTCAGTCAAGGATGGTATGGCCAGTCTAGACCAGAGGGAGTCAGTCAGTCAAGGATGGGATGGCCAGTCTAGACCAGAGGGAGTCAGTCAGTCAAGGGGAAAAAACAGACCACGCTGACCAGAGGTAATTAGCAGCAGGTGACTATTCTTAACGCCTCTGACCACCGAACATCATCCGCCATTTTCTATTCATTTCCCGACCATTCTACATGTTGAATCGCCACCTTTGTTGACGCCCAGCAGGTGATCTACCGCGCTCAGCTGAAGGTCGGTCGGTCAGGGAAGGAGTTCTCTAAGCTGAGCGTCGCTCAGTTCGTTGACCGTGACAATGTGGTCCAGATGCTGAAGGTATTTCTCCTGGTCCTGCATGAAGTGAGGGATTCTGGTCCGGCGGAGGACGGCGATGTGCCGTAGCCTTTCCACGTCCTCAAACGACACCTGGAGGGCCAGAAGAAGGATAGGTTAACGTCATCATCACATCGGTGGAAAATTCACAGACTCAACCTCTTTCCAACCCGATCTGATATTACAACAGCCCTGTCTGTGCTCTACTTATGAGGTATGTAGAAACTACAATTCAGCTTTTTTGCTGCAAAAAGGAAACATGAAACAACCAAACTATATGTCATCACCGTGGGGGGAAATAAACATGAAGCGATCCTGTACGGGAGGATGATGACTGACCTTGCCTAGCGAGGTCAGCATCTTGAAGTCGATGTTCCTCCGATGTCGTAGAATCCTGAGGATTCCGTCCAGGTACACTTGATCTTTACTGAAACAGCCTGATTCACAACCACACAAACAATCAAGTCAACACAGAGACCACCAATCCTTAAAAAAATGTTTTTTAAATAAGTCAGATTTTTTGGGGTGCATAGATCTACTACTGGTACATGTGCAATGGTTCGTGTATTCACACACGACACACACACACACACACACACACACACACACACACACACACACACTCTCACCAGGCTGCGAGGTGTCCGTCTGTCCCCTCTTGGCTCTGAGGCAGTACTCCCAGCGCACCGCGGGATCCTGGACGAACTGAGCGATGTGGCTGAAGAGCTGGCTGAAGCTCATCCTGGTGGCGTGATACACCGTATAGTAGAGCAGAGCGGCGCGCCACAGGTAGGGCTGTTTCCGTAGCAACACACTGTGCAGGCTGGCCAGGCCTTCTTCCGTGGGATTGGCCGGTTTGAGGCCATACTGCTTCCTGCCTGCCGAAGTGGACCAAGGCTGGAGGTTGTTGTTCACACCTCGAAGGTAGTGGGTTCCTGGGAGGGACAGAGATGGAATATCATGGGGATGTATTGAGGCACTGTGTACCTGGTAGGACACGCAAATTATAACTCAGAACTAATTTATGATGCTGTGTGGATGATACCCACATCCCCCATCCCCCACCCCACATCCCACATCCCCACCCCACATCACATATCCCCACATCCCACATCACTTATCCCCACATCCCACATCCCCACCCCACATCACATATCCCCACATCCCCCATCCCCCACCCCACATCCCCAACCCACAACCCCACATCCCACATCACTTATCCCCACATCCCACATCCCCACCCCCACATCACATATCCCCACATCATATATCCCCACCCCACATCCCCCATCCCACATCCCCACCCCACATCACATATCCCCACATCACATATCCCCACATCACATATCCCCACATCACATATCCCCACCCCACATCCCACATTCCCACCCCACATCCCACATCACATAGCCCCACATCCCACATCACATATCCCCACATCACATATCCCCACCCCACATCCCCACCCCACATCACATATCCTCACATCACATATCCCCACATCACATATCCCCACCCCACATCACATATCCCCACATCCCACATCCCCACCCCACATCCCCACCCCACATCCCATATCCCCACATCCCCACCCCACATCCCCACCCCACATCACATATCCCCACCCCAAATCACATATCCCCACCCCACACCCCACATCCCCACCCCACATCACATATCCCCACCCCACATCCCCACCCCACATCCCACATCCCCACCCCACATCCCCACCCCACATCCCACATACCCACCCCACATCACATATCCCCACCCCACATATCCCCACCCCACATCCCCACCCCACATCACATATCCCCACCCCACATCACATATCCCCACCCCACATCCCACATCCCCACCCCACATCCCACATCACCACCCCACATCACATATCCCCACCCCACATCACATATCCCCACATCACATATCCCCACATCCCCCATCCCACACCCCACATCCCCACATCACATATCCCCACATCACATATCCCCACCCCACATCCCCACATCACATATCCACACATCACATATCCCCACCCCACATCCCCACCCCACATCACATATCCCCACATCACATATCCCCATATCACATATCCCCACCCCACATCCACACCCCACATCCACATCCCCCATCCCACATCCCCACCCCACATCCACACCCCACATTCCCCATCCACATCCCCATCCCACACCCCCCCACCCCCCACCCCACATCCCATACCCCCCACCCCACATCACATATCCCCACCCCACATCCACACCCCACATCCCCCATCCCCACCCCACATCCACACCCCACATTCCCCATCCACATCCCACACCCCCCACCCCACATCCCATACCCCCCACCCCACATCCCACATCCCCACCCCACATCACATATCCCCACATCACATATCCACACCCCACATCACATATCCCCACATCACATATCCCCACCCCACATCCCACATTCCCACCCCACATCCCACATCACATAGCCCCACATCCCACATCACATATCCCCACCCCACATCACATATCCTCACATCACATATCCCCACATCACATATCCCCACATCCCACATCCACATCCCATATCCCCACATCCCCACCCCACATCACATATCCCCACCCCAAATCACATATCCCCACATCCCCATCCCACACCCCACATCCCCACCCCACATCACATATCCCCACCCCACATCCCCACCCCACATCACATATCCCCACATCCCACATCCCATATCCCCACCCCACATCCCCACCCCACATCCCACATACCCACCCCACATCCCACATCACATAGCCCCACATCCCACATCACATATCCCCACCCCACATCCCACATTCCCACCCCACATCCCACATCACATAGCCCCACATCCCACATCACATATCCCCACATCACATATCCCCACCCCACATCCCCACATCCCCACCCCACATCACATATCCTCACATCACATATCCCCACATCACATATCCCCACCCCACATCACATATCCCCACATCCCACATCCACATCCCATATCCCCACATCCCCACCCCACATCACATATCCCCACCCCAAATCACATATCCCCACATCCCCATCCCACACCCCACATCCCCACCCCACATCACATATCCCCACCCCACATCCCCACCCCACATCACATATCCCCACATCCCACATCACATATCCCCACCCCACATCCCCACCCCACATCCCACATACCCAACCCACATCACATATCCCCACCCCACATCCCCACCCCACATCCCCACCCCACATCACATATCCCCACCCAACATCCCACATCACATATCCCCACCCCACATCCCACATCCCCACCCCACATCCCACATCACCACCCCACATCACATATCCCCACCCCACATCACATATCCCCACATCACATATCCCCACATCCCCCATCCCACACCCCACATCCCCACATCACATATCCCCACATCACATATCCCCACCCCACATCCCCACATCACATATCCCCACATCCCCACATCACATATCCCCACATCACATATCCCCACCCCACATCCCCACCCCACATCACATATCCCCACATCACATATCCCCATATCACATATCCCCACCCCACACCACATCCACACCCCACATCCCCCATCCACATCCCCCATCCCACATCCCCACCCCACATCCACACCCCACATTCCCCATCCACATCCCCATCCCACACCCCCCACCCCACATCCCATACCCCCCACCCCACATCCCATACCCCCACTCCACATCCCATACCCCCCATCCCCCATCACAGATCCCCCACACAGTAAAAACATGCTGTATGGTGCAGTCAGCGTACTGTACCTATCTCATGCCTGAGCATGCCCTCCAGCCAGTGTTGTCGTGCTCCAGACAGGTTGATAGTCAGAGTGGGACGACAACTCTCTACCATCATCACCGCCTGGGACAGCAGCTCCTCAGACAGACACACCACCACCTAGACAAAGTTAACACCATACTCTTCATCATCATCATCATCACCGCCTGGGACAGCAGCTCCTCAGACAGACACACCACCACCTAGACAAAGTTAACACCATACTCTTCATCATCATCATCATCACCACCTGGGACAGCAGCTCCTCAGACAGACACACCACCACCTAGACAAAGTTAACACCATACTCTTCATCATCATCATCATCATCATCATCACCGCCTGGGACAGCAGCTCCTCAGACAGACACACCACCTAGACAAAGTTAACACCATACTCTTCATCATCATCATCATCATCATCACCGCCTGGGACAGCAGCTCCTCAGACAGACACACCACCACCTAGACAAAGTTAACACCATACTCATCATCATCATCATCATCACCGCCTGGGACAGCAGCTCCTCAGACAGACACACCACCACCTAGACAAAGTTAACACCATACTCTTCATCATCATCATCATCATCACCGCCTGGGACAGCAGCTCCTCAGACAGACACACCACCACCTAGACAAAGTTAACACCATACTCTTCATCATCATCATCATCACCACCTGGGACAGCAGCTCCTCAGACAGACACACCACCACCTAGACAAAGTTAACACCTTACTCTTCATCATCATCATCATCACCGCCTGGGACAGCAGCTCCTCAGACAGACACAACACCACCTAGACAAAGTTAACACCATACTCTTCATCATCATCATCATCATCATCATCACCGCCTGGGACAGCAGCTCCTCAGACAGACACACCACCACCTAGACAAAGTTAACACCATACTCTTCATCATCATCACACAGACCACCACCACCTAGACAAAGTTAACACCATACTCTTCATCATCATCACACAGACCACCACCACCTAGACAAAGTTAACACCATACTCTTCATCATCATCATCATCATCATCATCACCGCCTGGGACAGCAGCTCCTCAGACAGACACACCACCACCTAGACAAAGTTAACACCATACTCTTCATCATCATCATCATCATCATCATCACCGCCTGGGACAGCAGCTCCTCAGACAGACACACCACCACCTAGACAAAGTTAACACCATACTCTTCATCATCATCATCATCACCGCCTGGGACAGCAGCTCCTCAGACAGACACAACACCACCTAGACAAAGTTAACACCATACTCTTCATCATCATCATCATCATCATCACCGCCTGGGACAGCAGCTCCTCAGACAGACACACCACCACCTAGACAAAGTTAACACCATACTCTTCATCATCATCATCATCATCATCACCGCCTGGGACAGCAGCTCCTCAGACAGACACAACACCACCTAGACAAAGTTAACACCATACTCTTCATCATCATCATCATCACCGCCTGGGACAGCAGCTCCTCAGACAGACACACCACCACCTAGACAAAGTTAACACCATACTCTTCATCATCATCACACAGACCACCACCACCACCTAGACAAAGTTATCATCATTACCTTCATCGTCATCATCATCATCATCATTACCTTCATCATCATCAGACCACCACCTAGACAAGGTCATCATCATTACCTTCATCATCATCATCATCATCATCAATCCAACCATTATTATGAGCCGTCCTCCACTACACTACCCGTAACACACCAACCCTCAAATACACTACCACAACACACCAACCCTCAAATACACTACCACAACACACCAACCCTCAAATACACTACCCGTAACACACCAACCCTCAAATACACTACCCGTAACACACCAACCCTCAAATACACTACCACAACACACCAACCCTCAAATACACTACCCGTAACACACCAACCCTCAAATACACTACCCGTAACACACCAACCCTCAAATACACTACCACAACACACCAACCCGCAAATACACTACCCGTAACACACCAACCCTCAAATACACTACCCGTAACACACCAACCCTCCAACACACCACACGTAACATGTGAAACCTCACTCACCTCTCCTACACAGTTCTCCTTCTGCAGGTACTTGCGTGCAGCAGCCCAGACTCGACTCTTTGGTAAAATACTTCCTCCCGTCACTTCCTCAAAGTTCTCATAGTTACCAAACTTCCTCAGAATACACTCCATAATCCCAACAGCCTGTAGAGAGAGAGAGAGAGACAGAGAGAGAGAGAGGGAGAGAGAGAGAGAGAGAGAGAAACACCCAGAGAGAGGGAGAGAAACAACCGGAGAGAGAGAGGGAGGGATGGAGAGAGAGGGAGAGAAACACCCAGAGAGAGAGAGAAAGGGAGGGCGGGAGGGAGGGAGAGAGAGAGAGGGAGAGAAACACCCAGAGAGAGAGAGAGAGAGAGAAAGGGAGGGCGGGAGGGAGGGAGAGAAAGAGAGGGAGAGAAACACTCAGAGAGAGAGAGAGAGTGTTCACAAACAGACTCCACAGAGCCACAGGACAGCAACACGATTAGACCCAACCAAATCATGAGAAAACAAAAAGATAATTACTTGACACATTGGAAAGAATTAACAAAAAAACAGAGCAAAACAACAGGCCCTAAACAGAGAGTACACAGTGGCAGAATATCTGACCACTGTGACTGATGCAAAATTAAGGAAATCTTTGACCATGGACAGACTCAGTGAGCATAGCCTTGCTATTGAGAAAGGCAGCCGAAGGCAGACCTGGCTCTCAGGAAAAGACAGGCTATGTGAACACTGCCCACAACATGAGGTGGAAACTGAGCTGCTCTTCCTAACCTCCTGCCCAATGTATGACCATATTAGAGACACATATTTCCCTCAGATTACACAGATACACAAAGATTTCAAAAACAAACCCAATTTTGATAAACTCCCATATCTACTGGGTGAAATACCACAGTGTTCCATCACAGCAGCAAGATGTGTGACCTGTTGCCACAAGAAAAGGTCAACCAGTGAAGAACAAACACCATTGTAAATACAACCCATATTTATGTTGATTTATTTTCCCTTTTTGTACTTCAACTATTTGTACATCATTACAACACTGTATATAGACATAATATGACATTTGAAATATCTTTATTCTTTTGGAACTTTTGTAAGTGTAATGTTTACTGTGGCATTTGCTTTGGCAATGTAAACATATGTTTCCCATGCCAATAAAGCCCCTTAAATTGAAATTGAGAGACAGAGAGAGAAACACCCAGAGAGAGAGAGAGAGAGCGAAACATCCAGAGAGAGAGTTTATTAAGATACAATATGTCAGGAGGAAGACATTTCAAGTTAATTTGCCACAAAATAAACATAATAACTAAAAATGCAGAAATCCCCAGAGTGGGTTATCTTCCTATCATCTAATATCTTTGCCAGACAGAGAGGCTTACCTGTGCGAGGAAGAGGTCAGATCCATCTCTGTATTTCTCCAGCACAGTGCTGGGCTCCGGGGTCGAGTACTCAAACTGGGGGTCGTATTTATAGTCAGACTGGAAGAAGGCCTGCCTCTCCTGGTCTAGGTTAATGGGTCTTAGGGCCACAAGGAGACAGGGGCCTCGCGGTGTGGAGGGCAAGGGCAGCGGGGAGGCCCCTCCAAACCCCCGGGCAATGTGGGGAAGGGAGGTGGCTGGACGCATATGCCCCCTGGTGGCCCGGAGGCCCATTGAGGACTTGTTGACGGTACAGGTGCTCTCGCTGCGGCGCATCCAGCCTCCGGGGCCCAGGCTGGGGCTGGTGAGGGAGCGTGCTGGGGGCGCGGGGGCAGTGGAGGGACCACCAGCGCTGTGCCAGGGGGGCTGTAGGACCCTGCGGTCCAGCGCGGGCTCGGAGCCACGGAGGCGCAGAGGCGTCACGTCCAGGCTGAGGGGCCGGCGGAGAGTGGGTCTAGTCGCCACCTTATTCCGAGACGAGGCCGTTGCCATGGTGACGTCCCGCCGCAGAGAGACAACCGGTCCATCGTATGGCAAGACTGAGTGAGAGGAATTGGTAGAGGAGCCAACACTGGCCCTAGGGCTGGGGGTAAGGCTGACATCTGCCACCAACGACTGAGGTTGAGGCTGGGGTCCATTGTGGGAGTTGGATACCCGCTCCCTCTTGGTGACACTGCTTGTCCTGGCGTGGAGCCTAGTGTTGGTGGTGGTGGGAGGGTCCGCTGTTGGTTCCTCTGTTCTTTTGGTGGTTTTGGTAGTGTCCTGTCTGGTCTCTTCTGTTCTAGTGGTGGTGTTGGTGGTGGTTTTGGGGGCATCCGGTCTGGTGTTTTCTAGTCTGGTGTTGGTGGTGGTTTTGGGAGGCTCTGGGCTGGTGTTTTCTAGTCTGGTGTTGGTGGTGGTTTTGGGGGCATCCGGTCTGGTGTTTTCTAGTCTGGTGTTGGTGGTGGTTTTGGGAGGCTCTGGGCTGGTGTTTTCTAGTCTGGTGTTGGTGGTGGTTTTGGGGGCATCCGGTCTGGTGTTTTCTAGTCTGGTGTTGGTGGTGGTTTTGGGAGGCTCTGGGCTGGTGTTTTCTAGTCTGGTGTTGGTGGTGGTTTTGGGGGCATCCGGTCTGGTGTTTTCTAGTCTGGTGTTGGTGGTGGTTTTGGGAGGCTCTGGGCTGGTGTTTTCTAGTCTGGTGTTGGTGGTGGTTTTGGGGGCATCCGGTCTGGTGTTTTCTAGTCTGGTGTTGGTGGTGGTTTTGGGAGGCTCTGGGCTGGTGTTTTCTAGTCTGGTGTTGGTGGTGGTTTTGGGAGGCTCTGGGCTGGTGTTTTCTAGTCCGGTGCTGTCGGTTGTGGTGGTTTTGCGAGGTTCCGGTCTTGGTTCTGGACCCGTCAGGTCTGTGGTGCTGCTGCCCCCTCCGACCTCGTCGACGTCTGTCCGATCCATACAGTCCTCACCCGGGTCCAAAACCATCTCCGCTGCTGCTGGTCCAACCACACCACACTGCAAACACAAGATGGTCAGCTTTTTGGTCTGTCACAAATTACCCATTGATTGGTATGACCTTTTTATGCAGTCAGTGCTTGTGTCATGAATAGGTTACAACAAGTTCAAAATGATTTGTGCCACTGCTTTAACTGGATTCCATGAATCCATGAATGGCCTAGGAGCCATCTGGACAGGGACACACACATGTCCAACGGTCTGATTGCACAAGTATACCTCCGATTTGAATCGGCCTGCCTGCAACATAGACAGGGCTCGGTCAGGGGCGGGGATTCTGTGCTGCTGAATACGAAACTAGGTGGTCGGGACGGCGGGACGGGTTCTAGTCATCCCATATATGGGACTAGTAATGACTTCAAACAAAAACAAAAGATCCGAATCATATAGATGTTTAGCCTACTACATATGTAGTTTATATTTAAACAAGGCGATCGCGACTTCTGCTGTGTTTTGAGGTTTCATATCCATTTGGACCACCAAAGTGTTTTGCATACAAATTTGCAGGATATCTCTCCGTTATTGTGACATTGTCGTAATGTAATGGAACAAATAGTCGGTTGTTGAGTACAGCAAACCGTTTTTATGACACCGTGTTATTATTATAGTTATGCCAATAGCCATAATTGTCAATATATTGTATTCAATGACAGTAAAGGATGAATCGACAAAATAACGGTTTTCTATCAACATGTGTAGTTTTCTTCTGATCTGATCTCCAGAATCAGATAATACATCGAGGATGAATGAAACAAGACAATAACCGAAACTCCAATAATCGTATTCATAAATGTTTTTACCTTGCAGCGGGGTTTGGTGATCAGATTTGTAAATGCAGGCTTTTCTTTAATTCATGATGACGCCCAGCTCTGCTTGTGCTCTCCACAATGAGCCGCGGGAAGGTTTCCGGTGGCGCCCGGTGAAAAATGCTCATTGGATATGAGCAGCTATAGTGGATGGGCTGCCGGAGAGGCATGCGAGGAAGTTCGGACTGTGTTGGAAGATATGACGCGGTGGCACAGCTGATGAACTACAAAGTGCCATGCGCAGTGCGTGCCGCTATCCTGCGTCCTTACGCACGTGGCACCTCTCCGAGGCAACCGAGCAATGAGGAGCACGTAGGCTACGTTCCCCGAGGTTCATATAAGCCCCACGTAATTATAACGGTTAAAGTCCTTATAGTGATATACAGTGCCTTCGGAAAGTATTCAGACCCCATTACTTTTTCCAGAATTTTTTACGTTACAGCCGTATTATAAAATTGATTAAATGACAACAACAAAAAATCTCAGCAATCTACTACACACAATACCGCATGACAAATTAAAAACCGTTTAAAAAAAATCTTTGCAAATTTATCAAAAAACAGAAATACCTTATTTACATAAGTATTCAGACCCTTTGCTATGAGACTTGAAATTGAGCTCATGTCCATCCCGTTTCCATTGATCATCCTTGAGATGTTTCTAGAACTTGATTTGAGTCCACCTGTGGTAAATTCAATTGATTGGACATGATTTGGAAAGGCACCCACCTGTCTATATAAGGTCCCACAGTTGACAGTACATGTCAGAGCAAAAATCAAGCCATGAGGTTGAAGGAATTGTCCATAGAGCTCAGAGACAGGATGGTGTCGAGGCACAGATCTGGGGAAGGCTACCAAAAAACTTCTGCAGCATTGTTGACCCCCAAGAACACAGTGGCCTCCATCATTCTTAAATAGAAGAAGTTTGGAACCACCAAAACTCTTCCTAGAGCTGACCGCCTGGCCAAACTGAGCAATCGGGGGAGAAGGTTGTAGCGTCATACCCAAGAAGACTCAACGCTGTAATCGCAGCAAAAGGTTCTTCAACAAAGTACTGAGTAAAGGGTCTGAATACTTATGTAAATGTGATATTTCAGTTTTTCTTTTTTTTTATAAATGAGAAAAAAAATTCTAAACCTGTTTTTGCTTTGTCATTATGGGGTATTGTGTGTAGATTGATGAGGGACATTTAAAAAAAATAAAAAAATTACAATACGGCTGTAACGTAACAAAATGTGGAAAAGGTCAAGGGGTCTGAATACTTTCCGAAATCACTGTAAGTGTAACGGCTGTCGTCGGAAGAAGACCAAGGTGCAGCGGAGTTAGTGTTCATCTTGACATTTAATTCAAACAAAGAGAACACTGTACAAAAAAACAGGAAAACCGACAGCCAAACAGTACTGACAGGAAACACACTGAACAGAAACAATTACCCACAAAACCCAAAGGAAAAACATGCTCCTTATGTGTGACTCCCAATCAGCAACAACGAGCTTCAGCTGTGCCTGATTGGGAGCCAGACACTGCCCAAAACAAAGAAATACAAAAACATAGAGAAAGGAACATAGAACGCCCACCCAATGTAACACCCTGGCCTAACCAAAATAAAGAACAAAAACCCCTCTCTATGGCCAGGGCGTTACAGTAAGGCTCTGGGTATTTCTATCTATCAGTCAATAGGCCTATGGTTAAACTGTTCTCAGAAGCCTTCCCATCCAAAGGTCTTCAATAAAGCCCCCATGCAGTCTTTTTAATTAAATGTTTAAAAAGCTTTGTCTAATATATCATTGTGTGTTTATTTCATATATTTTTTATTTATCATTTATTTTCCTGAGATTTATTTTGCCGTTGAAATGCAACAATCTGATTGTGTGGCTCTGCCGATACATATGTTAATATACTGGAGAATAGGATCCTCTAGACTCTAGTCTAGAGCCTACCATGCTTACCCCTTCAAGTTAGGAGGATACATTTGTTAATATACTGGAGAATAGGATCCTCTAGACTCTAGTCTAGAGCCTACCATGCTTACCCCTTCAAGTTAGGAGGATACATATGTTAATATACTGGAGAATAGGATCCTCTAGACTCTAGTCTAGAGCCTACCATGCTTACCCCTTCAAGTTAGGAGGATACATATGTAAATAAAATATGACTGGTCATTGGTCATAATAATCAGATTGTGATGTCATGCTGTGGGCCAATAACTCCATCCCGCCTGAACAGAATGAAATTCCAGGCGATTTTATTTTTTTCTCTCCAAAAAGATTACACTAAAAAGGCATTATCGTAATGTTCACAATTTCAGAGTGTTATTTTGACCTCATAGAGTGGAAATATCATTTAAAAATAAATAGGACATTCACGTTTTTCACCGTACTGCCCCTTTAACAGCATAATACTTGAATCAACAACATGTAGGCTATGTTACTTACTACAATCACTCTGCATAGAATAGAAAGATCCTCAAAATGATTTTTATTTCAGAGTTCAGTTTATAAAATAACATTGGTTCGTGTATGATTTCACATTTTGGTTAATTTCATGTAACGATTAATCAATATAAACAGGCTAGTATAGATTAGTAGAATATTTTATACTGTTGATCACTCACTGCTAATTTCCTCAGTTGGCCTAGATCAGGCTGCATGTAACTGGTTTAAACAATTACTTGACAGATAAAGCTCAACGTGTATCTACTGATGATGTTAAATCAGGTTTCCTGGATATTAAGAAAGATGTCCCGCAGGGGTCGATTCTGGGTCCTGTACTTTTGACTGTTTGAATTGACAATATCGACTTGTCTTATAAACAAACTGTAACCTACACTTGTATGCTGTTGATACTGTCGTGTCTGCTATTGACCCCAACGTTGACTAGTCTCTATCTGAACTACAGTCTGTCTTCATTGTATTATGATACTGTTGTGTCTGCTATTGACCCCAACGTTGACCAGTCTCTATCTGAACTACAGTCTGTCTTCATTGTATTATGATACTGTTGTGTCTGCTATTACCCCCAACGTTGACCAGGCTCTATCTGAAATACAGTCTGTCTTCATTGTATTATGATACTGTTGTGTCTGCTATTACCCCCAACGTTGACCAGGCTCTATCTGAAATACAGTCTGTCTTCATTGTATTATGATATTGTTGTGTCTGCTATTACCCCCAACGTTGACCAGTCTCTATCTGAACTACAGTCTGTCTTCATTGTATTACAGAAAAACTTAATTGACCTGAAATTAGTGTTGAATGCAGATAAAACTAAGTGCATATTGTTCTCTAGAGCACATAAAAACAAATAAGATGATTTCAGCATATGAACGTTGGATGGTTTTTCATATTGATCGTGTCCCTGCTTACAAATATCTGGGCATCTGGATAGATGAAAAGCTGTCTTTTATAAAGCATATTGATGAGTTAGCTGAGAAGCTGAGAGTTAAAATGGTCTTCTATAGAAACAGGTCCTGCCTCTCGCTAAATAGTAGAAAGCATATCATTCAGTCGACGTTCCTATCAGTCCGAAACTATGGCAACATCATGTATACTAACGCAGCTGCCACTTCATTAAAGCTTTTAGATGCAGTTTATCATAGCGCACTGTGGTTTATTACGGGTGATAGTTTTAGTACTCATCACTGCATTCTCTACTGTAAAGTTGGTTGGCCGTCTTTGATATCACGTAGGTTGATACATTGCTGTGTTTTCATTCAAAAAGCACTTATACAAAAATGGCCACTGTACTTACATTTTAGTCATTTAGCAGACGCTCTTATCCAGAGCGACTTACATTAGTGAAAGCATACATTTCATAGAATTATTTTCCTGTGCTGGCCCCCCGTGGGAATCGAACCCACAACCCCTGGCATTGCAAACACCATGCTCTACCAACTGAGCTACAGGGAAGGCTACTTAATATCTTTACTACATTTAGACATGAGTCACCACACCCAGTCTCAGGGATGGGAAACTCTGGAAATTCATTTGGTCTCAACGGAGTTTGGTGAATCAGCTTTTAGTTTTCCTACACTTTATTTGTGGAACAATCTTCAAAGGGTTCTTTAAATGTGATGTTTTGGTGTCTCCAGGTCAATTCAGAAAGCTGATTGAGGACATTATTACTGATGAATGTGATGTTTTGGTGTCACTCGGTCAATTCAGAAAGCAGTCCATCTTGTTGTTTTGAGTATATAGTCCATGTACATTGTATGCTACTTACAGCAGAGCTTTACGAGGGCAGCTGCTGGGGGTCGTTGTGACAGAAACCACCAGAGAAAGAGGATTCCTGGTGGTGTAGGACTTTAAACAGCAGAAACCACCAGAGAGAGAGGCTTCTTGGTGGTGTAGGACATTAAACAGTAGAAACCACCAGGGAGAGGCATTCTGATGGTGTAGGACTTAAAACAGCAGAAACCACCAGAGAGAGAGGCTTCCTGGTGGTGTAGGACTTTAAACAGCAGAAGCCACCAGAGAGAGACAGGCATCCTGGTGTTGTAGGACTTTAAACAGCAGAAACCACCAGAGAGAGACAGGCTTCCTGGTGGTGTAGTACTTTAAACAGCAGAAACTACCAGAGAGAGGTTTCCTGGTGGTGTAGGACTTTAAACAGCAGAAACAACCAGAGAGAGAGGCTTCCTGGTGGTGTAGGACTTTAAACAGCAGAAACCACCATAGAGAGAGGCTTCCTGGTGGTGTAGGACTTTAAACAGCAGAAACCAACAGAGAGAGGCATCCTGGTGGTGTAGGACTTTAAACAGCAGAAACCACCAGAGAGAGAGGCTTCCTGGTGGTGTAGGATTTTAAACAGCAGAAACCACCAGAGAGAGACAGGCATCCTGGTGGTGTAGGACTTTAAACAGCAGAATCCACCAGAGAGAGAGGCTTCCTGATGGTGTAGGACTTTAAACTGCAGAAACCACCAGAGAGAGAGGCATCCTGGTGGTGTAGGACTTTAAACAGCAGAAACCACCAGAGAGAGAGGCTTCCTGGTGGTGTAGGACTTTAAACAGCAGAAACCACCAGAGAGAGAGGCATCCTGGTGGTGTAGGACTTTAAACAGCAGAATCCACCAGAGAGAGACAGGCATCCTGGTGGTGTAGGACTTTAAACAGCAGAATCCACCAGAAAGACACAGGCATCCTGGTGGTGTAGGACTTTAAACAGCAGATACCACCAGAGAGAGACAGGCATCCTGGTGGTGTAGGACTTTAAACAGCAGTCTCTGCCAGTCCCAGATGATAGATCATGAATCTGCCACTTGACCTCAGAAAACAAATAAAAACGAATTGGTGAAGACAAGAAAATCAAGATACACACACACACACACACACACACACACACACACACACACACACACACACACACACACACACACACACACACACACACACACACACACACACACCTGCAGATGTTGTATGGAGGGAGCAGAGCAGTCCCAGGAGGAGTAGAGCAGTCAGGGTCTTCATGGTTCAGAGATGGTTGAGATGCTGAAGATTGTATTGTCTGAGATGGTCTCTGATGCTCTGGTCTGGTTCTGTGTGTGAGTTCTGTTCTGTTCTGATCTCTCATTATATAGAAACAGCTATTATATAACAACTCAACCATGAACAGCCAGAGCCCTTCCCTCAATTTCTGTTCCTCTTCCCTGGTCAAAAGTAGGACTCACTTCTGCACTGCTGACAATAACAACTTTGGTGGAGAATTGCTTGTTCAGCATTCATATGTACATTATGCATTGGTTCTAACATTCTTGCAAGATATCAAAATAGGTTGTTGGTAAAAGTTCAAAGTTATAGACCTGTTAGGTTGGGGCTAAAGTTCACAGAGTTATAGACCTGTTCGGTTGTTGGATAAAGTTCACAGAGTTATAGACCTGTTAGGTTGGGGGATAAAGTTCACAGAGTTAAAGACCTGTTAGGTTGGGGGCTAAAGTTCACAGAGTTATAGACCTGTTAGGTTGTTGGATAAAGTTCACAGAGTTATAGACCTGTTAGGTTGTTGGATAAAGTTCACAGAGTTATAGACCTGTTAGGTTGGGGGCTAAAGTTCACAGAGTTATAGACCTGTTAGGTTGTTGGATAAAGTTCACAGAGTTATAGACCTGTTAGGTTGGGGGATAAAGTTCGCAGAGTTATAGACCTGTTAGGTTGTTGGATAAAGTTCACAGAGTTATAGACCTGTTAGGTTGTTGGATAAAGTTCACAGAGTTATAGACCTGTTAGGTTGGGGGCTAAAGTTCACAGAGTTATAGACCTGTTAGGTTGTTGGATAAAGTTCACAGAGTTATAAGACCTGTTAGGTTGGGGGATAAAGTTCACATTTATAGGCCTGTTATGTTGGGGGCTAAAGTTCACAACTTGGAAATGAGGAAGGGAAAGTGAAAGACAACACATTCCACCAATCTGGAGTATTTGACTATAAAACATATATCTTAGAGTTTTGTTGGAGTTGAGTTGAACAGTTTATTCTGTTTCTGTGTTGCTGACTGTTGACCTCTGTTGTCTTGGAAACAGAGGTCTCTGTAGTTCCATGAGTTGTAACACATGAACTGTTTCCTGAAAGAAGAAACAACCAATATGCTGAATCTGCTGGTTGCTAGTTTAAGGAGATAGTTGATATCTGTCCATGTAACTAGCAGCATGTCTCAAGGAGTTGGAAAGAACTCTCCCTCACTAAATGTGAAGCTTTAGTAATCAAAGCATGAATACCACAATAAGAATACAATTAACTTCATTAATAAAATTTTGACATTATTTATCTTTATTGCTGAAGTAAAAAAAATAATTTGTTGACAAAACAAATCATTTCAAAATACAAGGTAACTTCACAGTATGGTAAATAAATAAGAATTAAATAATATTACTGTATTTACAACAAAAATATAATATTTTATTTTCTTGACAGATCTGACAGCTATGGCAGTTAGTTTGTGGCGATGGTGGTTGATGACGTCATCGATCTGCTCTCAATCTTGGTCACATGACTCTGGACCCAGGCCTGAGATGGGTCGACACAATATCGAATCTTTTTCTTTGTTGTAAACCTGCAAACAATAAACAACACATATATATTTAGGGGTATCTAAACAAAGCACACACCAAACTCACATGTGGAAGACTACTGTATGGATGTTCCAACATTATTCTGTGTGAATTGTGCATGTACCTACAGTCCTACTGGTTGAGTATGGAGGAAGACAAGTATCGGACCATTCAATTACATTCAGAATCACAATGTCATTATTAGGACTGTCAAACGATTACAACATTCTATCGAGAATATTTCAAATGTATTATGGTTAATCTCTCTCTCTCTATATATATATTAATATAGAACCTCTATGAGGTTGTAACCATGCAGCCCTAGCAACACAATGGTTGTAACCATGCAGCCCTAGCAACACAGAGGTTGTAACCATGCAGCCCTAGCAACACAATGGTTGTAACCATGCAAGCTTAGCAACACAGAGGTTGTAACCATGCAAGCTTAGCAACACAGAGGTTGTAACCATGCAAGCTTAGCAACACAGAGGTTGTAACCATGCAGCCCTAGCAACACATTTGGACCCGCCCACCAAGGATGTAGAACATGTTATGTCCCGTAGAAATCTAAGTGTGTGTGTGTGTGTGTGTGTGTGTGTGTGTGTGTGTGTGTGTGTGTGTGTGTGTGTGTGTGTGTGTGTGTGTGTGTGTATGGTGGTTAACTTACACCAGTGCTTGGCGAGGGCAGCTACTAGGGGTTCTGGAAACTGAAATCACTGCACCAAGAGGGATCCTCTTCGTGTGGAACTTCACACAGCAGTCTATGGCACTCATTGCTGAAATCCCCATGACACCTGGAAACAAAGAACGGTCACACTCACTGGTCAACACAGGCATCTCATGTGGTGCTTCTTCCTATACACTCATATGCATACTGTACACACACACTGTACACACACACTGTACACAAACACACACGTACCCTGTGCAGACGTCTTATGGAGGGAGCAGAGCAGTCCCAGGAGGAGTAGAGCAGTCAGGGTCTTCATGGTTCAGAGATGGTTGAGATGCTGAAGATTGTATTGTCTGAGATGGTCTCTGATGCTCTGGTCTCTGATGTCCTGGTCTCTGATGCTCTGGTCTCTGATGCTCTGGTCTCTGATGCTCTAGTCTCTGATGCTCTAGTCTCTGATGCTCTAGTCTCTGATGCTCTAGTCTGGTTCTGTGTCAGAAGTCTAGCTGATGCTCTGGTTCTATGTCTGAGGTCTGATCTGACCTGTCTTTTATACAGAGAGCTGGTCCATCAGACCCATTGACAATTGATGGGGGAAACTCCCCTACATACCCTCATTCACTCTGAATATCTTTCTAAGAACCAACATTCTGCCCTTCAGGTTCCTCTTCTTCAGTTCTCTGTAACTCTGTTTCCTCCAGGATGTTCAGCAGTGCTGCTATTTTCTGAAATACGCAGAATACATTTACTGGAGAATTGCATATCAAAGGAAGGCTATTAAAGTGGACTATATACTATGATGCATTACATCAAATACAAGAAGAATTAAGATTAAATTAAATTCTCTACATCATAACCAACTAGTTTGTAAGTAATACTTGAAGTCAACTATGTATCTTTCAACTTTTAAATGTAGATTTTAGGATATGTGCATATTGATTTAAAACCTGTAGCATACTGTTAACCTTTACATCATAGTGAAATTAAAACACAGAATATTTTTTTATCAATTAATCTCAGATTATTGTGGTGTGGTTCGTTCCCAGGTCGAGTCATAACAAAAGGCCAAAAATGGGACCCAAAGCCTCTTTGCTTGGCACTCAGCATTAAAGGGGTAATCTGCCATTGTGAATTTCATTTTTGGACTTATAAATTACTTATACCCATTGATTCTTGAGGAATATATCTTATACAGGCGAAGTCGGAAGTTTACATACACCTTAGCCAAATACATTTAAACTCAGTTTTTCACAATTCCTGACATTTAATCCTAGTAAAATTCCATGTCTTACGTCAGTTAGGATCACCACTTTTATTTTAGGAATGTGAAAAGTCAGAATTCGTAGAGAATTATTGATTTCAGCTTTTATTTCTTTCATCACATTCTCAGTGGGTCAGAAGTTTACATACACTCAATTAGTATTTGATAGCATTACCTTCAAATTGTTCAACTTGGGTCAACGTTTTGGGTAGCCTTCCACAAGCTTCCCACAGTAAAATGGGTGAATTTTGGCCCATTCCTCCTGACAGAGCTGGTGTAACTGAGTCAGGTTGGTAGGCCTCCTTTCTCACACACGCTTTTTCAGTTCTGCAAACACATTTTCTATAGGATTGAGGTCAGAGCTTTGTGATGGCCACTCCAATACCTTGACTTTGTTGCCCTTAACTTTGGAAATATGCTTGGGGTCATTGTCCATTTGGAAGACCCATTTGCGACCAAGATTAAACTTCCTGACTGATGTCTTGAGATGTTGCTTCAATATATCCACTTAATTTTCCTGCCTCATGATGCCATCTATTTTGTGAAGTGCACCAGTCCCTCCTGCAGTAAAGCATCCCCACAACATGACGCTGCCACCCCCGTGCTTCACGATTGGGATGGCATTCTTCGGCTTGCAATCCTCCACCTTTTTCCTCCAAACATAACGATGGTCATTATGGCCAAAAAGTTATATTTTTGTTTCATCAGACCAGAGGACATTTCTCTAAAAAGTATGATCTTTGTCCCCATGTGCAGTTGCAAACCGTAGTCTGTCTTTTTTATGGTGGTTCTGGAGCAGTGGCTTCTTCCTTGCTGAGCGGCCTTTCAGATTATGTCGATATAGGACTCGTTTTACTGTGGATATAGATACCTTTGTACCTGTTTCCTTCAGCATCTTCACAAGGTCCTTTGCTGTTGATCTGGGATTGATTTGCACTTTTCGCACCAAAGTACGTTCATCTCTAGGAGACAGAACGCGTCTCCTTCTTCAGTGGTATGACGGCTGCGTGGTCCCATGGTGTTTATACTTGCGTACTATTGTTTGTACAGATGAACGTGGTACCTTCAGGCGTTTGGAAATTGCTCCCAAGGATGAACCAGACCAAGGATGAACCAGACTTGTGGAGGTCTACCATTTTTTTTTGAGATCTTGGCTGTTTTCTTTTGATTTTTCCATGATGTCAAGCAAAGAGGCACTGAGTTTGAAGGTAGGCCTTGAATTACATCCACAGGTACACCTCCAACTGACTCAAATGATGTCAATTAGCCTATCAGAAGCTTCTAAAGCCATGACATAATTTTCTGGAATTTTCTAAGCTTTTAAAAGGCACAGTCAACTTAGTGTATGTACACTTCTGACCCACTAGAATTGTGATACAGTGAATTATATGTGAAATAATCTGTCTGTAAACAATTGTTGGAAAAATTATTTGTGTTATGCACAAAGTAGATGTCCTAACCGACTTGCCAAAACTATAGTTTGTTAACAATACATTTGTGGAGTGGTTGATAAACGAGTTTTAATGACTCCAACCTAAGTGTATGTAAACTTCCGACTTCAACTGTAAATGCTTCATGAGCTCAGGGGCGAAAATCTGATATCAACTTTGGAGGGGACAATTACATTACATTTTCTCAAGAGCAATTCCTGAGGGGGACACCAAAAGTAGTGCTGTAACACATAGCCTACGTTTAATATGGTAAATGTATATTGAGGAACCAAAGAAATAAGGTGTTTGCCGTACTCCTAACTACCGGTACCCAAAACTACACAACTAATCACAACAGCAATACCATTGCCTTTAACAAATCTTAGTTCAGTCACCAGTTTAAGTTGAGAGTGGGGGTATCCATGGCATTTTCCAATTTCCAATTATGTTCCTATTTTACAAGTAAAAAAAATTGAGAACCTTTCATAATGTTGCCAAACAAAGACTCAACAAACTTACCTGAGACTCCCTGTCTCTGCCAGTCTGTCCCTGCATATCTGTCTCCAACTCTGCTGTCTGTGTGCCATCTGTTGCCTGGTCTGCCTAATGACATCATTGTGAAACATTTCCATTAGAATTTCATTTCTTTCTTATGAACATTTTATCAACTAGTCTTTGAGATATTAGGCTACTAGGGTTCTTACTTTGCGTTTTGGTGTACTGAAAAATACTCTGATGTCCGTCTTTTTTTCTGCCATTTTTCTACCTGGTTGGCTACACAGGTTATTGTAGGTTATTTACAGTAGGAGATGGGCTTCTATCATCTTATCTTCTATCATTCTATATGGGCTTTGATCTAAAAGGTAGCTAGCAAATGTGAAACGGATTGCAGTGACAAGAGTTGACAGCTGTATGAGTTCACCATTTACACAACATATGCTGCAACCTTTTGTAATTTTAATCGTTTGTTTCATATTGGCTGGCTTCTAACAATAGCTGAATTTGCAAAGCTAGCGAGCATCAATTCAGTGGTGTTTGCTATAATCTTTGCTACCCGGGTTAAATAAAGGTGAAATAAAATATATAAATAAAAGTTCCCTTGTGACAATTTAGCTTTTGCAACGAGACCATTAAATATATTTAAAACAATGGTAGAAGAGAGTGTAGTTCTGTTCAGTTTATCACTAACCTTATCACAGGGACTTTGAAGCACTAACTTACATGCATGCTGATCTTGGAATAAATTGACGATAGCAAAGATTCCATCTTTGACGACGCCACATAAATGGAATAGGTACTAGCTAGCTTAATAGTTAATATTTGCGTGCTAGCTCTGCATATTCAGCTAGTGTGTGTGCGCGATTGACTGGATGAACCTCACGCCAGTTACGCTCATTGAGTCTCTACGTTACCTCGCAAGCTAAGGAACTGGCAGTGGATCAAACCATTGTGAGGCAAAGGGTGGGGGGGGTCGCAATCTTTTGAAACTTAAAAACGAGCTATTAACCTCTTGGCGTTCCCCTAGGATAGGGGGCGCTAAAGCGATTTTTGAAAAATATTTGTGGCCATTTTAAATGGCCTCCTACTCAAACTCAGAAGCTAGGATATGCATATAATTAATACTTGTGGATAGAAAACACCCTAAAGTTTCTAAAACTGTTTGAATGGTGTCTGTGAGTATAACTGAACTCATATGGCAGTCAAAACCCCGAGACAGATCGAAACAGGAAGTGGAATTCTGAATTGCGAACTCAACTTCATCACGTTGCCTATTAATCACACCGTGAGCTATGGTTCATTGAGCACTTCCTATTGCTTCCACTAGATGTCCCCAGTCTTTACAAAGTGGTTTGAGACTCCTACTGTGAAAACTGAATGAATGAGACGCAGTGGAACGTGGTCACACGGAGAGGGCCATCACCATTATGACGCCGACGCCCCTGGTTACCCTCCCCTTTCGAAACGTTTTGAAACACAATGCAATCGTCCCCCTCGAATCTTATTGGCTCTCTTGTTGAAAAACGCCCTGAAGATTTATGTTATACAACGTTTGACATGTTTGGACGAACCTAAATGGGAAAAAAATGCATTTTATCGAAATGGCTGTCCCGTGGCCGACGGAGGTTTTGGAGCAGCCTTCAGACAAGAACAAGCTCTTGGAACATAAAGGAGTATTTTTTTTGAACGAAAATACATTTGTTGTGGACCTGGGATTTCTGGAAGTGCTTTCTGATGAAGACAACCAAAGGTAAGGGATTATTGACAATAGTATACAAGACTAGATGTGATATGCGATTGTTCCAAGATGGCGCTGACCTGTAACGTTAGCCTATTTTTCAGAGTATCGCATCCCCTTTCATCGCAAAGTATGATTACCCAGTAAAGTTAATTTTAAATCTGGCATTACAGGTGCTTTCAAGAGATATTCATCTATAAATCTTAGAATGACAATATTACATTTTAAAAATGTTTTCGAATAGTAATTTAGTAAATTGTAGCTCTGTTTCATCAGATGCATTTGAGGGAAAATAGTTAGTCAACGTTACGCACCGATGTAAAATGCTGTTTTTATATATAAATATGAACTTTATCGAACAAAAGAATGCATGTATTGTGTAACATAATGTCCTAGGTGTGTCATCTGATGAAGATTGTCAAAGGTTAGTGCTGCATTTAGCTGTTTTTTGGTTATTTGTGATGCATGTGGTTGGTCGGAAAATGGCTATGTGGCTACTTTTACGATATACTCCTCTAACATAATCTAATGTTTTGCTTTTGCTGTAAAGCCTTTTTGAAATCGGACAACGTGGTTCGATTCAGGAGAGGTGTATCTATAAAACGATATAATTTGAATATTTTTTTTATTTTTTTATTATTAAATTTTGTTATGCTAATGGCGATATGATTTTTCGCTGGATGTCCGAGGCCGCACAGGGGTTAAGTGTCTATAATCAGCACAATTGCTTTCATTGCGTATTATTAATATTATTTAAATTACATAGTTATGTTTCAGTGATATATTGGGGGGGACAAATCATATTTTTCCCAGGATGGGGGGGTCGTGTCCCCCCCGTCCCCCCCGGGATTTCCGCCCCTGCATGAGCTACGTTCAACTATCATACCCCATCAGAACCCAGAATATACGCTTATTTTACTCCAATGTTTGTAAACAAAGTAAATTGAACCTTTATTTAACTAGGCAAGACAGTAAAAATGATTTTCTTATCTACAATGACGGACTACACCAGCCAAACTCGGATGACGCTGGGCCACAAGTTAACACACGCTGCAGGCAGTTTTGGACTGGACAAGACTACAGTACTCTCTGTAACTCTCCCCACACTCACACCTACTTCACTAGACTACTGTATACTCTGCATCTCTCCCCACACTCACACCTACTTCACTAGACTACAGTATTCTCTGTAACTCTCCCCACACTCACACCTACTTCACTAGACTACAGTATTCTCTGTAACTGTCCCCACACTCACACCTACTTCACTAGACTACAGTATTCTCTGTAACTCTCCCCACACTCACACCAACTTCACTAGACTAAATATTCTCTAACTCTCCCCATACTCACACCAACTTCACTAGACTACAGTATTCTCTGTAACTTTCCCCACACTCACACCTACTTCACTAGACTACTGTATACTCTGTAACTCTCCGCACACTCACACCTACTTCACTAGACTACTGTATACTCTGTATCTCTCCCCACACTCACAACATCTTCACACTCAGCAGAAACAGAATTTAACTGTATAATTGATTTTCAAGAAATTCTAGAAAAATGATTCCATTATGTTCTGTATTCAAAATGACAGAAGACTCCCTGTACACCTCCTATACTTTCATACTGACTGACCCGTCTGGTTATACAATCATACTGACTGACCCATCTGGTTATACAATCATACTGACTGACCCATCTAGTTATACAATCATACTGACTGACCCGTCTGGTTATACAATCATACTGACTGACCCATCTATTATACAATCATGCTGACTGACCCGTCTGGTTATACAATCATACTGACTGACCCATCTATTATACAATCATACTGACTGACCCGTCTGGTTATACAATCATACTGACTGACCCATCTGGTTATACAATCATACTGACTGACCCATCTGGTTATACTTTCATACTGACTGACCCGTCTGGTTATACAATCATACTGACTGACCCATCTGTCTATACAATCATACTGACTGACCCGTCTGGTTATACAATCATACTGACTGACCCGTCTGGTTATACAATCATACTGACTGACCCATCTGGTTATACTTTCATACTGACTGACCCGTCTGGTTATACAATCATACTGTCTGACCCATCTGTCTATACAATCATACTGACTGACCCATCTGGTTATACAATCATACTGACTGACCCATCTGGTTATACAATCATACTGACTGACCCATCTGGTTATACAATCATACTGACTGACCCATCTGGTTATACAATCATACTGACTGACCCATCTGGTTATACAATCATACTGACTGACCCATCTGTCTATACAATCATACTGACTGACCCATCTGGTTATACAATCATACTGACTGACCCATCTGGTTATACAATCATACTGACTGACCCATCTCTCTATACAATCATACTGACTGACCCATCTGGTTATACAATCATACTGACTGACCCATCTCTCTATACAATCATACTGACTGACCCATCTGGTTATACAATCATACTGACTGACCCATCTGGTTATACAATCATACTGACTGACTCATCTATCATACAATCATACTGACTGACCCATCTGGTTATACAATCATACTGACTGACCCATCTAGTTATACAATCATACTGACTGACCCATCTCTCTATACAATCATACTGACTGACCCATCTGTCTGTACAATCATACTGACTGACCCATCTGGTTATACAATCATACTGACTGACCCATCTGGTTATACAATCATGCTGACTGACCCATCTGGTTATACAATCATACTGACTGACCCATGGCTTTCTATCTATATCATTAAATTATCAGGGATCAAGGTAAGACCCAGATGCAGACCGTGTCGAAGTAACAATGTTTACAGCAGCAAAAGGGCCAAAGGTACAGGACGGCAGGCAGGCTCAGGGTCAGGCAGAGTGGTCTGACTGGGCGGGTACAGGGTCAGGACAGGTGGGGGTTAAAAACCAGGAGGACGAGAGAAGAGAGACTGGGGAAGAGCTGAGCTGACACAAAAACGCTGGTTGGCTTGACAAACAAGACGAACTGGCAATAGACAAACAGAGAACACAGGTATAAATACACAGGGGATAATGGGGAAGATGGGCGACACCTGGAGGGGGGTGGAGACAATCACAAAGACAGGTGAAACAGATCAGGGTGTGACATAAATAAGGTTCAATTGAAGATGCATATTTTGTTGACACATGCACTGGACCAAGTATCCTGTTTCAGTTCAGAAAGATTCACGCAATGAGAGACGTCTCTTTTTAAAATAACTCTCACTTCCCCATTCTGTCATGAGAACCTCGTATGATGTAAATGACTGCAGGTTTTCTAAGAACAAATATTGGCAGCAGTTTTCTCTCCATTGTCATTCTCAAAATGTTTGTAATAACTTGAAGCCAGAGTTCACAGTACTGCACAGAGTTACTGGTAGAAACAGGGAGGGACTGACAGTAACTGCACAGGCAAGCAAATATCAAACATATTCATTAAAATACCGAGGTATGTCTGTTCAGAGAAGTGAATGAATGAATTAATAAATATATTAACAAATTCATGAATTTATGAATAAATTAATTGATACAAACTACAGTTACCACCCAGCAAACATGACCCCATTGGCCCCATGTGGGCACGGGCAAGTCCACACCAAGACGACATAAAGCCCACATCAGCCCAACAGGCTAGTCCACACCAAGCTCACATAAAGCCCACACCAGCCCAACGGCTAATCCACACCAAGCTCACATAAAGCCCACATCAGCCCAATGGGTTAGTCCACACCAAGCCCACATAAAGCCCCCATCAGCCCAATGGGCTAGTCCACACCAAGCCCACATAAAGCCCACATCAGCCCAATGGGCTAGTCCACATCCAGCGCCAGCTACTTCATAGTGTTGAGGCGGGGGCTCATTCGAATATTTTGGGGCATGGTTTGCACACAGTTCTTCTCCTCATCTGTCTTGGGGCCACCTGCCTTGGGGCCACCTGTCTTGAGGACCATCGTGGAGAAGATGAGCAAATTGCTTGTTTGCAGAATGTGCGCAGCCTACAGGTACCAATATTGTAGCCTACATTATTTATAATTCTTCTAAATAAAAATGACTTTTAATATCTGAATGAATTGGAAATAATACCCACTGTCTGTGTATGGATTTAATAAGCAGTAATATGTTTGAAGGATTTGGCTGTAAACACTGAGGCATTAAAGCACAGCAAAAGGAAGATGATGAGAAGAGATCAGGGTAGGCAGGATCTTAGAAAGACTACTGAGTGAGTACAGCAATACAGGTTTTTATCAATATGGACACATCCTAATATCTGCATTTAAATGTTGAAAGATACAAAGTTGAATTGAAGTATCACTTATAAACTATTTGCTTATGATGTAGACAATTCAATCTGAATTGTTATTGTATTTGATGTAATGTATCATAGTATATAGTCCACTTTAATAGCCTTCCTTTGATATGCAATTCTCCAGTAAATGTATTCTGCGTATTTCAGAAAATAGCAGCACTGCTGAACATCCTGGAGGAAACAGAGTTACAGAGACCTGAAGAAGAGGAAGCCGAAGGGCAGAATGTTGGTTCTTAGAAAGATATTCAGAGTAAATGAGGGTAGAGAGGGGAGTTTCCTCCATCAATTGTCAATGGGTCTGATGGACCAGCTCTCTGTATAAAAGACAGGTCAGATCAGACCTCAGACATAGAACCAGAGCATCAGCTAGACTTCTGACACAGAACCAGACCAGAACATCAGAGACCAGGACATCAGAGACCAGAGCATCAGAGACCGGAGCATCAGAGACCAGAGCATCAGAGACCAGAGCATCAGAGATCAGATCATCAGAGAACAGAACATCAGAGACCAGAGCATCAGAGACCAGAAATTCAGAGACCATCTCAGACAATACAATCTTCAGCATCTCAACCATCTCTGAACCATGAAGACCATGACTGCTCTACTCCTCCTGGGAATGCTCTGCTCCCTCCATACGACTTCTGCAGGTGTGTGTGTGTGTGTGTGTGTGTGTGTGTGTGTGTGTGTGTGTGTGTGTGTGTGTGTGTGTGTGTGTGTGTGTGTGTGTGTGTGTGTGTGTGTGTGTGTGTGTGTGTGTGTGTGTGTGTGTTTGTGTGTGTGTGTGTGTGTTTGTGTGTGTGTGTGTGTGTGTTTGTGTGTGTGTGTGTGTGTGTGTGTGTGTGTGTGTATGTGTGTGTAGTAGACATGCTGTGTAATACGCTGTTGGAGATACACCAGGAGATCTTTATGTTAACTGTGGTTTATGATCCTTTGTTTACAGGTGTCATTTCGTTGGACACGGCAACTGACTGCTGTATGAAATTCAGCGCGAGGATCCCTCTTCAACAAGTGGTTTCTCTCAGACCAACTTCCAGTAGCTGCTCTCGCAAAGCACTGATGTAAGTAACATAGTCTACTGTAAACTGGAAACATCTAGGCTAGTCTGGTCCCAGATATGTTTGTGCTATCACGTCAACTCCTTTTCAAGCCAAACATGACCAGGATTGACAAGGAGTTGGTATGATAGCACAAACACATCTGGACCCAGGCTACATCCAGGCTACACTGTACAAGAGAAGATGGAGCATTCATATTATAGACTGGATGTTCTGAGAGACAATGTGTTGTGTATCTGTTGCAGTTTCACCACAAAGAAAGGGAAGACATTTTGTGTTGACCCTTCTGAAGCCTGGGTCCAGAGTCATGTGACCAAGATTGAGAGCAGATCGACTGCTGCCAAGACGACGATGATGTCATAAACCACCATCACCCCCTAACACCCTAACCCTTGGTGGTGCACTATAAAGGGAATAGGTTGCCCTTAGTAACGCAGACCTTGTCAGGCATGTCAATACCCTATCTAAGATTGGTATGGAGGAGGTTCAATGTAATGTACTAGGTTAATACCCTATCTGAGATTGGTATAGAGGAGGTTCAATGTAATGTACCAGGTTAATACCCTATCTGAGATTGGTATGGAGGAGGTTCAATGTAATGTACCAGGTTAATACCCTATCTGAGATTGGTATAGAGGAGGTTCAATGTAATGTACCAGGTTAATACCCTATCTGAGATTGGTATAGAGGAGGTTCAATGTAATGTACCAGGTTAATACCCTATCTGAGATTGGTATGGATTAGGTTCAATGTAATGTACCAGGTTAATACCCTATCTGAGATTGGTATAGAGGAGGTTCAATGTAATGTACCAGGTTAATACCCTATCTGAGATTGGTATAGAGGAGGTTCAATGTAATGTACCAGGTTAATACCCTATCTGAGATTGGTATAGAGGAGGTTCAATGTAATGTACTAGGTCTAGGATGTACTAATTGTTTATTTTTCTATAACTGAAAAAATATTTGACATTTAGCTATTCAGTAACCTATTTAATATTTTATATTTTATAAATCTGTTGAAGATTTCAATCATCCTGTGAAAGAGTGGTTCATATTATTCAATGAATGTATTAATGGGTTGTAACTAGGTCTATTCTACTGATATAGATATTAATGGGTTGTAACTAGGTCTATTCTACTGATATAGATATTAATGGGTTGTAACTAGGTCTATTCTACTGATATAGATATTAATGGGTTGTAACTAGGTCTATTCTACTGATATAGATATTAATGGGTTGTAACTTGGTCTATTCTGCTATACTGATATAAATATTGTATTTTTCACGTTCTCCATCTGCAGCTGTTTAAATAAATCAAGTATTCTGAAGAATTCTCTGATATTCATTTCAACATTCTCAATGTGTAGAAAATATACATTGAGTGCACAAAAAAATGAGGAACACCTTCGTAATGTTGAGTCTCAGAACAGCCTCAATTCATCGGGGCATGGACTGTACAAAGAGTTTCAAGTGTTCCACAGCGATGCTTGACAGTTGTGTCAAGTTTTTAATTTATTTATCGAACCTTTATTTAACTAGGCAAGTCAGTTAAGAACAAATTCTTATTTACAATGACAGCCTACCGGGGAACAGTGGGTTAACTGCCTTGTTCAGGGGCAGAATGACAAAATGTTACCTTGTCAGCTCTGGGATTTGATCCAGCAACCTTTTGGTTACTAGTCCAACACTTTAACCGCTAGGCTACCTGCCACCCCCAAGTCGGCTATCCTTTGGTTGGTGGACAATTGTTGATACACACAGAAAACTGTTGAGAGTGAAATGTTCCTAATGTTGTTTACACTCAGCATATGACTACCTCTGTCACACGCCATTTCAAATCCCTGATATAGATATTAATGGGTTGTTACTAGGTCTATTCTACTATACTGATATAGATATTAATGGGTTGTTACTAGGTCTATTCTACTGATACAGATATTAATGGGTTGTTACTAGGTCTATTCTACTCTACTGATATAGATATTAATGGGTTGTTACTAGGTCTATTCTACTGATATAGATCAGTGTATGACTACCTCTGTCACACGCCATTTCAAATCCCACTCATCCATCGCATTAAAACTGACTGATGCCATCTACAGGAGAAAAACAGAACTGACTTCCTGGACTTTTCATTTTTTATTACGAACTGATATAACGATGTAATAACAGTATGCTACTTTATGAACTGGTATAATGCTGTAATAACAGTCTGTTACTTTATTAACTGGTATAATTCTGTAATAACAAAGTGTGTTTCTTTATGAACTGGTATAATGCTGTAATAACAGTCTGTTACTTTATGAACTGGTATAATGCTGTTATAACAGTCTGTTACTTTATGAACTGGTATAATGCTGTAATAACACAGTCTGTGTTACTTTATTAATTGGTATAATGCTGTAATAACAGTCTGTTACTTTATTAACTGGTATAATGCTGTAATAACAGTCTGTTACTTTATTAACTGGTATAATGCTGTAAAAACACAGTCTGTGTTACTTTATTAACTGGTATAATGCTGTAATAACAGTCTGTTACTTTATTAACTGGTATAATTCTGTAATAACAGTCTGTTACATTATGAAGTGGTATAATGCTGTAATAACATTGTGTCACTTTATGAACTGGTATAATGCTGTAATAACAGTTTGTTACTTTATGAACTGGTATAATTCTGTAATAAGAGTCTGTTACTTTATGAACTGGTATAATGCTGTAATAACACAGTCTGTGTTACTTTATTAACTGGTATAATGCTGTAATAACAGTCTGTTACTTTATGAACTGGTATAATGCTGTAATAACAGTCTGTTAATTTATGAGCTGGTATAATGCTGTAATAACAGTCTGTTACTTTATGAACTGGTATAATGCTGTAATAACAGTCTGTTACTTTATGAACTGGTATAATGCTGTAATAACAGTCTGTTACTTTATGAACTGGTATAATGCTGTTATAACAGTCTGTTACTTTATGAACTGGTATAATGCTGTAATAACACAGTCTGTGTTACTTTATTAATTGGTATAATGCTGTAATAACAGTCTGTTACTTTATTAACTGGTATAATGCTGTAATAACAGTCTGTTACTTCATTAACTGGTATAATGCTGTAAAAACACAGTCTGTGTTACTTTATTAACTGGTATAATGCTGTAATAACAGTCTGTTACTTTATTAACTGGTATAATTCTGTAATAACAGTCTGTTACATTATGAAGTGGTATAATGCTGTAATAACATTGTGTCACTTTATGAACTGGTATAATGCTGTAATAACAGTTTGTTACTTTATGAACTGGTATAATGCTGTAATAACACAGTCTGTGTTACTTTATTAATTGGTATAATGCTGTAATAACAGTCTGTTACTTTATGAACTGGTATAATGCTGTAATAACACAGTCTGTGTTACTTTATTAACTTGTATAATGCTGTAATAACAGTCTGTTACTTTATGAACTGGTATAATGCTGTAATAACAGTCTGTTAATTTATGAGCTGGTATAATGCTGTAATAACAGTCTGTTACTTTATGAACTGGTATAATGCTGTAATAACAGTCTGTTACTTTATGAACTGGTATAATGCTGTAATAACAGTCTGTTACTTTATGAACTGGTATAATGCTGTAATAACAGTCTGTTACTTTATGAACTGGTATAATTCTGAAATAACAGTCTGTTACTTTATGAACTGATATAATGCTGTAATAACAGTCTGTTACTTTATGAACTGGTATAATGCTGTAATAACAGTCTGTTACTTTATGAACTAATATAATGCTGTAATAACAGTATGTTACTTTATGAACTGGTATAATGCTGTAATAACAGTCTGTTACTTTATTAACTGGTATAATTCTGTAATAACAAAGTGTGTTTCTTTATGAACTGGTATAATGCTGTAATAACAGTCTGTTACTTTATGAACTGGTATAATGCTGTAATAACAGTCTGTTACTTTATGAACTGGTATAATGCTGTAATAACAGTCTGTTACTTTATGAACTAATATAATGCTGTAATAACAGTATGTTACTTTATGAACTGGTATAATGCTGTAATAACAGTCTGTTACTTTATTAACTGGTATAATTCTGTAATAACAAAGTGTGTTTCTTTATGAACTGGTATAATGCTGTAATAACAGTCTGTTACTTTATGAACTGGTATAATGCTGTTATAACAGTCTGTTACTTTATGAACTGGTATAATGCTGTAATAACACAGTCTGTGTTACTTTATTAATTGGTATAATGCTGTAATAACAGTCTGTTACTTTATTAACTGGTATAATGCTGTAATAACAGTCTGTTACTTTATTAACTGGTATAATGCTGTAATAACACAGTCTGTGTTACTTTATTAACTGGTATAATGCTGTAATAACAGTCTGTTACTTTATTAACTGGTATAATTCTGTAATAACAGTCTGTTACATTATGAAGTGGTATAATGCTGTAATAACATTGTGTTACTTTATGAACTGGTATAATGCTGTAATAACAGTCTGTTACTTTATGAACTGGTATAATGCTGTAATAACAGTCTGTTACTTTATGAACTGGTATAATTCTGAAATAACAGTCTGTTACTTTATGAACTGGTATAATGCTGTAATAACAGTCTGTTACTTTATGAACTGGTATAATGCTGTAATAACAGTCTGTTACTTTATGAACTGATATAATGCTGTAATAACAGTATGTTACTTTATGAACTGGTATAATGCTGTAATAACAGTCTGTTACTTTATTAACTGGTATAATTCTGTAATAACAAAGTGTGTTTCTTTATGAACTGGTATAATGCTGTAATAACAGTCTGTTACTTTATGAACTGGTATAATGCTGTTATAACAGTCTGTTACTTTATGAACTGGTATAATGCTGTAATAACACAGTCTGTGTTACTTTATTAATTGGTATAATGCTGTAATAACAGTCTGTTACTTTATTAACTGGTATAATGCTGTAATAACAGTCTGTTACTTTATTAACTGGTATAATGCTGTAATAACACAGTCTGTGTTACTTTATTAACTGGTATAATGCTGTAATAACAGTCTGTTACTTTATTAACTGGTATAATTCTGTAATAACAGTCTGTTACATTATGAAGTGGTATAATGCTGTAATAACATTGTGTTACTTTATGAACTGGTATAATGCTGTAATAACAGTCTGTTACTTTATGAACTGGTATAATGCTGTAATAACAGTCTGTTACTTTATGAACTGGTATAATGCTGTAATAACAGTCTGTTACTTTATGAACTGGTATAATTCTGAAATAACAGTCTGTTACTTTATGAACTGGTATAATGCTGTAATAACAGTCTGTTACTTTATTAACTGGTATAATTCTGTAATAACAAAGGGTGTTTCTTTATGAACTGGTATAATGCTGTAATAACAGTCTGTTACTTTATGAACTGATATAATGCTGTAATAACAGTCTGTTACTATATGAACTGGTATAATGTTGTAATAACAGTCTGTTACTTTATGAACTGGTATGATGCTGTAATAACAGTTTGTTACTTTATAAACTGGTATAATGCTGTAATAACAGTCTGTTACTTTATGAACTGATATAATGCTGTAATAACAGTATGTTACTTTATTAACTGGTATAATGCTGTAATAACAGTCTGTTACTTTATTAACTGGTATAATTATGTAATAACAAAGGGTGTTTCTTTATGAACTGGTATAATGCTGTAATAACAGTCTGTTACTTTATGAACTGATATAATGCTGTAATAACAGTCTGTTACTATATGAACTGGTATAATGTTGTAATAACAGTCTGTTACTTTATGAACTGGTATGATGCTGTAATAACAGTTTGTTACTTTATAAACTGGTATAATGCTGTAATAACAGTCTGTTACTTTATGAACAGGTATAATGCTGTAATAACAGTCTGTTACTTTATGAACTGTTATAATGCTGTAATAACAGTCTGTTACTTTATTAACTGGTATAATGCTGTAATAACAGTCTGTTACTTTATTAACTGGTATAATTCTGTAATAACACAGTGTGCTACTTTATGAACTGATATAATGCTGTAATAACAGTCTGTTACTTTATGAACTGGTATAATGCTGTAATAACAGTCTGTTACTTTATGAACTGGTATAATTCTGAAATAACAGTCTGTTACTTTATGAACTGGTATAATGCTGTAATAACAGTCTGTTACTTTATGAACTGGTATAATGCTGTAATAACAGTCTGTTACTTTATGAACTAATATAATGCTGTAATAACAGTATGTTACTTTATGAACTGGTATAATGCTGTAATAACAGTCTGTTACTTTATTAACTGGTATAATTCTGTAATAACAAAGTGTGTTTCTTTATGAACTGGTATAATGCTGTAATAACAGTCTGTTACTTTATGAACTGGTATAATGCTGTTATAACAGTCTGTTACTTTATGAACTGGTATAATGCTGTAATAACACAGTCTGTGTTACTTTATTAATTGGTATAATGCTGTAATAACAGTCTGTTACTTTATTAACTGGTATAATGCTGTAATAACAGTCTGTTACTTTATTAACTGGTATAATGCTGTAATAACACAGTCTGTGTTACTTTATTAACTGGTATAATGCTGTAATAACAGTCTGTTACTTTATTAACTGGTATAATTCTGTAATAACAGTCTGTTACATTATGAAGTGGTATAATGCTGTAATAACATTGTGTTACTTTATGAACTGGTATAATGCTGTAATAACAGTCTGTTACTTTATGAACTAGTATAATGCTGTAATAACAGTCTGCTACTTTATGAACTGGTATAATTCTGAAATAACAGTCTGTTACTTTATGAACTGCTATAATGCTGTAATAACAGTCTGTTACTTTATGAACTGGTATAATGCTGTAATAACAGTCTGTTACTTTATGAACTGATATAATGCTGTAATAACAGTATGTTACTTTATGAACTGGTATAATGCTGTAATAACAGTCTGTTACTTTATTAACTGGTATAATTCTGTAATAACAAAGTGTGTTTCTTTATGAACTGGTATAATGCTGTAATAACAGTCTGTTACTTTATGAACTGGTATAATGCTGTTATAACAGTCTGTTACTTTATGAACTGGTATAATGCTGTAATAACACAGTCTGTGTTACTTTATTAATTGGTATAATGCTGTAATAACAGTCTGTTACTTTATTAACTGGTATAATGCTGTAATAACAGTCTGTTACTTTATTAACTGGTATAATGCTGTAATAACACAGTCTGTGTTACTTTATTAACTGGTATAATGCTGTAATAACAGTCTGTTACTTTATTAACTGGTATAATTCTGTAATAACAGTCTGTTACATTATGAAGTGGTATAATGCTGTAATAACATTGTGTTACTTTATGAACTGGTATAATGCTGTAATAACAGTTTGTTACTTTATGAACTGGTATATTTCTGTAATAACACAGTCTGTGTTACTTTATTAACTGGTATAATGCTGTAATAACAGTCTGTTACTTTATGAACTGGTATAATGCTGTAATAACAGTCTGTTAATTTATGAGCTGGTATAATGCTGTAATAAGAGTCTGTTACTTTATGAACTGGTATGATGCTGTAATAACACAGTCTGTGTTACTTTATTAACTGGTATAATGCTGTAATAACAGTCTGTTACTTTTTGAACTGGTATGATGCTGTAATAACAGTTTGTTACTTTATAAACTGGTATAATGCTGTAATAACAGTCTGTTACTTTATGAACTGATATAATGCTGTAATAACAGTATGTTACTTTATTAACTGGTATAATGCTGTAATAACAGTCTGTTACTTTATGAACTGGTATAATTCTGTAATAACAAAGGGTGTTTCTTTATGAACTGGTATAATGCTGTAATAACAGTCTGTTACTTTATGAACTGATATAATGCTGTAATAACAGTCTGTTACTATATGAACTGGTATAATGTTGTAATAACAGTCTGTTACTTTATGAACTGGTATGATGATGTAATAACAGTTTGTTACTTTATAAACTGGTATAATGCTGTAATAACAGTCTGTTACTTTATTAACAGGTATAATGCTGTAATAACAGTCTGTTACTTTATGAACTGTTATAATGCTGTAATAACAGTCTGTTACTTTATTAACTGGTATAATGCTGTAATAACAGTCTGTTACTTTATTAACTGGTATAAATCTGTAATAACACAGTGTGCTACTTTATGAACTGATATAATGCTGTAATAACAGTCTGTTACTTTATGAACTGGTATAACGCTGTAATAACAGTCTGTTACTTTATTAACTGGTATAAGCTGTAATAACACTTTGTTACTTAATGAACTGGTATAATGCTGTAATAACAGTCTGTTACTTTATGAACTGGTATAATGCTGTAATAACAGTCTGTTACTTTATGAACTGGTATAATGCTGTAATAAGAGTCTGTAACTTTATGAACTGGTATAATGCTGTAATAACAGTCTGTTACTTTATGAACTGATATAATGCTGTAATAACAGTCTGTTACTATATGAACTGGTATAATGTTGTAATAACAGTCTGTTACTTTATGAACTGGTATGATGCTGTAATAACAGTTTGTTACTTTATAAACTGGTATAATGCTGTAATAACAGTCTGTTACTTTATGAACAGGTAAGATGCTGTAATAACAGTCTGTTACTTTATGAATTGTTATAATGCTGTAATAACAGTCTGTTACTTTATTAACTGGTATAATTCTGTAATAACAAAGTGTGTTTCTTTATGAACTGGTATAATGCTGTAATAACAGTCTGTTACTTTATGAACTGGTATAATGCTGTTATAACAGTCTGTTACTTTATGAACTGGTATAATGCTGTAATAACACAGTCTGTGTTACTTTATTAATTGGTATAATGCTGTAATAACAGTCTGTTACTTTATTAACTGGTATAATGCTGTAATAACAGTCTGTTACTTTATTAACTGGTATAATGCTGTAATAACACAGTCTGTGTTACTTTATTAACTGGTATAATGCTGTAATAACAGTCTGTTACTTTATTAACTGGTATAATTCTGTAATAACAGTCTGTTACATTATGAAGTGGTATAATGCTGTAATAACATTGTGTTACTTTATGAACTGGTATAATGCTGTAATAACAGTTTGTTACTTTATGAACTGGTATAATTCTGTAATAACACAGTCTGTGTTACTTTATTAACTGGTATAATGCTGTAATAACAGTCTGTTACTTTATGAACTGGTATAATGCTGTAATAACAGTCTGTTAATTTATGAGCTGGTATAATGCTGTAATAAGAGTCTGTTACTTTATGAACTGGTATAATGCTGTAATAACACAGTCTGTGTTACTTTATTAACTGGTATAATGCTGTAATAACAGTCTGTTACTTTATGAACTGGTATAATGCTGTAATAACAGTCTGTTACTTTATTAACTGGTATAATGCTGTAAAAACACAGTCTGTGTTACTTTATTAACTGGTATAATGCTGTAATAACAGTCTGTTACTTTATTAACTGGTATAATTCTGTAATAACAGTCTGTTACATTATGAAGTGGTATAATGCTGTAATAACATTGTGTCACTTTATGAACTGGTATAATGCTGTAATAACAGTTTGTTACTTTATGAACTGGTATAATTCTGTAATAAGAGTCTGTTACTTTATGAACTGGTATAATGCTGTAATAACACAGTCTGTGTTACTTTATTAACTGGTATAATGCTGTAATAACAGTCTGTTACTTTATGAACTGGTATAATGCTGTAATAACAGTCTGTTAATTTATGAGCTGGTATAATGCTGTAATAACAGTCTGTTACTTTATGAACTGGTATAATGCTGTAATAACAGTCTGTTACTTTATGAACTGGTATAATGCTGTAATAACAGTCTGTTACTTTATGAACTGGTATAATGCTGTTATAACAGTCTGTTACTTTATGAACTGGTATAATGCTGTAATAACACAGTCTGTGTTACTTTATTAATTGGTATAATGCTGTAATAACAGTCTGCTACTTTATTAACTGGTATAATGCTGTAATAACAGTCTGTTACTTCATTAACTGGTATAATGCTGTAAAAACACAGTCTGTGTTACTTTATTAACTGGTATAATGCTGTAATAACAGTCTGTTACTTTATTAACTGGTATAATTCTGTAATAACAGTCTGTTACATTATGAAGTGGTATAATGCTGTAATAACATTGTGTCACTTTATGAACTGGTATAATGCTGTAATAACAGTTTGTTACTTTATGAACTGGTATAATGCTGTAATAACACAGTCTGTGTTACTTTATTAATTGGTATAATGCTGTAATAACAGTCTGTTACTTTATGAACTGGTATAATGCTGTAATAACACAGTCTGTGTTACTTTATTAACTGGTATAATGCTGTAATAACAGTCTGTTACTTTATGAACTGGTATAATGCTGTAATAACAGTCTGTTAATTTATGAGCTGGTATAATGCTGTAATAACAGTCTGTTACTTTATGAACTGGTATAATGCTGTAATAACAGTCTGTTACTTTATGAACTGGTATAATGCTGTAATAACAGTCTGTTACTTTATGAACTGGTATAATGCTGTAATAACAGTCTGTTACTTTATGAACTGGTATAATTCTGAAATAACAGTCTGTTACTTTATGAACTGATATAATGCTGTAATAACAGTCTGTTACTTTATGAACTGGTATAATGCTGTAATAACAGTCTGTTACTTTATGAACTAATATAATGCTGTAATAACAGTATGTTACTTTATGAACTGGTATAATGCTGTAATAACAGTCTGTTACTTTATTAACTGGTATAATTCTGTAATAACAAAGTGTGTTTCTTTATGAACTGGTATAATGCTGTAATAACAGTCTGTTACTTTATGAACTAGTATAATGCTGTAATAACAGTCTGTTACTTTATGAACTGGTATAATGCTGTAATAACAGTCTGTTACTTTATGAACTAATATAATGCTGTAATAACAGTATGTTACTTTATGAACTGGTATAATGCTGTAATAACAGTCTGTTACTTTATTAACTGGTATAATTCTGTAATAACAAAGTGTGTTTCTTTATGAACTGGTATAATGCTGTAATAACAGTCTGTTACTTTATGAACTGGTATAATGCTGTTATAACAGTCTGTTACTTTATGAACTGGTATAATGCTGTAATAACACAGTCTGTGTTACTTTATTAATTGGTATAATGCTGTAATAACAGTCTGTTACTTTATTAACTGGTATAATTCTGTAATAACAGTCTGTTACATTATGAAGTGGTATAATGCTGTAATAACATTGTGTTACTTTATGAACTGGTATAATGCTGTAATAACAGTCTGTTACTTTATGAACTGGTATAATGCTGTAATAACAGTCTGTTACTTTATGAACTGGTATAATTCTGAAATAACAGTCTGTTACTTTATGAACTGGTATAATGCTGTAATAACAGTCTGTTACTTTATGAACTGGTATAATGCTGTAATAACAGTCTGTTACTTTATGAACTGATATAATGCTGTAATAACAGTATGTTACTTTATGAACTGGTATAATGCTGTAATAACAGTCTGTTACTTTATTAACTGGTATAATTCTGTAATAACAAAGTGTGTTTCTTTATGAACTGGTATAATGCTGTAATAACAGTCTGTTACTTTATGAACTGGTATAATGCTGTTATAACAGTCTGTTACTTTATGAACTGGTATAATGCTGTAATAACACAGTCTGTGTTACTTTATTAATTGGTATAATGCTGTAATAACAGTCTGTTACTTTATTAACTGGTATAATGCTGTAATAACAGTCTGTTACTTTATTAACTGGTATAATGCTGTAATAACACAGTCTGTGTTACTTTATTAACTTTATTAACTGGTATAATGCTGTAATAACAGTCTGTTACTTTATTAACTGGTATAATTCTGTAATAACAGTCTGTTACATTATGAAGTGGTATAATGCTGTAATAACATTGTGTTACTTTATGAACTGGTATAATGCTGTAATAACAGTTTGTTACTTTATGAACTGGTATAATTCTGTAATAACACAGTCTGTGTTACTTTATTAACTGGTATAATGCTGTAATAACAGTCTGTTACTTTATGGACTGGTATAATGCTGTAATAACAGTCTGTTAATTTATGAGCTGGTATAATGCTGTAATAAGAGTCTGTTACTTTATGAACTGGTATAATGCTGTAATAACACAGTCTGTGTTACTTTATTAACTGGTATAATGCTGTAATAACAGTCTGTTACTTTATGAACTGGTATAATGCTGTAATAACAGTCTGTTAATTTATGAGCTGGTATAATGCTGTAATAACAGTCTGTTACTTTATGAACTGGTATAATGCTGTAATAACAGTCTGTTACTTTATGAACTGGTATAATGCTGTAATAACAGTCTGTTACTTTATGAACTGGTATAATGCTGTAATAACAGTCTGTTACTTTATGAACTGGTATAATTCTGAAATAACAGTCTGTTACTTTATGAACTGGTATAATGCTGTAATAACAGTCTGTTACTTTCTTAACTGGTATAATTCTGTAATAACAAAGGGTGTTTCTTTATGAACTGGTATAATGCTGTAATAACAGTCTGTTACTTTATGAACTGATATAATGCTGTAATAACAGTCTGTTACTATATGAACTGGTATAATGCTGTAATAACATTGTGTTACTTTATGAACTGGTATAATGCTGTAATAACAGTTTGTTACTTTATGAACTGGTATAATTCTGTAATAACACAGTCTGTGTTACTTTATTAACTGGTATAATGCTGTAATAACAGTCTGTTACTTTATGAACTGGTATAATGCTGTAATAACAGTCTGTTAATTTATGAGCTGGTATAATGCTGTAATAAGAGTCTGTTACTTTATGAACTGGTATAATGCTGTAATAACACAGTCTGTGTTACTTTATTAACTGGTATAATGCTGTAATAACAGTCTGTTACTTTATGAACTGGTATAATGCTGTAATAACAGTCTGTTACTTTATTAACTGGTATAATGCTGTAAAAACACAGTCTGTGTTACTTTATTAACTGGTATAATGCTGTAATAACAGTCTGTTACTTTATTAACTGGTATAATTCTGTAATAACAGTCTGTTACATTATGAAGTGGTATAATGCTGTAATAACATTGTGTCACTTTATGAACTGGTATAATGCTGTAATAACAGTTTGTTACTTTATGAACTGGTATAATTCTGTAATAAGAGTCTGTTACTTTATGAACTGGTATAATGCTGTAATAACACAGTCTGTGTTACTTTATTAACTGGTATAATGCTGTAATAACAGTCTGTTACTTTATGAACTGGTATAATGCTGTAATAACAGTCTGTTAATTTATGAGCTGGTATAATGCTGTAATAACAGTCTGTTACTTTATGAACTGGTATAATGCTGTAATAACAGTCTGTTACTTTATGAACTGGTATAATGCTGTAATAACAATCTGTTACTTTATGAACTGGTATAATGCTGTTATAACAGTCTGTTACTTTATGAACTGGTATAATGCTGTAATAACACAGTCTGTGTTACTTTATTAATTGGTATAATGCTGTAATAACAGTCTGCTACTTTATTAACTGGTATAATGCTGTAATAACAGTCTGTTACTTCATTAACTGGTATAATGCTGTAAAAACACAGTCTGTGTTACTTTATTAACTGGTATAATGCTGTAATAACAGTCTGTTACTTTATTAACTGGTATAATTCTGTAATAACAGTCTGTTACATTATGAAGTGGTATAATGCTGTAATAACATTGTGTCACTTTATGAACTGGTATAATGCTGTAATAACAGTTTGTTACTTTATGAACTGGTATAATGCTGTAATAACACAGTCTGTGTTACTTTATTAATTGGTATAATGCTGTAATAACAGTCTGTTACTTTATGAACTGGTATAATGCTGTAATAACACAGTCTGTGTTACTTTATTAACTGGTATAATGCTGTAATAACAGTCTGTTACTTTATGAACTGGTATAATGCTGTAATAACAGTCTGTTAATTTATGAGCTGGTATAATGCTGTAATAACAGTCTGTTACTTTATGAACTGGTATAATGCTGTAATAACAGTCTGTTACTTTATGAACTGGTATAATGCTGTAATAACAGTCTGTTACTTTATGAACTGGTATAATGCTGTAATAACAGTCTGTTACTTTATGAACTGGTATAATTCTGAAATAACAGTCTGTTACTTTATGAACTGGTATAATGCTGTAATAACAGTCTGTTACTTTATGAACTGGTATAATGCTGTAATAACAGTCTGTTACTTTATGAACTAATATAATGCTGTAATAACAGTATGTTACTTTATGAACTGGTATAATGCTGTAATAACAGTCTGTTACTTTATTAACTGGTATAATTCTGTAATAACAAAGTGTGTTTCTTTATGAACTGGTATAATGCTGTAATAACAGTCTGTTACTTTATGAACTGGTATAATGCTGTAATAACAGTCTGTTACTTTATGAACTGGTATAATGCTGTAATAACAGTCTGTTACTTTATGAACTAATATAATGCTGTAATAACAGTATGTTACTTTATGAACTGGTATAATGCTGTAATAACAGTCTGTTACTTTATTAACTGGTATAATTCTGTAATAACAAAGTGTGTTTCTTTATGAACTGGTATAATGCTGTAATAACAGTCTGTTACTTTATGAACTGGTATAATGCTGTTATAACAGTCTGTTACTTTATGAACTGGTATAATGCTGTAATAACACAGTCTGTGTTACTTTATTAATTGGTATAATGCTGTAATAACAGTCTGTTACTTTATTAACTGGTATAATTCTGTAATAACAGTCTGTTACATTATGAAGTGGTATAATGCTGTAATAACATTGTGTTACTTTATGAACTGGTATAATGCTGTAATAACAGTCTGTTACTTTATGAACTGGTATAATGCTGTAATAACAGTCTGTTACTTTATGAACTGGTATAATTCTGAAATAACAGTCTGTTACTTTATGAACTGGTATAATGCTGTAATAACAGTCTGTTACTTTATGAACTGGTATAATGCTGTAATAACAGTCTGTTACTTTATGAACTGATATAATGCTGTAATAACAGTATGTTACTTTATGAACTGGTATAATGCTGTAATAACAGTCTGTTACTTTATTAACTGGTATAATTCTGTAATAACAAAGTGTGTTTCTTTATGAACTGGTATAATGCTGTAATAACAGTCTGTTACTTTATGAACTGGTATAATGCTGTTATAACAGTCTGTTACTTTATGAACTGGTATAATGCTGTAATAACACAGTCTGTGTTACTTTATTAATTGGTATAATGCTGTAATAACAGTCTGTTACTTTATTAACTGGTATAATGCTGTAATAACAGTCTGTTACTTTATTAACTGGTATAATGCTGTAATAACACAGTCTGTGTTACTTTATTAACTGGTATAATGCTGTAATAACAGTCTGTTACTTTATTAACTGGTATAATTCTGTAATAACAGTCTGTTACATTATGAAGTGGTATAATGCTGTAATAACATTGTGTTACTTTATGAACTGGTATAATGCTGTAATAACAGTTTGTTACTTTATGAACTGGTATAATTCTGTAATAACACAGTCTGTGTTACTTTATTAACTGGTATAATGCTGTAATAACAGTCTGTTACTTTATGAACTGGTATAATGCTGTAATAACAGTCTGTTAATTTATGAGCTGGTATAATGCTGTAATAAGAGTCTGTTACTTTATGAACTGGTATAATGCTGTAATAACACAGTCTGTGTTACTTTATTAACTGGTATAATGCTGTAATAACAGTCTGTTACTTTATGAACTGGTATAATGCTGTAATAACAGTCTGTTAATTTATGAGCTGGTATAATGCTGTAATAACAGTCTGTTACTTTATGAACTGGTATAATGCTGTAATAACAGTCTGTTACTTTATGAACTGGTATAATGCTGTAATAACAGTCTGTTACTTTATGAACTGGTATAATGCTGTAATAACAGTCTGTTACTTTATGAACTGGTATAATTCTGAAATAACAGTCTGTTACTTTATGAACTGGTATAATGCTGTAATAACAGTCTGTTACTTTCTTAACTGGTATAATTCTGTAATAACAAAGGGTGTTTCTTTATGAACTGGTATAATGCTGTAATAACAGTCTGTTACTTTATGAACTGATATAATGCTGTAATAACAGTCTGTTACTATATGAACTGGTATAATGTTGTAATAACAGTCTGTTACTTTATGAACTGGTATGATGCTGTAATAACAGTTTGTTACTTTATAAACTGGTATAATGCTGTAATAACAGTCTGTTACTTTATGAACTGATATAATGCTGTAATAACAGTATGTTACTTTATTAACTGGTATAATGCTGTAATAACAGTCTGTTACTTTATTAACTGGTATAATTATGTAATAACAAAGGGTGTTTCTTTATGAACTGGTATAATGCTGTAATAACAGTCTGTTACTTTATGAACTGATATAATGCTGTAATAACAGTCTGTTACTATATGAACTGGTATAATGTTGTAATAACAGTCTGTTACTTTATGAACTGGTATGATGCTGTAATAACAGTTTGTTACTTTATAAACTGGTATAATGCTGTAATAACAGTCTGTTACTTTATGAACAGGTATAATGCTGTAATAACAGTCTGTTACTTTATGAACTGTTATAATGCTGTAATAACAGTCTGTTACTTTATTAACTGGTATAATGCTGTAATAACAGTCTGTTACTTTATTAACTGGTATAATTCTGTAATAACACAGTGTGCTACTTTATGAACTGATATAATGCTGTAATAACAGTCTGTTACTTTATGAACTGGTATAATGCTGTAATAACAGTCTGTTACTTTATGAACTGGTATAATTCTGAAATAACAGTCTGTTACTTTATGAACTGGTATAATGCTGTAATAACAGTCTGTTACTTTATGAACTGGTATAATGCTGTAATAACAGTCTGTTAATTTATGAGCTGGTATAATGCTGTAATAAGAGTCTGTTACTTTATGAACTGGTATAATGCTGTAATAACACAGTCTGTGTTACTTTATTAACTGGTATAATGCTGTAATAACAGTCTGTTACTTTATGAACTGGTATAATGCTGTAATAACAGTCTGTTAATTTATGAGCTGGTATAATGCTGTAATAACAGTCTGTTACTTTATGAACTGGTATAATGCTGTAATAACAGTCTGTTACTTTATGAACTGGTATAATGCTGTAATAACAGTCTGTTACTTTATGAACTGGTATAATGCTGTAATAACAGTCTGTTACTTTATGAACTGGTATAATTCTGAAATAACAGTCTGTTACTTTATGAACTGGTATAATGCTGTAATAACAGTCTGTTACTTTCTTAACTGGTATAATTCTGTAATAACAAAGGGTGTTTCTTTATGAACTGGTATAATGCTGTAATAACAGTCTGTTACTTTATGAACTGATATAATGCTGTAATAACAGTCTGTTACTATATGAACTGGTATAATGTTGTAATAACAGTCTGTTACTTTATGAACTGGTATGATGCTGTAATAACAGTTTGTTACTTTATAAACTGGTATAATGCTGTAATAACAGTCTGTTACTTTATGAACTGATATAATGCTGTAATAACAGTATGTTACTTTATTAACTGGTATAATGCTGTAATAACAGTCTGTTACTTTATTAACTGGTATAATTATGTAATAACAAAGGGTGTTTCTTTATGAACTGGTATAATGCTGTAATAACAGTCTGTTACTTTATGAACTGATATAATGCTGTAATAACAGTCTGTTACTATATGAACTGGTATAATGTTGTAATAACAGTCTGTTACTTTATGAACTGGTATGATGCTGTAATAACAGTTTGTTACTTTATAAACTGGTATAATGCTGTAATAACAGTCTGTTACTTTATGAACAGGTATAATGCTGTAATAACAGTCTGTTACTTTATGAACTGTTATAATGCTGTAATAACAGTCTGTTACTTTATTAACTGGTATAATGCTGTAATAACAGTCTGTTACTTTATTAACTGGTATAATTCTGTAATAACACAGTGTGCTACTTTATGAACTGATATAATGCTGTAATAACAGTCTGTTACTTTATGAACTGGTATAATGCTGTAATAACAGTCTGTTACTTTATGAACTGGTATAATTCTGAAATAACAGTCTGTTACTTTATGAACTGGTATAATGCTGTAATAACAGTCTGTTACTTTATGAACTGGTATAATGCTGTAATAACAGTTTGTTACTTTATGAACTGGTATAATTCTGTAATAACACAGTCTGTGTTACTTTATTAACTGGTATAATGCTGTAATAACAGTCTGTTACTTTATGAACTGGTATAATGCTGTAATAACAGTCTGTTAATTTATGAGCTGGTATAATGCTGTAATAAGAGTCTGTTACTTTATGAACTGGTATAATGCTGTAATAACACAGTCTGTGTTACTTTATTAACTGGTATAATGCTGTAATAACAGTCTGTTACTTTATGAACTGGTATAATGCTGTAATAACAGTCTGTTAATTTATGAGCTGGTATAATGCTGTAATAACAGTCTGTTACTTTATGAACTGGTATAATGCTGTAATAACAGTCTGTTACTTTATGAACTGGTATAATGCTGTAATAACAGTCTGTTACTTTATGAACTGGTATAATGCTGTAATAACAGTCTGTTACTTTATGAACTGGTATAATTCTGAAATAACAGTCTGTTACTTTATGAACTGGTATAATGCTGTAATAACAGTCTGTTACTTTCTTAACTGGTATAATTCTGTAATAACAAAGGGTGTTTCTTTATGAACTGGTATAATGCTGTAATAACAGTCTGTTACTTTATGAACTGATATAATGCTGTAATAACAGTCTGTTACTATATGAACTGGTATAATGTTGTAATAACAGTCTGTTACTTTATGAACTGGTATGATGCTGTAATAACAGTTTGTTACTTTATAAACTGGTATAATGCTGTAATAACAGTCTGTTACTTTATGAACTGATATAATGCTGTAATAACAGTATGTTACTTTATTAACTGGTATAATGCTGTAATAACAGTCTGTTACTTTATTAACTGGTATAATTATGTAATAACAAAGGGTGTTACTTTATGAACTGATATAATGCTGTAATAACAGTCTGATACTATATGAACTGGTATAATGTTGTAATAACAGTCTGTTACTTTATGAACTGGTATGATGCTGTAATAACAGTTTGTTACTTTATAAACTGGTATAATGCTGTAATAACAGTCTGTTACTTTATGAACTGGTATAATGCTGTAATAACAGTCTGTTACTTTATGAACTGGTATAATGCTGTAATAACAGTCTGTTACTTTATGAACTAATATAATGCTGTAATAACAGTATGTTACTTTATGAACTGGTATAATGCTGTAATAACAGTCTGTTACTTTATTAACTGGTATAATTCTGTAATAACAAAGTGTGTTTCTTTATGAACTGGTATAATGCTGTAATAACAGTCTGTTACTTTATGAACTGGTATAATGCTGTTATAACAGTCTGTTACTTTATGAACTGGTATAATGCTGTAATAACACAGTCTGTGTTACTTTATTAATTGGTATAATGCTGTAATAACAGTCTGTTACTTTATTAACTGGTATAATGCTGTAATAACAGTCTGTTACTTTATTAACTGGTATAATGCTGTAATAACACAGTCTGTGTTACTTTATTAACTGGTATAATGCTGTAATAACAGTCTGTTACTTTATTAACTGGTATAATTCTGTAATAACAGTCTGTTACATTATGAAGTGGTATAATGCTGTAATAACATTGTGTTACTTTATGAACTGGTATAATGCTGTAATAACAGTCTGTTACTTTATGAACTAGTATAATGCTGTAATAACAGTCTGCTACTTTATGAACTGGTATAATTCTGAAATAACAGTCTGTTACTTTATGAACTGCTATAATGCTGTAATAACAGTCTGTTACTTTATGAACTGGTATAATGCTGTAATAACAGTCTGTTACTTTATGAACTGATATAATGCTGTAATAACAGTATGTTACTTTATGAACTGGTATAATGCTGTAATAACAGTCTGTTACTTTATTAACTGGTATAATTCTGTAATAACAAAGTGTGTTTCTTTATGAACTGGTATAATGCTGTAATAACAGTCTGTTACTTTATGAACTGGTATAATGCTGTTATAACAGTCTGTTACTTTATGAACTGGTATAATGCTGTAATAACACAGTCTGTGTTACTTTATTAATTGGTATAATGCTGTAATAACAGTCTGTTACTTTATTAACTGGTATAATGCTGTAATAACAGTCTGTTACTTTATTAACTGGTATAATGCTGTAATAACACAGTCTGTGTTACTTTATTAACTGGTATAATGCTGTAATAACAGTCTGTTACTTTATTAACTGGTATAATTCTGTAATAACAGTCTGTTACATTATGAAGTGGTATAATGCTGTAATAACATTGTGTTACTTTATGAACTGGTATAATGCTGTAATAACAGTTTGTTACTTTATGAACTGGTATAATTCTGTAATAAAACAGTCTGTGTTACTTTATTAACTGGTATAATGCTGTAATAACAGTCTGTTACTTTATGAACTGGTATAATGCTGTAATAACAGTCTGTTAATTTATGAGCTGGTATAATGCTGTAATAAGAGTCTGTTACTTTATGAACTGGTATGATGCTGTAATAACACAGTCTGTGTTACTTTATTAACTGGTATAATGCTGTAATAACAGTCTGTTACTTTTTGAACTGGTATGATGCTGTAATAACAGTTTGTTACTTTATAAACTGGTATAATGCTGTAATAACAGTCTGTTACTTTATGAACTGATATAATGCTGTAATAACAGTATGTTACTTTATTAACTGGTATAATGCTGTAATAACAGTCTGTTACTTTATTAACTGGTATAATTCTGTAATAACAAAGGGTGTTTCTTTATGAACTGGTATAATGCTGTAATAACAGTCTGTTACTTTATGAACTGATATAATGCTGTAATAACAGTCTGTTACTATATGAACTGGTATAATGTTGTAATAACAGTCTGTTACTTTATGAACTGGTATGATGATGTAATAACAGTTTGTTACTTTATAAACTGGTATAATGCTGTAATAACAGTCTGTTACTTTATTAACAGGTATAATGCTGTAATAACAGTCTGTTACTTTATGAACTGTTATAATGCTGTAATAACAGTCTGTTACTTTATGAACTGCTATTATGCTGTAATAACAGTCTGTTACTTTATGAACTGGTATAATGCTGTAATAACAGTCTGTTACTTTATGAACTGATATAATGCTGTAATAACAGTATGTTACTTTATTAACTGGTATAATGCTGTAATAACAGTCTGTTACTTTATTAACTGGTATAATTCTGTAATAACAAAGGGTGTTTCTTTATGAACTGGTATAATGCTGTAATAACAGTCTGTTACTTTATGAACTGATATAATGCTGTAATAACAGTCTGTTACTATATGAACTGGTATAATGTTGTAATAACAGTCTGTTACTTTATGAACTGGTATGATGATGTAATAACAGTTTGTTACTTTATAAACTGGTATAATGCTGTAATAACAGTCTGTTACTTTATTAACAGGTATAATGCTGTAATAACAGTCTGTTACTTTATGAACTGTTATAATGCTGTAATAACAGTCTGTTACTTTATTAACTGGTATAATGCTGTAATAACAGTCTGTTACTTTATTAACTGGTATAAATCTGTAATAACACAGTGTGCTACTTTATGAACTGATATAATGCTGTAATAACAGTCTGTTACTTTATGAACTGGTATAACGCTGTAATAACAGTCTGTTACTTTATTAACTGGTATAAGCTGTAATAATAGTTTGTTACTTAATGAACTGGTATAATGCTGTAATAACAGTCTGTTACTTTATGAACTGGTATAATGCTGTAATAACAGTCTGTTACTTTATGAACTGGTATAATGCTGTAATAAGAGTCTGTAACTTTATGAACTGGTATAATGCTGTAATAACAGTCTGTTACTTTATGAACTGATATAATGCTGTAATAACAGTCTGTTACTATATGAACTGGTATAATGTTGTAATAACAGTCTGTTACTTTATGAACTGGTATGATGCTGTAATAACAGTTTGTTACTTTATAAACTGGTATAATGCTGTAATAACAGTCTGTTACTTTATGAACAGGTAAGATGCTGTAATAACAGTCTGTTACTTTATGAATTGTTATAATGCTGTAATAACAGTCTGTTACTTTATTAACTGGTATAATTCTGTAATAACAAAGTGTGTTTCTTTATGAACTGGTATAATGCTGTAATAACAGTCTGTTACTTTATGAACTGGTATAATGCTGTTATAACAGTCTGTTACTTTATGAACTGGTATAATGCTGTAATAACACAGTCTGTGTTACTTTATTAATTGGTATAATGCTGTAATAACAGTCTGTTACTTTATTAACTGGTATAATGCTGTAATAACAGTCTGTTACTTTATTAACTGGTATAATGCTGTAATAACACAGTCTGTGTTACTTTATTAACTGGTATAATGCTGTAATAACAGTCTGTTACTTTATTAACTGGTATAATTCTGTAATAACAGTCTGTTACATTATGAAGTGGTATAATGCTGTAATAACATTGTGTTACTTTATGAACTGGTATAATGCTGTAATAACAGTTTGTTACTTTATGAACTGGTATAATTCTGTAATAACACAGTCTGTGTTACTTTATTAACTGGTATAATGCTGTAATAACAGTCTGTTACTTTATGAACTGGTATAATGCTGTAATAACAGTCTGTTAATTTATGAGCTGGTATAATGCTGTAATAAGAGTCTGTTACTTTATGAACTGGTATAATGCTGTAATAACACAGTCTGTGTTACTTTATTAACTGGTATAATGCTGTAATAACAGTCTGTTACTTTATGAACTGGTATAATGCTGTAATAACAGTCTGTTAATTTATGAGCTGGTATAATGCTGTAATAACAGTCTGTTACTTTATGAACTGGTATAATTCTGTAATAACAAAGGGTGTTTCTTTATGAACTGGTATAATGCTGTAATAACAGTCTGTTACTTTATGAACTGATATAATGCTGTAATAACAGTCTGTTACTATATGAACTGGTATAATGTTGTAATAACAGTCTGTTACTTTATGAACTGGTATGATGCTGTAATAACAGTTTGTTACTTTATAAACTGGTATAATGCTGTAATAACAGTCTGTTACCTTATTAACAGGTATAATGCTGTAATAACAGTCTGTTACTTTATGAACTGTTATAATGCTGTAATAACAGTCTGTTACTTTATTAACTGGTATAATGCTGTAATAACAGTCTGTTACTTTATTAACTGGTATAAATCTGTAATAACACAGTGTGCTACTTTATGAACTGATATAATGCTGTAATAACAGTCTGTTACTTTATGAACTGGTATAACGCTGTAATAACAGTCTGTTACTTTATTAACTGGTATAAGCTGTAATAACAGTTTGTTACTTAATGAACTGGTATAATGCTGTAATAACAGTCTGTTACTTTATGAACTGGTATAATGCTGTAATAACAGTCTGTTACTTTATGAACTGGTATAATGCTGTAATAAGAGTCTGTAACTTTATGAACTGGTATAATGCTGTAATAACAGTCTGTTACTTTATGAACTGATATAATGCTGTAATAACAGTCTGTTACTATATGAACTGGTATAATGTTGTAATAACAGTCTGTTACTTTATGAACTGGTATGATGCTGTAATAACAGTTTGTTACTTTATAAACTGGTATAATGCTGTAATAACAGTCTGTTACTTTATGAACAGGTATAATGCTGTAATAACAGTCTGTTACTTTATGAATTGTTATAATGCTGTAATAACAGTCTGTTACTTTATTAACTGGTATAATTCTGTAATAACAAAGTGTGTTTCTTTATGAACTGGTATAATGCTGTAATAACAGTCTGTTACTTTATGAACTGGTATAATGCTGTTATAACAGTCTGTTACTTTATGAACTGGTATAATGCTGTAATAACACAGTCTGTGTTACTTTATTAATTGGTATAATGCTGTAATAACAGTCTGTTACTTTATTAACTGGTATAATGCTGTAATAACAGTCTGTTACTTTATTAACTGGTATAATGCTGTAATAACACAGTCTGTGTTACTTTATTAACTGGTATAATGCTGTAATAACAGTCTGTTACTTTATTAACTGGTATAATTCTGTAATAACAGTCTGTTACATTATGAAGTGGTATAATGCTGTAATAACATTGTGTTACTTTATGAACTGGTATAATGCTGTAATAACAGTTTGTTACTTTATGAACTGGTATAATTCTGTAATAACACAGTCTGTGTTACTTTATTAACTGGTATAATGCTGTAATAACAGTCTGTTACTTTATGAACTGGTATAATGCTGTAATAACAGTCTGTTAATTTATGAGCTGGTATAATGCTGTAATAAGAGTCTGTTACTTTATGAACTGGTATAATGCTGTAATAACACAGTCTGTGTTACTTTATTAACTGGTATAATGCTGTAATAACAGTCTGTTACTTTATGAACTGGTATAATGCTGTAATAACAGTCTGTTAATTTATGAGCTGGTATAATGCTGTAATAACAGTCTGTTACTTTATGAACTGGTATAATGCTGTAATAACAGTCTGTTACTTTATGAACTGGTATAATGCTGTAATAACAGTCTGTTACTTTATGAACTGGTATAATGCTGTAATAACAGTCTGTTACTTTATGAACTAATATAATGCTGTAATAACAGTATGTTACTTTATGAACTGGTATAATGCTGTAATAACAGTATGTTACTTTATTAACTGGTATAATTCTGTAATAACAAAGTGTGTTTCTTTATGAACTGGTATAATGCTGTAATAACAGTCTGTTACTTTAGGAACTGGTATAATGCTGTTATAACAGTCTGTTACTTTATGAACTGGTATAATGCTGTAATAACACAGTCTGTGTTACTTTATTAATTGGTATAATGCTGTAATAACAGTCTGTTACTTTATTAACTGGTATAATGCTGTAATAACAGTCTGTTACTTTATTAACTGGTATAATGCTGTAATAACACAGTCTGTGTTACTTTATTAACTGGTATAATTCTGTAATAACAGTCTGTTACATTATGAAGTGGTATAATGCTGTAATAACATTGTGTTACTTTATGAACTGGTATAATGCTGTAATAACAGTCTGTTACTTTATGAACTGGTATAATGCTGTAATAACAGTCTGTTACTTTATGAACTGGTATAATTCTGAAATAACAGTCTGTTACTTTATGAACTGGTATAATGCTGTAATAACAGTCTGTTACTTTATGAACTGGTATAATGCTGTAATAACAGTCTGTTACTTTATGAACTGATATAATGCTGTAATAACAGTATGTTACTTTATGAACTGGTATAATGCTGTAATAACAGTCTGTTACTTTATTAACTGGTATAATTCTGTAATAACAAAGTGTGTTTCTTTATGAACTGGTATAATGCTGTAATAACAGTCTGTTACTTTATGAACTGGTATAATGCTGTTATAACAGTCTGTTACTTTATGAACTGGTATAATGCTGTAATAACACAGTCTGTGTTACTTTATTAATTGGTATAATGCTGTAATAACAGTCTGTTACTTTATTAACTGGTATAATGCTGTAATAACAGTCTGTTACTTTATTAACTGGTATAATGCTGTAATAACACAGTCTGTGTTACTTTATTAACTGGTATAATGCTGTAATAACAGTCTGTTACTTTATTAACTGGTATAATTCTGTAATAACAGTCTGTTACATTATGAAGTGGTATAATGCTGTAATAACATTGTGTTACTTTATGAACTGGTATAATGCTGTAATAACAGTTTGTTACTTTATGAACTGGTATAATTCTGTAATAACACAGTCTGTGTTACTTTATTAACTGGTATAATGCTGTAATAACAGTCTGTTACTTTATGAACTGGTATAATGCTGTAATAACAGTCTGTTAATTTATGAGCTGGTATAATGCTGTAATAAGAGTCTGTTACTTTATGAACTGGTATAATGCTGTAATAACACAGTCTGTGTTACTTTATTAACTGGTATAATGCTGTAATAACAGTCTGTTACTTTATGAACTGGTATAATGCTGTAATAACAGTCTGTTAATTTATGAGCTGGTATAATGCTGTAATAACAGTCTGTTACTTTATGAACTGGTATAATGCTGTAATAACAGTCTGTTACTTTATGAACTGGTATAATGCTGTAATAACAGTCTGTTACTTTATGAACTGGTATAATGCTGTAATAACAGTCTGTTACTTTATGAACTGGTATAATTCTGAAATAACAGTCTGTTACTTTATGAACTGGTATAATGCTGTAATAACAGTCTGTTACTTTATTAGCTGGTATAATTCTGTAATAACAAAGGGTGTTTCTTTATGAACTGGTATAATGCTGTAATAACAGTCTGTTACTTTATGAACTGATATAATGCTGTAATAACAGTCTGTTACTATATGAACTGGTATAATGTTGTAATAACAGTCTGTTACTTTATGAACTGGTATGATGCTGTAATAACAGTTTGTTACTTTATAAACTGGTATAATGCTGTAATAACAGTCTGTTACTTTATGAACTGATATAATGCTGTAATAACAGTCTGTTACTTTATGAACTAATATAATGCTGTAATAACAGTATGTTACTTTATGAACTGGTATAATGCTGTAATAACAGTCTGTTACTTTATTAACTGGTATAATTCTGTAATAACAAAGTGTGTTTCTTTATGAACTGGTATAATGCTGTAATAACAGTCTGTTACTTTAGGAACTGGTATAATGCTGTTATAACAGTCTGTTACTTTATGAACTGGTATAATGCTGTAATAACACAGTCTGTGTTACTTTATTAATTGGTATAATGCTGTAATAACAGTCTGTTACTTTATTAACTGGTATAATGCTGTAATAACAGTCTGTTACTTTATTAACTGGTATAATGCTGTAATAACACAGTCTGTGTTACTTTATTAACTGGTATAATTCTGTAATAACAGTCTGTTACATTATGAAGTGGTATAATGCTGTAATAACATTGTGTTACTTTATGAACTGGTATAATGCTGTAATAACAGTCTGTTACTTTATGAACTGGTATAATGCTGTAATAACAGTCTGTTACTTTATGAACTGGTATAATTCTGAAATAACAGTCTGTTACTTTATGAACTGGTATAATGCTGTAATAACAGTCTGTTACTTTATGAACTGGTATAATGCTGTAATAACAGTCTGTTACTTTATGAACTGATATAATGCTGTAATAACAGTATGTTACTTTATGAACTGGTATAATGCTGTAATAACAGTCTGTTACTTTATTAACTGGTATAATTCTGTAATAACAAAGTGTGTTTCTTTATGAACTGGTATAATGCTGTAATAACAGTCTGTTACTTTATGAACTGGTATAATGCTGTTATAACAGTCTGTTACTTTATGAACTGGTATAATGCTGTAATAACACAGTCTGTGTTACTTTATTAATTGGTATAATGCTGTAATAACAGTCTGTTACTTTATTAACTGGTATAATGCTGTAATAACAGTCTGTTACTTTATTAACTGGTATAATGCTGTAATAACACAGTCTGTGTTACTTTATTAACTGGTATAATGCTGTAATAACAGTCTGTTACTTTATTAACTGGTATAATTCTGTAATAACAGTCTGTTACATTATGAAGTGGTATAATGCTGTAATAACATTGTGTTACTTTATGAACTGGTATAATGCTGTAATAACAGTTTGTTACTTTATGAACTGGTATAATTCTGTAATAACACAGTCTGTGTTACTTTATTAACTGGTATAATGCTGTAATAACAGTCTGTTACTTTATGAACTGGTATAATGCTGTAATAACAGTCTGTTAATTTATGAGCTGGTATAATGCTGTAATAAGAGTCTGTTACTTTATGAACTGGTATAATGCTGTAATAACACAGTCTGTGTTACTTTATTAACTGGTATAATGCCGTAATAACAGTCTGTTACTTTATGAACTGGTATAATGCTGTAATAACAGTCTGTTAATTTATGAGCTGGTATAATGCTGTAATAACAGTCTGTTACTTTATGAACTGGTATAATGCTGTAATAACAGTCTGTTACTTTATGAACTGGTATAATGCTGTAATAACAGTCTGTTACTTTATGAACTGGTATAATGCTGTAATAACAGTCTGTTACTTTATGAACTGGTATAATTCTGAAATAACAGTCTGTTACTTTATGAACTGGTATAATGCTGTAATAACAGTCTGTTACTTTATTAACTGGTATAATTCTGTAATAACAAAGGGTGTTTCTTTATGAACTGGTATAATGCTGTAATAACAGTCTGTTACTTTATGAACTGATATAATGCTGTAATAACAGTCTGTTACTATATGAACTGGTATAATGTTGTAATAACAGTCTGTTACTTTATGAACTGGTATGATGCTGTAATAACAGTTTGTTACTTTATAAACTGGTATAATGCTGTAATAACAGTCTGTTACTTTATGAACTGATATAATGCTGTAATAACAGTCTGTTACTTTATGAACTGTTATAATGCTGTAATAACAGTCTGTTACTTTATTAACTGGTATAATGCTGTAATAACAGTCTGTTACTTTATTAACTGGTATAATTCTGTAATAACACAGTGTGCTACTTTATGAACTGATATAATGCTGTAATAACAGTCTGTTACTTTATGAACTGGTATAATGCTGTAATAACAGTCTGTTACTTTATGAACTGCTATAATTCTGAAATAACAGTCTGTTACTTTATGAACTGGTATAATGCTGTAATAACAGTCTGTTACTTTATGAACTGGTATAATGCTGTAATAACAGTCTGTTACTTTATGAACTAATATAATGCTGTAATAACAGTATGTTACTTTATGAACTGGTATAATGCTGTAATAACAGTCTGTTACTTTATTAACTGGTATAATTCTGTAATAACAAAGTGTGTTTCTTTATGAACTGGTATAATGCTGTAATAACAGTGTGTTACTTTATGAACTGGTATAATGCTGTTATAACAGTCTGTTACTTTATGAACTGGTATAATGCTGTAATAACACAGTCTGTGTTACTTTATTAATTGGTATAATGCTGTAATAACAGTCTGTTACTTTATTAACTGGTATAATGCTGTAATAACAGTCTGTTACTTTATTAACTGGTATAATGCTGTAATAACACAGTCTGTGTTACTTTATTAACTGGTATAATGCTGTAATAACAGTCTGTTACTTTATTAACTGGTATAATTCTGTAATAACAGTCTGTTACATTATGAAGTGGTATAATGCTGTAATAACATTGTGTTACTTTATGAACTGGTATAATGCTGTAATAACAGTCTGTTACTTTATGAACTGGTATAATTCTGTAATAAGAGTCTGTTACTTTATGAACTGGTATAATGCTGTAATAACACAGTCTGTGTTACTTTATTAACTGGTATAATGCTGTAATAACAGTCTGTTACTTTATGAACTGGTATAATGCTGTAATAACAGTCTGTTAATTTATGAGCTGGTATAATGCTGTAATAACAGTCTGTTACTTTATGAACTGGTATAATGCTGTAATAACAGTCTGTTACTTTATGAACTGGTTTAATGCTGTAATAACAGTCTGTTACTTTATGAACTGGTATAATTCTGAAATAACAGTCTGTTACTTTATGAACTGGTATAATGCTGTAATAACAGTCTGTTACTTTATGAACTGGTATAATGCTGTAATAACAGTCTGTTACTTTATGAACTAATATAATGCTGTAATAACAGTATGTTACTTTATGAACTGGTATAATGCTGTAATAACAGTCTGTTACTTTATTAACTGGTATAATTCTGTAATAACAAAGTGTGTTTCTTTATGAACTGGTATAATGCTGTAATAACAGTCTGTTACTTTATGAACTGGTATAATGCTGTTATAACAGTCTGTTACTTTATGAACTGGTATAATGCTGTAATAACACAGTCTGTGTTACTTTATTAATTGGTATAATGCTGTAATAACAGTCTGTTACTTTATTAACTAGTATAATGCTGTAATAACAGTCTGTTACTTTATTAACTGGTATAATGCTGTAATAACACAGTCTGTGTTACTTTATTAACTGGTATAATGCTGTAATAACAGTCTGTTACTTTATTAACTGGTATAATTCTGTAATAACAGTCTGTTACATTATGAAGTGGTATAATGCTGTAATAACATTGTGTTACTTTATGAACTGGTATAATGCTGTAATAACAGTCTGTTACTTTATGAACTGGTATAATGCTGTAATAACAGTCTGTTACTTTATGAACTGGTATAATTCTGAAATAACAGTCTGTTACTTTATGAACTGGTATAATGCTGTAATAACAGTCTGTTACTTTATGAACTGGTATAATGCTGTAATAACAGTCTGTTACTTGATGAACTGATATAATGCTGTAATAACAGTATGTTACTTTATGAACTGGTATAATGCTGTAATAACAGTCTGTTACTTTATTAACTGGTATAATTCTGTAATAACAAAGTGTGTTTCTTTATGAACTGGTATAATGCTGTAATAACAGTCTGTTACTTTATGAACTGGTATAATGCTGTTATAACAGTCTGTTACTTTATGAACTGGTATAATGCTGTAATAACACAGTCTGTGTTACTTTATTAATTGGTATAATGCTGTAATAACAGTCTGTTACTTTATTAACTGGTATAATGCTGTAATAACAGTCTGTTACTTTATTAACTGGTATAATGCTGTAATAACACAGTCTGTGTTACTTTATTAACTGGTATAATGCTGTAATAACAGTCTGTTACTTTATTAACTGGTATAATTCTGTAATAACAGTCTGTTACATTATGAAGTGGTATAATGCTGTAATAACATTGTGTTACTTTATGAACTGGTATAATGCTGTAATAACAGTTTGTTACTTTATGAACTGGTATAATTCTGTAATAACACAGTCTGTGTTACTTTATTAACTGGTATAATGCTGTAATAACAGTCTGTTACTTTATGAACTGGTATAATGCTGTAATAACAGTCTGTTAATTTATGAGCTGGTATAATGCTGTAATAAGAGTCTGTTACTTTATGAACTGGTATAATGCTGTAATAACACAGTCTGTGTTACTTTATTAACTGGTATAATGCTGTAATAACAGTCTGTTACTTTATGAACTGGTATAATGCTGTAATAACAGTCTGTTAATTTATGAGCTGGTATAATGCTGTAATAACAGTCTGTTACTTTATGAACTGGTATAATGCTGTAATAACAGTCTGTTACTTTATGAACTGGTATAATGCTGTAATAACAGTCTGTTACTTTATGAACTGGTTCAATGCTGTAATAACAGTCTGTTACTTTATGAACTGGTATAATTCTGAAATAACAGTCTGTTACTTTATGAACTGGTATAATGCTGTAATAACAGTCTGTTACTTTATTAACTGGTATAATTCTGTAATAACAAAGGGTGTTTCTTTATGAACTGGTATAATGCTGTAATAACAGTCTGTTACTTTATGAACTGATATAATGCTGTAATAACAGTCTGTTACTATATGAACTGGTATAATGTTGTAATAACAGTCTGTTACTTTATGAACTGGTATGATGCTGTAATAACAGTTTGTTACTTTATAAACTGGTATAATGCTGTAATAACAGTCTGTTACTTTATGAACTGATATAATGCTGTAATAACAGTCTGTTACTTTATGAACTGTTATAATGCTGTAATAACAGTCTGTTACTTTATGAACTGGTATAATGCTGTAATAACAGTCTGTTACTTTATGAACTGGTATAATGCTGTAATAACAGTCTGTTACTTTATGAACTGGTATAATTCTGAAATAACAGTCTGTTACTTTATGAACTGGTATAATGCTGTAATAACAGTCTGTTACTTTATTAACTGGTATAATTCTGTAATAACAAAGGGTGTTTCTTTATGAACTGGTATAATGCTGTAATAACACAGTCTGTGTTACTTTATTAACTGGTATAATGCTGTAATAACAGTCTGTTACTTTATGAACTGGTATAATGCTGTAATAACAGTCTGTTAATTTATGAGCTGGTATAATGCTGTAATAACAGTCTGTTACTTTATGAACTGGTATAATGCTGTAATAACAGTCTGTTACTTTATGAACTGGTATAATGCTGTAATAACAGTCTGTTACTTTATGAACTGGTATAATGCTGTAATAACAGTCTGTTACTTTATGAACTGGTATAATTCTGAAATAACAGTCTGTTACTTTATGAACTGGTATAATGCTGTAATAACAGTCTGTTACTTTATTAACTGGTATAATTCTGTAATAACAAAGGGTGTTTCTTTATGAACTGGTATAATGCTGTAATAACAGTCTGTTACTTTATGAACTGATATAATGCTGTAATAACAGTCTGTTACTATATGAACTGGTATAATGTTGTAATAACAGTCTGTTACTTTATGAACTGGTATGATGCTGTAATAACAGTTTGTTACTTTATAAACTGGTATAATGCTGTAATAACAGTCTGTTACTTTATGAACTGATATAATGCTGTAATAACAGTCTGTTACTTTATGAACTGTTATAATGCTGTAATAACAGTCTGTTACTTTATTAACTGGTATAATGCTGTAATAACAGTCTGTTACTTTATTAACTGGTATAATTCTGTAATAACACAGTGTGCTACTTTATGAACTGATATAATGCTGTAATAACAGTCTGTTACTTTATGAACTGGTATAATGCTGTAATAACAGTCTGTTACTTTATGAACTGGTATAATTCTGAAATAACAGTCTGTTACTTTATGAACTGGTATAATGCTGTAATAACAGTCTGTTACTTTATGAACTGGTATAATGCTGTAATAACAGTCTGTTACTTTATGAACTAATATAATGCTGTAATAACAGTATGTTACTTTATGAACTGGTATAATGCTGTAATAACAGTCTGTTACTTTATTAACTGGTATAATTCTGTAATAACAAAGTGTGTTTCTTTATGAACTGGTATAATGCTGTAATAACAGTCTGTTACTTTATGAACTGGTATAATGCTGTTATAACAGTCTGTTACTTTATGAACTGGTATAATGCTGTAATAACACAGTCTGTGTTACTTTATTAATTGGTATAATGCTGTAATAAGAGTCTGTTACTTTATGAACTGGTATAATGCTGTAATAACACAGTCTGTGTTACTTTATTAACTGGTATAATGCTGTAATAACAGTCTGTTACTTTATTAACTGGTATAATGCTGTAATAACAGTCTGTTACTTTATTAACTGGTATAATTCTGTAATAACAGTCTGTTACATTATGAAGTGGTATAATGCTGTAATAACATTGTGTTACTTTATGAACTGGTATAATGCTGTAATAACAGTCTGTTACTTTATGAACTAGTATAATGCTGTAATAACAGTCTGCTACTTTATGAACTGGTATAATTCTGAAATAACAGTCTGTTACTTTATGAACTGCTATTATGCTGTAATAACAGTCTGTTACTTTATGAACTGGTATAATGCTGTAATAACAGTCTGTTACTTTATGAACTGATATAATGCTGTAATAACAGTATGTTACTTTATGAACTGGTATAATGCTGTAATAACAGTCTGTTACTTTATTAACTGGTATAATTCTGTAATAACAAAGTGTGTTTCTTTATGAACTGGTATAATGCTGTAATAACAGTCTGTTACTTTATGAACTGGTATAATGCTGTTATAACAGTCTGTTACTTTATGAACTGGTATAATGCTGTAATAACACAGTCTGTGTTACTTTATTAATTGGTATAATGCTGTAATAAAAGTCTGTTACTTTATTAACTGGTATAATGCTGTAATAACAGTCTGTTACTTTATTAACTGGTATAATGCTGTAATAACACAGTCTGTGTTACTTTATTAACTGGTATAATGCTGTAATAACAGTCTGTTACTTTATTAACTGGTATAATTCTGTAATAACAGTCTGTTACATTATGAAGTGGTATAATGCTGTAATAACATTGTGTTACTTTATGAACTGGTATAATGCTGTAATAACAGTCTGTTACTTTATGAACTGGTATAATGCTGTAATAACAGTCTGTTACTTTATGAACTGGTATAATGCTGTAATAACAGTCTGTTACTTTAAGAACTGGTATAATTCTGAAATAACAGTCTGTTACTTTATGAACTGGTATAATGCTGTAATAACAGTCTGTTACTTTATTAACTGGTATAATTCTGTAATAACAAAGGGTGTTTCTTTATGAACTGGTATAATGCTGTAATAACAGTCTGTTACTTTATGAACTGATATAATGCTGTAATAACAGTCTGTTACTATATGAACTGGTATAATGTTGTAATAACAGTCTGTTACTTTTTGAACTGGTATGATGCTGTAATAACAGTTTGTTACTTTATAAACTGGTATAATGCTGTAATAACAGTCTGTTACTTTATGAACTGATATAATGCTGTAATAACAGTATGTTACTTTATTAACTGGTATAATGCTGTAATAACAGTCTGTTACTTTATTAACTGGTATAATTCTGTAATAACAAAGGGTGTTTCTTTATGAACTGGTATAATGCTATAATAACAGTCTGTTACTTTATGAACTGATATAATGCTGTAATAACAGTCTGTTACTATATGAACTGGTATAATGTTGTAATAACAGTCTGTTACTTTATGAACTGGTATGATGCTGTAATAACAGTTTGTTACTTTATAAACTGGTATAATGCTGTAATAACAGTCTGTTACTTTATGAACTGGTATAATGCTGTAATAACAGTCTGTTACTTTATGAACTGGTATAATTCTGAAATAACAGTCTGTTACTTTATGAACTGGTATAATGCTGTAATAACAGTCTGTTACTTTATGAACTGGTATAATGCTGTAATAACAGTCTGTTACTTTATGAACTAATATAATGCTGTAATAACAGTATGTTACTTTATGAACTGGTATAATGCTGTAATAACAGTCTGTTACTTTATTAACTGGTATAATTCTGTAATAACAAAGTGTGTTTCTTTATGAACTGGTATAATGCTGTAATAACAGTCTGTTACTTTATGAACTGGTATAATGCTGTTATAACAGTCTGTTACTTTATGAACTGGTATAATGCTGTAATAACACAGTCTGTGTTACTTTATTAATTGGTATAATGCTGTAATAAGAGTCTGTTACTTTATGAACTGGTATAATGCTGTAATAACACAGTCTGTGTTACTTTATTAACTGGTATAATGCTGTAATAACAGTCTGTTACTTTATTAACTGGTATAATGCTGTAATAACAGTCTGTTACTTTATTAACTGGTATAATTCTGTAATAACAGTCTGTTACATTATGAAGTGGTATAATGCTGTAATAACATTGTGTTACTTTATGAACTGGTATAATGCTGTAATAACAGTCTGTTACTTTATGAACTAGTATAATGCTGTAATAACAGTCTGCTACTTTATGAACTGGTATAATTCTGAAATAACAGTCTGTTACTTTATGAACTGCTATTATGCTGTAATAACAGTCTGTTACTTTATGAACTGGTATAATGCTGTAATAACAGTCTGTTACTTTATGAACTGATATAATGCTGTAATAACAGTATGTTACTTTATGAACTGGTATAATGCTGTAATAACAGTCTGTTACTTTATTAACTGGTATAATTCTGTAATAACAAAGTGTGTTTCTTTATGAACTGGTATAATGCTGTAATAACAGTCTGTTACTTTATGAACTGGTATAATGCTGTTATAACAGTCTGTTACTTTATGAACTGGTATAATGCTGTAATAACACAGTCTGTGTTACTTTATTAATTGGTATAATGCTGTAATAAAAGTCTGTTACTTTATTAACTGGTATAATGCTGTAATAACAGTCTGTTACTTTATTAACTGGTATAATGCTGTAATAACACAGTCTGTGTTACTTTATTAACTGGTATAATGCTGTAATAACAGTCTGTTACTTTATTAACTGGTATAATTCTGTAATAACAGTCTGTTACATTATGAAGTGGTATAATGCTGTAATAACATTGTGTTACTTTATGAACTGGTATAATGCTGTAATAACAGTCTGTTACTTTATGAACTGGTATAATGCTGTAATAACAGTCTGTTACTTTATGAACTGGTATAATGCTGTAATAACAGTCTGTTACTTTATGAACTGGTATAATTCTGAAATAACAGTCTGTTACTTTATGAACTGGTATAATGCTGTAATAACAGTCTGTTACTTTATTAACTGGTATAATTCTGTAATAACAAAGGGTGTTTCTTTATGAACTGGTATAATGCTGTAATAACAGTCTGTTACTTTATGAACTGATATAATGCTGTAATAACAGTCTGTTACTATATGAACTGGTATAATGTTGTAATAACAGTCTGTTACTTTTTGAACTGGTATGATGCTGTAATAACAGTTTGTTACTTTATAAACTGGTATAATGCTGTAATAACAGTCTGTTACTTTATGAACTGATATAATGCTGTAATAACAGTATGTTACTTTATTAACTGGTATAATGCTGTAATAACAGTCTGTTACTTTATTAACTGGTATAATTCTGTAATAACAAAGGGTGTTTCTTTATGAACTGGTATAATGCTATAATAACAGTCTGTTACTTTATGAACTGATATAATGCTGTAATAACAGTCTGTTACTATATGAACTGGTATAATGTTGTAATAACAGTCTGTTACTTTATGAACTGGTATGATGCTGTAATAACAGTTTGTTACTTTATAAACTGGTATAATGCTGTAATAACAGTCTGTTACTTTATTAACAGGTATAATGCTGTAATAACAGTCTGTTACTTTATGAACTGATATAATGCTGTAATAACAGTATGTTACTTTATTAACTGGTATAATGCTGTAATAACAGTCTGTTACTTTATTAACTGGTATAATTCTGTAATAACAAAGGGTGTTTCTTTATGAACTGGTATAATGCTATAATAACAGTCTGTTACTTTATGAACTGATATAATGCTGTAATAACAGTCTGTTACTATATGAACTGGTATAATGTTGTAATAACAGTCTGTTACTTTATGAACTGGTATGATGCTGTAATAACAGTTTGTTACTTTATAAACTGGTATAATGCTGTAATAACAGTCTGTTACTTTATTAACAGGTATAATGCTGTAATAACAGTCTGTTACTTTATGAACTGTTATAATGCTGTAATAACAGTCTGTTACTTTATTAACTGGTATAATGCTGTAATAACAGTCTGTTACTTTATTAACTGGTATAAATCTGTAATAACACAGTGTGCTACTTTATGAACTGATATAATGCTGTAATAACAGTCTGTTACTTTATGAACTGGTATAACGCTGTAATAACAGTCTGTTACTTTATTAACTGGTATAAGCTGTAATAACAGTTTGTTACTTAATGAACTGGTATAATGCTGTAATAACAGTCTGTTACTTTATGAACTGGTATAATGCTGTAATAACAGTCTGTTACTTTATGAACTGGTATAATGCTGTAATAAGAGTCTGTAACTTTATGAACTGGTATAATGCTGTAATAACAGTCTGTTACTTTATGAACTGATATAATGCTGTAATAACAGTCTGTTACTATATGAACTGGTATAATGTTGTAATAACAGTCTGTTACTTTATGAACTGGTATGATGCTGTAATAACAGTTTGTTACTTTATAAACTGGTATAATGCTGTAATAACAGTCTGTTACTTTATGAACAGGTATAATGCTGTAATAACAGTCTGTTACTTTATGAATTGTTATAATGCTGTAATAACAGTCTGTTACTTTATTAACTGGTATAATTCTGTAATAACAAAGTGTGTTTCTTTATGAACTGGTATAATGCTGTAATAACAGTCTGTTACTTTATGAACTGGTATAATGCTGTTATAACAGTCTGTTACTTTATGAACTGGTATAATGCTGTAATAACACAGTCTGTGTTACTTTATTAATTGGTATAATGCTGTAATAACAGTCTGTTACTTTATTAACTGGTATAATGCTGTAATAACAGTCTGTTACTTTATTAACTGGTATAATGCTGTAATAACACAGTCTGTGTTACTTTATTAACTGGTATAATGCTGTAATAACAGTCTGTTACTTTATTAACTGGTATAATTCTGTAATAACAGTCTGTTACATTATGAAGTGGTATAATGCTGTAATAACATTGTGTTACTTTATGAACTGGTATAATGCTGTAATAACAGTTTGTTACTTTATGAACTGGTATAATTCTGTAATAACACAGTCTGTGTTACTTTATTAACTGGTATAATGCTGTAATAACAGTCTGTTACTTTATGAACTGGTATAATGCTGTAATAACAGTCTGTTAATTTATGAGCTGGTATAATGCTGTAATAAGAGTCTGTTACTTTATGAACTGGTATAATGCTGTAATAACACAGTCTGTGTTACTTTATTAACTGGTATAATGCTGTAATAACAGTCTGTTACTTTATGAACTGGTATAATGCTGTAATAACAGTCTGTTAATTTATGAGCTGGTATAATGCTGTAATAACAGTCTGTTACTTTATGAACTGGTATAATGCTGTAATAACAGTCTGTTACTTTATGAACTGGTATAATGCTGTAATAACAGTCTGTTACTTTATGAACTGGTATAATGCTGTAATAACAGTCTGTTACTTTATGAACTGATATAATGCTGTAATAACAGTATGTTACTTTATGAACTGGTATAATGCTGTAATAACAGTCTGTTACTTTATTAACTGGTATAATTCTGTAATAACAAAGTGTGTTTCTTTATGAACTGGTATAATGCTGTAATAACAGTCTGTTACTTTATGAACTGGTATAATGCTGTTATAACAGTCTGTTACTTTATGAACTGGTATAATGCTGTAATAACACAGTCTGTGTTACTTTATTAATTGGTATAATGCTGTAATAACAGTCTGTTACTTTATTAACTGGTATAATTCTGTAATAACAGTCTGTTACATTATGAAGTGGTATAATGCTGTAATAACATTGTGTCACTTTATGAACTGGTATAATGCTGTAATAACAGTTTGTTACTTTATGAACTGGTATAATTCTGTAATAACAAAGTGTGTTTCTTTATGAACTGGTATAATTCTGAAATAACAGTCTGTTACTTTATGAACTGCTATTATGCTGTAATAACAGTCTGTTACTTTATGAACTGGTATAATGCTGTAATAACAGTATGTTACTTTATGAACTGGTATAATGCTGTAATAACAGTCTGTTACTTTATTAACTGGTATAATTCTGTAATAACAAAGTGTGTTTCTTTATGAACTGGTATAATGCTGTAATAACAGTCTGTTACTTTATGAACTGGTATAATGCTGTTATAACAGTCTGTTACTTTATGAACTGGTATAATGCTGTAATAACACAGTCTGTGTTACTTTATTAATTGGTATAATGCTGTAATAAAAGTCTGTTACTTTATTAACTGGTATAATGCTGTAATAACAGTCTGTTACTTTATTAACTGGTATAATGCTGTAATAACACAGTCTGTGTTACTTTATTAACTGGTATAATGCTGTAATAACAGTCTGTTACTTTATTAACTGGTATAATTCTGTAATAACAGTCTGTTACATTATGAAGTGGTATAATGCTGTAATAACATTGTGTTACTTTATGAACTGGTATAATGCTGTAATAACAGTTTGTTACTTTATGAACTGGTATAATTCTGTAATAACACAGTCTGTGTTACTTTATTAACTGGTATAATGCTGTAATAACAGTCTGTTACTTTATGAACTGGTATAATGCTGTAATAACAGTCTGTTAATTTATGAGCTGGTATAATGCTGTAATAAGAGTCTGTTACTTTATGAACTGGTATGATGCTGTAATAACACAGTCTGTGTTACTTTATTAACTGGTATAATGCTGTAATAACAGTCTGTTACTTTATGAACTGGTATAATGCTGTAATAACAGTCTGTTAATTTATGAGCTGGTATAATGCTGTAATAACAGTCTGTTACTTTATGAACTGGTATAATGCTGTAATAACAGTCTGTTACTTTATGAACTGGTATAATGCTGTAATAACAGTCTGTTACTTTATGAACTGGTATAATGCTGTAATAACAGTCTGTTACTTTATGAACTGGTATAATTCTGAAATAACAGTCTGTTACTTTATGAACTGGTATAATGCTGTAATAACAGTCTGTTACTTTATTAACTGGTATAATTCTGTAATAACAAAGGGTGTTTCTTTATGAACTGGTATAATGCTGTAATAACAGTCTGTTACTTTATGAACTGATATAATGCTGTAATAACAGTCTGTTACTATATGAACTGGTATAATGTTGTAATAACAGTCTGTTACTTTTTGAACTGGTATGATGCTGTAATAACAGTTTGTTACTTTATAAACTGGTATAATGCTGTAATAACAGTCTGTTACTTTATGAACTGATATAATGCTGTAATAACAGTATGTTACTTTATTAACTGGTATAATGCTGTAATAACAGTCTGTTACTTTATGAACTGGTATAATGCTGTAATAACAGTCTGTTACTTTATGAACTGGTATAATTCTGAAATAACAGTCTGTTACTTTATGAACTGGTATAATGCTGTAATAACAGTCTGTTACTTTATTAACTGGTATAATTCTGTAATAACAAAGGGTGTTTCTTTATGAACTGGTATAATGCTGTAATAACACAGTCTGTGTTACTTTATTAACTGGTATAATGCTGTAATAACAGTCTGTTACTTTATGAACTGGTATAATGCTGTAATAACAGTCTGTTAATTTATGAGCTGGTATAATGCTGTAATAACAGTCTGTTACTTTATGAACTGGTATAATGCTGTAATAACAGTCTGTTACTTTATGAACTGGTATAATGCTGTAATAACAGTCTGTTACTTTATGAACTGGTATAATGCTGTAATAACAGTCTGTTACTTTATGAACTGGTATAATTCTGAAATAACAGTCTGTTACTTTATGAACTGGTATAATGCTGTAATAACAGTCTGTTACTTTATTAACTGGTATAATTCTGTAATAACAAAGGGTGTTTCTTTATGAACTGGTATAATGCTGTAATAACAGTCTGTTACTTTATGAACTGATATAATGCTGTAATAACAGTCTGTTACTATATGAACTGGTATAATGTTGTAATAACAGTCTGTTACTTTATGAACTGGTATGATGCTGTAATAACAGTTTGTTACTTTATAAACTGGTATAATGCTGTAATAACAGTCTGTTACTTTATGAACTGATATAATGCTGTAATAACAGTCTGTTACTTTATGAACTGTTATAATGCTGTAATAACAGTCTGTTACTTTATTAACTGGTATAATGCTGTAATAACAGTCTGTTACTTTATTAACTGGTATAATTCTGTAATAACACAGTGTGCTACTTTATGAACTGATATAATGCTGTAATAACAGTCTGTTACTTTATGAACTGGTATAATGCTGTAATAACAGTCTGTTACTTTATGAACTGGTATAATTCTGAAATAACAGTCTGTTACTTTATGAACTGGTATAATGCTGTAATAACAGTCTGTTACTTTATGAACTGGTATAATGCTGTAATAACAGTCTGTTACTTTATGAACTAATATAATGCTGTAATAACAGTATGTTACTTTATGAACTGGTATAATGCTGTAATAACAGTCTGTTACTTTATTAACTGGTATAATTCTGTAATAACAAAGTGTGTTTCTTTATGAACTGGTATAATGCTGTAATAACAGTCTGTTACTTTATGAACTGGTATAATGCTGTTATAACAGTCTGTTACTTTATGAACTGGTATAATGCTCTAATAACACAGTCTGTGTTACTTTATTAATTGGTATAATGCTGTAATAAGAGTCTGTTACTTTATGAACTGGTATAATGCTGTAATAACACAGTCTGTGTTACTTTATTAACTGGTATAATGCTGTAATAACAGTCTGTTACTTTATTAACTGGTATAATGCTGTAATAACAGTCTGTTACTTTATTAACTGGTATAATTCTGTAATAACAGTCTGTTACATTATGAAGTGGTATAATGCTGTAATAACATTGTGTTACTTTATGAACTGGTATAATGCTGTAATAACAGTCTGTTACTTTATGAACTAGTATAATGCTGTAATAACAGTCTGCTACTTTATGAACTGGTATAATTCTGAAATAACAGTCTGTTACTTTATGAACTGCTATTATGCTGTAATAACAGTCTGTTACTTTATGAACTGGTATAATGCTGTAATAACAGTCTGTTACTTTATGAACTGATATAATGCTGTAATAACAGTATGTTACTTTATGAACTGGTATAATGCTGTAATAACAGTCTGTTACTTTATTAACTGGTATAATTCTGTAATAACAAAGTGTGTTTCTTTATGAACTGGTATAATGCTGTAATAACAGTCTGTTACTTTATGAACTGGTATAATGCTGTTATAACAGTCTGTTACTTTATGAACTGGTATAATGCTGTAATAACACAGTCTGTGTTACTTTATTAATTGGTATAATGCTGTAATAAAAGTCTGTTACTTTATTAACTGGTATAATGCTGTAATAACAGTCTGTTACTTTATTAACTGGTATAATGCTGTAATAACACAGTCTGTGTTACTTTATTAACTGGTATAATGCTGTAATAACAGTCTGTTACTTTATTAACTGGTATAATTCTGTAATAACAGTCTGTTACATTATGAAGTGGTATAATGCTGTAATAACATTGTGTTACTTTATGAACTGGTATAATGCTGTAATAACAGTCTGTTACTTTATGAACTGGTATAATGCTGTAATAACAGTCTGTTACTTTATGAACTGGTATAATGCTGTAATAACAGTCTGTTACTTTATGAACTGGTATAATTCTGAAATAACAGTCTGTTACTTTATGAACTGGTATAATGCTGTAATAACAGTCTGTTACTTTATTAACTGGTATAATTCTGTAATAACAAAGGGTGTTTCTTTATGAACTGGTATAATGCTGTAATAACAGTCTGTTACTTTATGAACTGATATAATGCTGTAATAACAGTCTGTTACTATATGAACTGGTATAATGTTGTAATAACAGTCTGTTACTTTTTGAACTGGTATGATGCTGTAATAACAGTTTGTTACTTTATAAACTGGTATAATGCTGTAATAACAGTCTGTTACTTTATGAACTGATATAATGCTGTAATAACAGTATGTTACTTTATTAACTGGTATAATGCTGTAATAACAGTCTGTTACTTTATTAACTGGTATAATTCTGTAATAACAAAGGGTGTTTCTTTATGAACTGGTATAATGCTATAATAACAGTCTGTTACTTTATGAACTGATATAATGCTGTAATAACAGTCTGTTACTATATGAACTGGTATAATGTTGTAATAACAGTCTGTTACTTTATGAACTGGTATGATGCTGTAATAACAGTTTGTTACTTTATAAACTGGTATAATGCTGTAATAACAGTCTGTTACTTTATTAACAGGTATAATGCTGTAATAACAGTCTGTTACTTTATGAACTGTTATAATGCTGTAATAACAGTCTGTTACTTTATTAACTGGTATAATGCTGTAATAACAGTCTGTTACTTTATTAACTGGTATAAATCTGTAATAACACAGTGTGCTACTTTATGAACTGATATAATGCTGTAATAACAGTCTGTTACTTTATGAACTGGTATAACGCTGTAATAACAGTCTGTTACTTTATTAACTGGTATAAGCTGTAATAACAGTTTGTTACTTAATGAACTGGTATAATGCTGTAATAACAGTCTGTTACTTTATGAACTGGTATAATGCTGTAATAACAGTCTGTTACTTTATGAACTGGTATAATGCTGTAATAAGAGTCTGTAACTTTATGAACTGGTATAATGCTGTAATAACAGTCTGTTACTTTATGAACTGATATAATGCTGTAATAACAGTCTGTTACTATATGAACTGGTATAATGTTGTAATAACAGTCTGTTACTTTATGAACTGGTATGATGCTGTAATAACAGTTTGTTACTTTATAAACTGGTATAATGCTGTAATAACAGTCTGTTACTTTATGAACAGGTATAATGCTGTAATAACAGTCTGTTACTTTATGAATTGTTATAATGCTGTAATAACAGTCTGTTACTTTATTAACTGGTATAATTCTGTAATAACAAAGTGTGTTTCTTTATGAACTGGTATAATGCTGTAATAACAGTCTGTTACTTTATGAACTGGTATAATGCTGTTATAACAGTCTGTTACTTTATGAACTGGTATAATGCTGTAATAACACAGTCTGTGTTACTTTATTAATTGGTATAATGCTGTAATAACAGTCTGTTACTTTATTAACTGGTATAATGCTGTAATAACAGTCTGTTACTTTATTAACTGGTATAATGCTGTAATAACACAGTCTGTGTTACTTTATTAACTGGTATAATGCTGTAATAACAGTCTGTTACTTTATTAACTGGTATAATTCTGTAATAACAGTCTGTTACATTATGAAGTGGTATAATGCTGTAATAACATTGTGTTACTTTATGAACTGGTATAATGCTGTAATAACAGTTTGTTACTTTATGAACTGGTATAATTCTGTAATAACACAGTCTGTGTTACTTTATTAACTGGTATAATGCTGTAATAACAGTCTGTTACTTTATGAACTGGTATAATGCTGTAATAACAGTCTGTTAATTTATGAGCTGGTATAATGCTGTAATAAGAGTCTGTTACTTTATGAACTGGTATAATGCTGTAATAACACAGTCTGTGTTACTTTATTAACTGGTATAATGCTGTAATAACAGTCTGTTACTTTATGAACTGGTATAATGCTGTAATAACAGTCTGTTAATTTATGAGCTGGTATAATGCTGTAATAACAGTCTGTTACTTTATGAACTGGTATAATGCTGTAATAACAGTCTGTTACTTTATGAACTGGTATAATGCTGTAATAACAGTCTGTTACTTTATGAACTGGTATAATGCTGTAATAACAGTCTGTTACTTTATGAACTGATATAATGCTGTAATAACAGTATGTTACTTTATGAACTGGTATAATGCTGTAATAACAGTCTGTTACTTTATTAACTGGTATAATTCTGTAATAACAAAGTGTGTTTCTTTATGAACTGGTATAATGCTGTAATAACAGTCTGTTACTTTATGAACTGGTATAATGCTGTTATAACAGTCTGTTACTTTATGAACTGGTATAATGCTGTAATAACACAGTCTGTGTTACTTTATTAATTGGTATAATGCTGTAATAACAGTCTGTTACTTTATTAACTGGTATAATTCTGTAATAACAGTCTGTTACATTATGAAGTGGTATAATGCTGTAATAACATTGTGTCACTTTATGAACTGGTATAATGCTGTAATAACAGTTTGTTACTTTATGAACTGGTATAATTCTGTAATAACAAAGTGTGTTTCTTTATGAACTGGTATAATTCTGAAATAACAGTCTGTTACTTTATGAACTGCTATTATGCTGTAATAACAGTCTGTTACTTTATGAACTGGTATAATGCTGTAATAACAGTATGTTACTTTATGAACTGGTATAATGCTGTAATAACAGTCTGTTACTTTATTAACTGGTATAATTCTGTAATAACAAAGTGTGTTTCTTTATGAACTGGTATAATGCTGTAATAACAGTCTGTTACTTTATGAACTGGTATAATGCTGTTATAACAGTCTGTTACTTTATGAACTGGTATAATGCTGTAATAACACAGTCTGTGTTACTTTATTAATTGGTATAATGCTGTAATAAAAGTCTGTTACTTTATTAACTGGTATAATGCTGTAATAACAGTCTGTTACTTTATTAACTGGTATAATGCTGTAATAACACAGTCTGTGTTACTTTATTAACTGGTATAATGCTGTAATAACAGTCTGTTACTTTATTAACTGGTATAATTCTGTAATAACAGTCTGTTACATTATGAAGTGGTATAATGCTGTAATAACATTGTGTTACTTTATGAACTGGTATAATGCTGTAATAACAGTTTGTTACTTTATGAACTGGTATAATTCTGTAATAACACAGTCTGTGTTACTTTATTAACTGGTATAATGCTGTAATAACAGTCTGTTACTTTATGAACTGGTATAATGCTGTAATAACAGTCTGTTAATTTATGAGCTGGTATAATGCTGTAATAAGAGTCTGTTACTTTATGAACTGGTATGATGCTGTAATAACACAGTCTGTGTTACTTTATTAACTGGTATAATGCTGTAATAACAGTCTGTTACTTTATGAACTGGTATAATGCTGTAATAACAGTCTGTTTATTTATGAGCTGGTATAATGCTGTAATAACAGTCTGTTACTTTATGAACTGGTATAATGCTGTAATAACAGTCTGTTACTTTATGAACTGGTATAATGCTGTAATAACAGTCTGTTACTTTATGAACTGGTATAATGCTGTAATAACAGTCTGTTACTTTATGAACTGGTATAATTCTGAAATAACAGTCTGTTACTTTATGAACTGGTATAATGCTGTAATAACAGTCTGTTACTTTATTAACTGGTATAATTCTGTAATAACAAAGGGTGTTTCTTTATGAACTGGTATAATGCTGTAATAACAGTCTGTTACTTTATGAACTGATATAATGCTGTAATAACAGTCTGTTACTATATGAACTGGTATAATGTTGTAATAACAGTCTGTTACTTTTTGAACTGGTATGATGCTGTAATAACAGTTTGTTACTTTATAAACTGGTATAATGCTGTAATAACAGTCTGTTACTTTATGAACTGATATAATGCTGTAATAACAGTATGTTACTTTATTAACTGGTATAATGCTGTAATAACAGTCTGTTACTTTATTAACTGGTATAATTCTGTAATAACAAAGGGTGTTTCTTTATGAACTGGTATAATGCTATAATAACAGTCTGTTACTTTATGAACTGATATAATGCTGTAATAACAGTCTGTTACTATATGAACTGGTATAATGTTGTAATAACAGTCTGTTACTTTATGAACTGGTATGATGCTGTAATAACAGTTTGTTACTTTATAAACTGGTATAATGCTGTAATAACAGTCTGTTACTTTATTAACAGGTATAATGCTGTAATAACAGTCTGTTACTTTATGAACTGTTATAATGCTGTAATAACAGTCTGTTACTTTATTAACTGGTATAATGCTGTAATAACAGTCTGTTACTTTATTAACTGGTATAAATCTGTAATAACACAGTGTGCTACTTTATGAACTGATATAATGCTGTAATAACAGTCTGTTACTTTATGAACTGGTATAACGCTGTAATAACAGTCTGTTACTTTATTAACTGGTATAAGCTGTAATAACAGTTTGTTACTTAATGAACTGGTATAATGCTGTAATAACAGTCTGTTACTTTATGAACTGGTATAATGCTGTAATAACAGTCTGTTACTTTATGAACTGGTATAATGCTGTAATAAGAGTCTGTAACTTTATGAACTGGTATAATGCTGTAATAACAGTCTGTTACTTTATGAACTGATATAATTCTGTAATAACAGTCTGTTACTATATGAACTGGTATAATGTTGTAATAACAGTCTGTTACTTTATGAACTGGTATGATGCTGTAATAACAGTTTGTTACTTTATAAACTGGTATAATGCTGTAATAACAGTCTGTTACTTTATGAACAGGTATAATGCTGTAATAACAGTCTGTTACTTTATGAATTGTTATAATGCTGTAATAACAGTCTGTTACTTTATTAACTGGTATAATTCTGTAATAACAAAGTGTGTTTCTTTATGAACTGGTATAATGCTGTAATAACAGTCTGTTACTTTATGAACTGGTATAATGCTGTTATAACAGTCTGTTACTTTATGAACTGGTATAATGCTGTAATAACACAGTCTGTGTTACTTTATTAATTGGTATAATGCTGTAATAACAGTCTGTTACTTTATTAACTGGTATAATGCTGTAATAACAGTCTGTTACTTTATTAACTGGTATAATGCTGTAATAACACAGTCTGTGTTACTTTATTAACTGGTATAATGCTGTAATAACAGTCTGTTACTTTATTAACTGGTATAATTCTGTAATAACAGTCTGTTACATTATGAAGTGGTATAATGCTGTAATAACATTGTGTTACTTTATGAACTGGTATAATGCTGTAATAACAGTTTGTTACTTTATGAACTGGTATAATTCTGTAATAACACAGTCTGTGTTACTTTATTAACTGGTATAATGCTGTAATAACAGTCTGTTACTTTATGAACTGGTATAATGCTGTAATAACAGTCTGTTAATTTATGAGCTGGTATAATGCTGTAATAAGAGTCTGTTACTTTATGAACTGGTATAATGCTGTAATAACACAGTCTGTGTTACTTTATTAACTGGTATAATGCTGTAATAACAGTCTGTTACTTTATGAACTGGTATAATGCTGTAATAACAGTCTGTTAATTTATGAGCTGGTATAATGCTGTAATAACAGTCTGTTACTTTATGAACTGGTATAATGCTGTAATAACAGTCTGTTACTTTATGAACTGGTATAATGCTGTAATAACAGTCTGTTACTTTATGAACTGGTATAATGCTGTAATAACAGTCTGTTACTTTATGAACTGATATAATGCTGTAATAACAGTATGTTAATTTATGAACTGGTATAATGCTGTAATAACAGTCTGTTACTTTATTAACTGGTATAATTCTGTAATAACAAAGTGTGTTTCTTTATGAACTGGTATAATGCTGTAATAACAGTCTGTTACTTTATGAACTGGTATAATGCTGTTATAACAGTCTGTTACTTTATGAACTGGTATAATGCTGTAATAACACAGTCTGTGTTACTTTATTAATTGGTATAATGCTGTAATAACAGTCTGTTACTTTATTAACTGGTATAATTCTGTAATAACAGTCTGTTACATTATGAAGTGGTATAATGCTGTAATAACATTGTGTCACTTTATGAACTGGTATAATGCTGTAATAACAGTTTGTTACTTTATGAACTGGTATAATTCTGTAATAACAAAGTGTGTTTCTTTATGAACTGGTATAATTCTGAAATAACAGTCTGTTACTTTATGAACTGCTATTATGCTGTAATAACAGTCTGTTACTTTATGAACTGGTATAATGCTGTAATAACAGTATGTTACTTTATGAACTGGTATAATGCTGTAATAACAGTCTGTTACTTTATTAACTGGTATAATTCTGTAATAACAAAGTGTGTTTCTTTATGAACTGGTATAATGCTGTAATAACAGTCTGTTACTTTATGAACTGGTATAATGCTGTTATAACAGTCTGTTACTTTATGAACTGGTATAATGCTGTAATAACACAGTCTGTGTTACTTTATTAATTGGTATAATGCTGTAATAAAAGTCTGTTACTTTATTAACTGGTATAATGCTGTAATAACAGTCTGTTACTTTATTAACTGGTATAATGCTGTAATAACACAGTCTGTGTTACTTTATTAACTGGTATAATGCTGTAATAACAGTCTGTTACTTTATTAACTGGTATAATTCTGTAATAACAGTCTGTTACATTATGAAGTGGTATAATGCTGTAATAACATTGTGTTACTTTATGAACTGGTATAATGCTGTAATAACAGTTTGTTACTTTATGAACTGGTATAATTCTGTAATAACACAGTCTGTGTTACTTTATTAACTGGTATAATGCTGTAATAACAGTCTGTTACTTTATGAACTGGTATAATGCTGTAATAACAGTCTGTTAATTTATGAGCTGGTATAATGCTGTAATAAGAGTCTGTTACTTTATGAACTGGTATGATGCTGTAATAACACAGTCTGTGTTACTTTATTAACTGGTATAATGCTGTAATAACAGTCTGTTACTTTATGAACTGGTATAATGCTGTAATAACAGTCTGTTTATTTATGAGCTGGTATAATGCTGTAATAACAGTCTGTTACTTTATGAACTGGTATAATGCTGTAATAACAGTCTGTTACTTTATGAACTGGTATAATGCTGTAATAACAGTCTGTTACTTTATGAACTGGTATAATGCTGTAATAACAGTCTGTTACTTTATGAACTGGTATAATTCTGAAATAACAGTCTGTTACTTTATGAACTGGTATAATGCTGTAATAACAGTCTGTTACTTTATTAACTGGTATAATTCTGTAATAACAAAGGGTGTTTCTTTATGAACTGGTATAATGCTGTAATAACAGTCTGTTACTTTATGAACTGATATAATGCTGTAATAACAGTCTGTTACTATATGAACTGGTATAATGTTGTAATAACAGTCTGTTACTTTTTGAACTGGTATGATGCTGTAATAACAGTTTGTTACTTTATAAACTGGTATAATGCTGTAATAACAGTCTGTTACTTTATGAACTGATATAATGCTGTAATAACAGTATGTTACTTTATTAACTGGTATAATGCTGTAATAACAGTCTGTTACTTTATTAACTGGTATAATTCTGTAATAACAAAGGGTGTTTCTTTATGAACTGGTATAATGCTATAATAACAGTCTGTTACTTTATGAACTGATATAATGCTGTAATAACAGTCTGTTACTATATGAACTGGTATAATGTTGTAATAACAGTCTGTTACTTTATGAACTGGTATGATGCTGTAATAACAGTTTGTTACTTTATAAACTGGTATAATGCTGTAATAACAGTCTGTTACTTTATTAACAGGTATAATGCTGTAATAACAGTCTGTTACTTTATGAACTGTTATAATGCTGTAATAACAGTCTGTTACTTTATTAACTGGTATAATGCTGTAATAACAGTCTGTTACTTTATTAACTGGTATAAATCTGTAATAACACAGTGTGCTACTTTATGAACTGATATAATGCTGTAATAACAGTCTGTTACTTTATGAACTGGTATAACGCTGTAATAACAGTCTGTTACTTTATTAACTGGTATAAGCTGTAATAACAGTTTGTTACTTAATGAACTGGTATAATGCTGTAATAACAGTCTGTTACTTTATGAACTGGTATAATGCTGTAATAACAGTCTGTTACTTTATGAACTGGTATAATGCTGTAATAAGAGTCTGTAACTTTATGAACTGGTATAATGCTGTAATAACAGTCTGTTACTTTATGAACTGATATAATTCTGTAATAACAGTCTGTTACTATATGAACTGGTATAATGTTGTAATAACAGTCTGTTACTTTATGAACTGGTATGATGCTGTAATAACAGTTTGTTACTTTATAAACTGGTATAATGCTGTAATAACAGTCTGTTACTTTATGAACAGGTATAATGCTGTAATAACAGTCTGTTACTTTATGAATTGTTATAATGCTGTAATAACAGTCTGTTACTTTATTAACTGGTATAATTCTGTAATAACAAAGTGTGTTTCTTTATGAACTGGTATAATGCTGTAATAACAGTCTGTTACTTTATGAACTGGTATAATGCTGTTATAACAGTCTGTTACTTTATGAACTGGTATAATGCTGTAATAACACAGTCTGTGTTACTTTATTAATTGGTATAATGCTGTAATAACAGTCTGTTACTTTATTAACTGGTATAATGCTGTAATAACAGTCTGTTACTTTATTAACTGGTATAATGCTGTAATAACACAGTCTGTGTTACTTTATTAACTGGTATAATGCTGTAATAACAGTCTGTTACTTTATTAACTGGTATAATTCTGTAATAACAGTCTGTTACATTATGAAGTGGTATAATGCTGTAATAACATTGTGTTACTTTATGAACTGGTATAATGCTGTAATAACAGTTTGTTACTTTATGAACTGGTATAATTCTGTAATAACACAGTCTGTGTTACTTTATTAACTGGTATAATGCTGTAATAACAGTCTGTTACTTTATGAACTGGTATAATGCTGTAATAACAGTCTGTTAATTTATGAGCTGGTATAATGCTGTAATAAGAGTCTGTTACTTTATGAACTGGTATAATGCTGTAATAACACAGTCTGTGTTACTTTATTAACTGGTATAATGCTGTAATAACAGTCTGTTACTTTATGAACTGGTATAATGCTGTAATAACAGTCTGTTAATTTATGAGCTGGTATAATGCTGTAATAACAGTCTGTTACTTTATGAACTGGTATAATGCTGTAATAACAGTCTGTTACTTTATGAACTGGTATAATGCTGTAATAACAGTCTGTTACTTTATGAACTGGTATAATGCTGTAATAACAGTCTGTTACTTTATGAACTGATATAATGCTGTAATAACAGTATGTTAATTTATGAACTGGTATAATGCTGTAATAACAGTCTGTTACTTTATTAACTGGTATAATTCTGTAATAACAAAGTGTGTTTCTTTATGAACTGGTATAATGCTGTAATAACAGTCTGTTACTTTATGAACTGGTATAATGCTGTTATAACAGTCTGTTACTTTATGAACTGGTATAATGCTGTAATAACACAGTCTGTGTTACTTTATTAATTGGTATAATGCTGTAATAACAGTCTGTTACTTTATTAACTGGTATAATTCTGTAATAACAGTCTGTTACATTATGAAGTGGTATAATGCTGTAATAACATTGTGTCACTTTATGAACTGGTATAATGCTGTAATAACAGTTTGTTACTTTATGAACTGGTATAATTCTGTAATAACAAAGTGTGTTTCTTTATGAACTGGTATAATTCTGAAATAACAGTCTGTTACTTTATGAACTGCTATTATGCTGTAATAACAGTCTGTTACTTTATGAACTGGTATAATGCTGTAATAACAGTCTGTTACTTTATGAACTGATATAATGCTGTAATAACAGTATGTTACTTTATGAACTGGTATAATGCTGTAATAACAGTCTGTTACTTTATTAACTGGTATAATTCTGTAATAACAAAGTGTGTTTCTTTATGAACTGGTATAATGCTGTAATAACAGTCTGTTACTTTATGAACTGGTATAATGCTGTTATAACAGTCTGTTACTTTATGAACTGGTATAATGCTGTAATAATACAGTCTGTGTTACTTTATTAATTGGTATAATGCTGTAATAAAAGTCTGTTACTTTATTAACTGGTATAATGCTGTAATAACAGTCTGTTACTTTATTAACTGGTATAATGCTGTAATAACACAGTCTGTGTTACTTTATTAACTGGTATAATGCTGTAATAACAGTCTGTTACTTTATTAACTGGTATAATTCTGTAATAACAGTCTGTTACATTATGAAGTGGTATAATGCTGTAATAACATTGTGTTACTTTATGAACTGGTATAATGCTGTAATAACAGTTTGTTACTTTATGAACTGGTATAATTCTGTAATAACACAGTCTGTGTTACTTTATTAACTGGTATAATGCTGTAATAACAGTCTGTTACTTTATGAACTGGTATAATGCTGTAATAACAGTCTGTTAATTTATGAGCTGGTATAATGCTGTAATAAGAGTCTGTTACTTTATGAACTGGTATGATGCTGTAATAACACAGTCTGTGTTACTTTATTAACTGGTATAATGCTGTAATAACAGTCTGTTACTTTATGAACTGGTATAATGCTGTAATAACAGTCTGTTAATTTATGAGCTGGTATAATGCTGTAATAACAGTCTGTTACTTTATGAACTGGTATAATGCTGTAATAACAGTCTGTTACTTTATGAACTGGTATAATGCTGTAATAACAGTCTGTTACTTTATGAACTGGTATAATGCTGTAATAACAGTCTGTTACTTTATGAACTGGTATAATTCTGAAATAACAGTCTGTTACTTTATGAACTGGTATAATGCTGTAATAACAGTCTGTTACTTTATTAACTGGTATAATTCTGTAATAACAAAGGGTGTTTCTTTATGAACTGGTATAATGCTGTAATAACAGTCTGTTACTTTATGAACTGATATAATGCTGTAATAACAGTCTGTTACTATATGAACTGGTATAATGTTGTAATAACAGTCTGTTACTTTTTGAACTGGTATGATGCTGTAATAACAGTTTGTTACTTTATAAACTGGTATAATGCTGTAATAACAGTCTGTTACTTTATGAACTGATATAATGCTGTAATAACAGTATGTTACTTTATTAACTGGTATAATGCTGTAATAACAGTCTGTTACTTTATTAACTGGTATAATTCTGTAATAACAAAGGGTGTTTCTTTATGAACTGGTATAATGCTATAATAACAGTCTGTTATTTTATGAACTGATATAATGCTGTAATAACAGTCTGTTACTATATGAACTGGTATAATGTTGTAATAACAGTCTGTTACTTTATGAACTGGTATGATGCTGTAATAACAGTTTGTTACTTTATAAACTGGTATAATGCTGTAATAACAGTCTGTTACTTTATTAACAGGTATAATGCTGTAATAACAGTCTGTTACTTTATGAACTGTTATAATGCTGTAATAACAGTCTGTTACTTTATTAACTGCTATAATGCTGTAATAACAGTCTGTTACTTTATTAACTGGTATAAATCTGTAATAACACAGTGTGCTACTTTATGAACTGATATAATGCTGTAATAACAGTCTGTTACTTTATGAACTGGTATAACGCTGTAATAACAGTCTGTTACTTTATTAACTGGTATAAGCTGTAATAACAGTTTGTTACTTAATGAACTGGTATAATGCTGTAATAACAGTCTGTTACTTTATGAACTGGTATAATGCTGTAATAACAGTCTGTTACTTTATGAACTGGTATAATGCTGTAATAAGAGTCTGTAACTTTATGAACTGGTATAATGCTGTAATAACAGTCTGTTACTTTATGAACTGATATAATGCTGTAATAACAGTCTGTTACTATATGAACTGGTATAATGTTGTAATAACAGTCTGTTACTTTATGAACTGGTATGATGCTGTAATAACAGTTTGTTACTTTATAAACTGGTATAATGCTGTAATAACAGTCTGTTACTTTATGAACAGGTATAATGCTGTAATAACAGTCTGTTACTTTATGAATTGTTATAATGCTGTAATAACAGTCTGTTACTTTATTAACTGGTATAATTCTGTAATAACAAAGTGTGTTTCTTTATGAACTGGTATAATGCTGTAATAACAGTCTGTTACTTTATGAACTGGTATAATGCTGTTATAACAGTCTGTTACTTTATGAACTGGTATAATGCTGTAATAACACACTCTGTGTTACTTTATTAATTGGTATAATGCTGTAATAACAGTCTGTTACTTTATTAACTGGTATAATGCTGTAATAACAGTCTGTTACTTTATTAACTGGTATAATGCTGTAATAACACAGTCTGTGTTACTTTATTAACTGGTATAATGCTGTAATAACAGTCTGTTACTTTATTAACTGGTATAATTCTGTAATAACAGTCTGTTACATTATGAAGTGGTATAATGCTGTAATAACATTGTGTTACTTTATGAACTGGTATAATGCTGTAATAACAGTTTGTTACTTTATGAACTGGTATAATTCTGTAATAACACAGTCTGTGTTACTTTATTAACTGGTATAATGCTGTAATAACAGTCTGTTACTTTATGAACTGGTATAATGCTGTAATAACAGTCTGTTAATTTATGAGCTGGTATAATGCTGTAATAAGAGTCTGTTACTTTATGAACTGGTATAATGCTGTAATAACACAGTCTGTGTTACTTTATTAACTGGTATAATGCTGTAATAACAGTCTGTTACTTTATGAACTGGTATAATGCTGTAATAACAGTCTGTTACTTTATGAACTGGTATAATGCTGTAATAACAGTCTGTTACTTTATGAACTGGTATAATGCTGTAATAACAGTCTGTTACTTTATGAACTGATATAATGCTGTAATAACAGTATGTTACTTTATGAACTGGTATAATGCTGTAATAACAGTCTGTTACTTTATTAACTGGTATAATTCTGTAATAACAAAGTGTGTTTCTTTATGAACTGGTATAATGCTGTAATAACAGTCTGTTACTTTATGAACTGGTATAATGCTGTTATAACAGTCTGTTACTTTATGAACTGGTATAATGCTGTAATAACACAGTCTGTGTTACTTTATTAATTGGTATAATGCTGTAATAACAGTCTGTTACTTTATTAACTGGTATAATTCTGTAATAACAGTCTGTTACATTATGAAGTGGTATAATGCTGTAATAACATTGTGTCACTTTATGAACTGGTATAATGCTGTAATAACAGTTTGTTACTTTATGAACTGGTATAATTCTGTAATAAGAGTCTGTTACTTTATGAACTGGTATAATGCTGTAATAACACAGTCTGTGTTACTTTATTAACTGGTATAATGCTGTAATAACAGTCTGTTACTTTATGAACTGGTATAATGCTGTAATAACAGTCTGTTAATTTATGAGCTGGTATAATGCTGTAATAACAGTCTGTTACTTTATGAACTGGTATAATGCTGTAATAACAGTCTGTTACTTTATGAACTGGTTTAATGCTGTAATAACAGTCTGTTACTTTATGAACTGGTATAATGCTGTAATAACAGTCTGTTACTTTATGAACTGGTATAATTCTGAAATAACAGTCTGTTACTTTATGAACTGGTATAATGCTGTAATAACAGTCTGTTACTTTATGAACTGGTATAATGCTGTAATAACAGTCTGTTACTTTATGAACTAATATAATGCTGTAATAACAGTATGTTACTTTATGAACTGGTATAATGCTGTAATAACAGTCTGTTACTTTATTAACTGGTATAATTCTGTAATAACAAAGTGTGTTTCTTTATGAACTGGTATAATGCTGTAATAACAGTCTGTTACTTTAGGAACTGGTATAATGCTGTTATAACAGTCTGTTACTTTATGAACTGGTATAATGCTGTAATAACACAGTCTGTGTTACTTTATTAATTGGTATAATGCTGTAATAACAGTCTGTTACTTTATTAACTGGTATAATGCTGTAATAACAGTCTGTTACTTTATTAACTGGTATAATGCTGTAATAACACAGTCTGTGTTACTTTATTAACTGGTATAATGCTGTAATAACAGTCTGTTACTTTATTAACTGGTATAATTCTGTAATAACAGTCTGTTACATTATGAAGTGGTATAATGCTGTAATAACATTGTGTTACTTTATGAACTGGTATAATGCTGTAATAACAGTCTGTTACTTTATGAACTGGTATAATGCTGTAATAACAGTCTGTTACTTTATGAACTGGTATAATTCTGAAATAACAGTCTGTTACTTTATGAACTGGTATAATTCTGTAATAACAGTCTGTTACTTTATGAACTGGTATAATGCTGTAATAACAGTCTGTTACTTTATGAACTGATATAATGCTGTAATAACAGTATGTTACTTTATGAACTGGTATAATGCTGTAATAACAGTCTGTTACTTTATTAACTGGTATAATTCTGTAATAACAAAGTGTGTTTCTTTATGAACTGGTATAATGCTGTAATAACAGTCTGTTACTTTATGAACTGGTATAATGCTGTTATAACAGTCTGTTACTTTATGAACTGGTATAATGCTGTAATAACACAGTCTGTGTTACTTTATTAATTGGTATAATGCTGTAATAACAGTCTGTTACTTTATTAACTGGTATAATGCTGTAATAACAGTCTGTTACTTTATTAACTGGTATAATGCTGTAATAACACAGTCTGTGTTACTTTATTAACTGGTATAATGCTGTAATAACAGTCTGTTACTTTATTAACTGGTATAATTCTGTAATAACAGTCTGTTACATTATGAAGTGGTATAATGCTGTAATAACATTGTGTTACTTTATGAACTGGTATAATGCTGTAATAACAGTTTGTTACTTTATGAACTGGTATAATTCTGTAATAACACAGTCTGTGTTACTTTATTAACTGGTATAATGCTGTAATAACAGTCTGTTACTTTATGAACTGGTATAATGCTGTAATAACAGTTTGTTAATTTATGAGCTGGTATAATGCTGTAATAAGAGTCTGTTACTTTATGAACTGGTATAATGCTGTAATAACACAGTCTGTGTTACTTTATTAACTGGTATAATGCTGTAATAACAGTCTGTTACTTTATGAACTGGTATAATGCTGTAATAACAGTCTGTTAATTTATGAGCTGGTATAATGCTGTAATAACAGTCTGTTACTTTATGAACTGGTATAATGCTGTAATAACAGTCTGTTACTTTATGAACTGGTATAATGCTGTAATAACAGTCTGTTACTTTATGAACTGGTATAATGCTGTAATAACAGTCTGTTACTTTATGAACTGGTATAATTCTGAAATAACAGTCTGTTACTTTATGAACTGGTATAATGCTGTAATAACAGTCTTTTACTTTATTAACTGGTATAATTCTGTAATAACAAAGGGTGTTTCTTTATGAACTGGTATAATGCTGTAATAACAGTCTGTTACTTTATGAACTGATATAATGCTGTAATAACAGTCTGTTACTATATGAACTGGTATAATGTTGTAATAACAGTCTATTACTTTATGAACTGGTATGTTGCTGTAATAACAGTTTGTTACTTTATAAACTGGTATAATGCTGTAATAACAGTCTGTTACTTTATGAACAGGTATAATGCTGTAATAACAGTCTGTTACTTTATGAACTGTTATAATGCTGTAATAACAGTCTGTTACTTTATTAACTGGTATAATGCTGTAATAACAGTCTGTTACTTTATTAACTGGTATAATTCTGTAATAACACAGTGTGCTACTTTATGAACTGATATAATGCTGTAATAACAGTCTGTTACTTTATGAACTGGTATAATGCTGTAATAACAGTCTGTTACTTTATGAACTGGTATAATTCTGAAATAACAGTCTGTTACTTTATGAACTGGTATAATGCTGTAATAACAGTCTGTTACTTTATGAACTGGTATAATGCTGTAATAACAGTCTGTTACTTTATGAACTAATATAATGCTGTAATAACAGTATGTTACTTTATGAACTGGTATAATGCTGTAATAACAGTCTGTTACTTTATTAACTGGTATAATTCTGTAATAACAAAGTGTGTTTCTTTATGAACTGGTATAATGCTGTAATAACAGTCTGTTACTTTATGAACTGGTATAATGCTGTTATAACAGTCTGTTACTTTATGAACTGGTATAATGCTGTAATAACACAGTCTGTGTTACTTTATTAATTGGTATAATGCTGTAATAACAGTCTGTTACTTTATTAACTGGTATAATGCTGTAATAACAGTCTGTTACTTTATTAACGGTATAATGCTGTAATAACACAGTCTGTGTTACTTTATTAACTGGTATAATGCTGTAATAACAGTCTGTTACTTTATTAACTGGTATAATTCTGTAATAACAGTCTGTTACATTATGAAGTGGTATAATGCTGTAATAACATTGTGTTACTTTATGAACTGGTATAATGCTGTAATAACAGTCTGTTACTTTATGAACTGGTATAATTCTGTAATAAGAGTCTGTTACTTTATGAACTGGTATAATGCTGTAATAACACAGTCTGTGTTACTTTATTAACTGGTATAATGCTGTAATAACAGTCTGTTACTTTATGAACTGGTATAATGCTGTAATAACAGTCTGTTAATTTATGAGCTGGTATAATGCTGTAATAACAGTCTGTTACTTTATGAACTGGTATAATGCTGTAATAACAGTCTGTTACTTTATGAACTGGTTTAATGCTGTAATAACAGTCTGTTACTTTATGAACTGGTATAATGCTGTAATAACAGTCTGTTACTTTATGAACTGGTATAATTCTGAAATAACAGTCTGTTACTTTATGAACTGGTATAATGCTGTAATAACAGTCTGTTACTTTATGAACTGGTATAATGCTGTAATAACAGTCTGTTACTTTATGAACTAATATAATGCTGTAATAACAGTATGTTACTTTATGAACTGGTATAATGCTGTAATAACAGTCTGTTACTTTATTAACTGGTATAATTCTGTAATAACAAAGTGTGTTTCTTTATGAACTGGTATAATGCTGTAATAACAGTCTGTTACTTTATGAACTGGTATAATGCTGTTATAACAGTCTGTTACTTTATGAACTGGTATAATGCTGTAATAACACAGTCTGTGTTACTTTATTAATTGGTATAATGCTGTAATAACAGTCTGTTACTTTATTAACTAGTATAATGCTGTAATAACAGTCTGTTACTTTATTAACTGGTATAATGCTGTAATAACACAGTCTGTGTTACTTTATTAACTGGTATAATGCTGTAATAACAGTCTGTTACTTTATTAACTGGTATAATTCTGTAATAACAGTCTGTTACATTATGAAGTGGTATAATGCTGTAATAACATTGTGTTACTTTATGAACTGGTATAATGCTGTAATAACAGTCTGTTACTTTATGAACTGGTATAATGCTGTAATAACAGTCTGTTACTTTATGAACTGGTATAATTCTGAAATAACAGTCTGTTACTTTATGAACTGGTATAATGCTGTAATAACAGTCTGTTACTTTATGAACTGGTATAATGCTGTAATAACAGTCTGTTACTTTATGAACTGATATAATGCTGTAATAACAGTATGTTACTTTATGAACTGGTATAATGCTGTAATAACAGTCTGTTACTTTATTAACTGGTATAATTCTGTAATAACAAAGTGTGTTTCTTTATGAACTGGTATAATGCTGTAATAACAGTCTGTTACTTTATGAACTGGTATAATGCTGTTATAACAGTCTGTTACTTTATGAACTGGTATAATGCTGTAATAACACAGTCTGTGTTACTTTATTAATTGGTATAATGCTGTAATAACAGTCTGTTACTTTATTAACTGGTATAATGCTGTAATAACAGTCTGTTACTTTATTAACTGGTATAATGCTGTAATAACACAGTCTGTGTTACTTTATTAACTGGTATAATGCTGTAATAACAGTCTGTTACTTTATTAACTGGTATAATTCTGTAATAACAGTCTGTTACATTATGAAGTGGTATAATGCTGTAATAACATTGTGTTACTTTATGAACTGGTATAATGCTGTAATAACAGTTTGTTACTTTATGAACTGGTATAATTCTGTAATAACACAGTCTGTGTTACTTTATTAACTGGTATAATGCTGTAATAACAGTCTGTTACTTTATGAACTGGTATAATGCTGTAATAACAGTCTGTTAATTTATGAGCTGGTATAATGCTGTAATAAGAGTCTGTTACTTTATGAACTGGTATAATGCTGTAATAACACAGTCTGTGTTACTTTATTAACTGGTATAATGCTGTAATAACAGTCTGTTACTTTATGAACTGGTATAATGCTGTAATAACAGTCTGTTAATTTATGAGCTGGTATAATGCTGTAATAACAGTCTGTTACTTTATGAACTGGTATAATGCTGTAATAACAGTCTGTTACTTTATGAACTGGTATAATGCTGTAATAACAGTCTGTTACTTTATGAACTGGTATAATTCTGAAATAACAGTCTGTTACTTTATGAACTGGTATAATGCTGTAATAACAGTCTGTTACTTTATTAACTGGTATAATTCTGTAATAACAAAGGGTGTTTCTTTATGAACTGGTATAATGCTGTAATAACAGTCTGTTACTTTATGAACTGATATAATGCTGTAATAACAGTCTGTTACTATATGAACTGGTATAATGTTGTAATAACAGTCTGTTACTTTATGAACTGGTATGATGCTGTAATAACAGTTTGTTACTTTATAAACTGGTATAATGCTGTAATAACAGTCTGTTACTTTATGAACTGATATAATGCTGTAATAACAGTCTGTTACTTTATGAACTGTTATAATGCTGTAATAACAGTCTGTTACTTTATTAACTGGTATAATGCTGTAATAACAGTCTGTTACTTTATTAACTGGTATAATGCTGTAATAACAGTCTGTTACTTTATGAACTGGTATAATTCTGAAATAACAGTCTGTTACTTTATGAACTGGTATAATGCTGTAATAACAGTCTGTTACTTTATGAACTGGTATAATGCTGTAATAACAGTCTGTTACTTTATGAACTGATATAATGCTGTAATAACAGTCTGTTACTTTATGAACTGTTATAATGCTGTAATAACAGTCTGTTACTTTATGAACTGGTATAATGCTGTAATAACAGTCTGTTACTTTATGAACTGGTATAATTCTGAAATAACAGTCTGTTACTTTATGAACTGGTATAATTCTGTAATAACAGTCTGTTACTTTATGAACTGGTATAATGCTGTAATAACAGTCTGTTACTTTATGAACTGATATAATGCTGTAATAACAGTATGTTACTTTATGAACTGGTATAATGCTGTAATAACAGTCTCTTACTTTATTAACTGGTATAATTCTGTAATAACAAAGTGTGTTTCTTTATGAACTGGTATAATGCTGTAATAACAGTCTGTTACTTTATGAACTGGTATAATGCTGTTATAACAGTCTGTTACTTTATGAACTGGTATAATGCTGTAATAACACAGTCTGTGTTACTTTATTAATTGGTATAATGCTGTAATAACAGTCTGTTACTTTATTAACTGGTATAATGCTGTAATAACAGTCTGTTACTTTATTAACTGGTATAATGCTGTAATAACACAGTCTGTGTTACTTTATTAACTGGTATAATGCTGTAATAACAGTCTGTTACTTTATTAACTGGTATAATTCTGTAATAACAGTCTGTTACATTATGAAGTGGTATAATGCTGTAATAACATTGTGTTACTTTATGAACTGGTATAATGCTGTAATAACAGTTTGTTACTTTATGAACTGGTATAATTCTGTAATAACACAGTCTGTGTTACTTTATTAACTGGTATAATGCTGTAATAACAGTCTGTTACTTTATGAACTGGTATAATGCTGTAATAACAGTTTGTTAATTTATGAGCTGGTATAATGCTGTAATAAGAGTCTGTTACTTTATGAACTGGTATAATGCTGTAATAACACAGTCTGTGTTACTTTATTAACTGGTATAATGCTGTAATAACAGTCTGTTACTTTATGAACTGGTATAATGCTGTAATAACAGTCTGTTAATTTATGAGCTGGTATAATGCTGTAATAACAGTCTGTTACTTTATGAACTGGTATAATGCTGTAATAACAGTCTGTTACTTTATGAACTGGTATAATGCTGTAATAACAGTCTGTTACTTTATGAACTGGTATAATGCTGTAATAACAGTCTGTTACTTTATGAACTGGTATAATTCTGAAATAACAGTCTGTTACTTTATGAACTGGTATAATGCTGTAATAACAGTCTGTTACTTTATGAACTGTTATAATGCTGTAATAACAGTCTGTTACTTTATGAACTGGTATAATGCTGTAATAACAGTCTGTTACTTTATGAACTGGTATAATTCTGAAATAACAGTCTGTTACTTTATGAACTGGTATAATTCTGTAATAACAGTCTGTTACTTTATGAACTGGTATAATGCTGTAATAACAGTCTGTTACTTTATGAACTGATATAATGCTGTAATAACAGTATGTTACTTTATGAACTGGTATAATGCTGTAATAACAGTCTGTTACTTTATTAACTGGTATAATTCTGTAATAACAAAGTGTGTTTCTTTATGAACTGGTATAATGCTGTAATAACAGTCTGTTACTTTATGAACTGGTATAATGCTGTTATAACAGTCTGTTACTTTATGAACTGGTATAATGCTGTAATAACACAGTCTGTGTTACTTTATTAATTGGTATAATGCTGTAATAACAGTCTGTTACTTTATTAACTGGTATAATGCTGTAATAACAGTCTGTTACTTTATTAACTGGTATAATGCTGTAATAACACAGTCTGTGTTACTTTATTAACTGGTATAATGCTGTAATAACAGTCTGTTACTTTATTAACTGGTATAATTCTGTAATAACAGTCTGTTACATTATGAAGTGGTATAATGCTGTAATAACATTGTGTTACTTTATGAACTGGTATAATGCTGTAATAACAGTTTGTTACTTTATGAACTGGTATAATTCTGTAATAACACAGTCTGTGTTACTTTATTAACTGGTATAATGCTGTAATAACAGTCTGTTACTTTATGAACTGGTATAATGCTGTAATAACAGTTTGTTAATTTATGAGCTGGTATAATGCTGTAATAAGAGTCTGTTACTTTATGAACTGGTATAATGCTGTAATAACACAGTCTGTGTTACTTTATTAACTGGTATAATGCTGTAATAACAGTCTGTTACTTTATGAACTGGTATAATGCTGTAATAACAGTCTGTTAATTTATGAGCTGGTATAATGCTGTAATAACAGTCTGTTACTTTATGAACTGGTATAATGCTGTAATAACAGTCTGTTACTTTATGAACTGGTATAATGCTGTAATAACAGTCTGTTACTTTATGAACTGGTATAATGCTGTAATAACAGTCTGTTACTTTATGAACTGGTATAATTCTGAAATAACAGTCTGTTACTTTATGAACTGGTATAATGCTGTAATAACAGTCTTTTACTTTATTAACTGGTATAATTCTGTAATAACAAAGGGTGTTTCTTTATGAACTGGTATAATGCTGTAATAACAGTCTGTTACTTTATGAACTGATATAATGCTGTAATAACAGTCTGTTACTATATGAACTGGTATAATGTTGTAATAACAGTCTATTACTTTATGAACTGGTATGTTGCTGTAATAACAGTTTGTTACTTTATAAACTGGTATAATGCTGTAATAACAGTCTGTTACTTTATGAACAGGTATAATGCTGTAATAACAGTCTGTTACTTTATGAACTGTTATAATGCTGTAATAACAGTCTGTTACTTTATTAACTGGTATAATGCTGTAATAACAGTCTGTTACTTTATTAACTGGTATAATTCTGTAATAACACAGTGTGCTACTTTATGAACTGATATAATGCTGTAATAACAGTCTGTTACTTTATGAACTGGTATAATGCTGTAATAACAGTCTGTTACTTTATGAACTGGTATAATTCTGAAATAACAGTCTGTTACTTTATGAACTGGTATAATGCTGTAATAACAGTCTGTTACTTTATGAACTGGTATAATGCTGTAATAACAGTCTGTTACTTTATGAACTAATATAATGCTGTAATAACAGTATGTTACTTTATGAACTGGTATAATGCTGTAATAACAGTCTGTTACTTTATTAACTGGTATAATTCTGTAATAACAAAGTGTGTTTCTTTATGAACTGGTATAATGCTGTAATAACAGTCTGTTACTTTATGAACTGGTATAATGCTGTTATAACAGTCTGTTACTTTATGAACTGGTATAATGCTGTAATAACACAGTCTGTGTTACTTTATTAATTGGTATAATGCTGTAATAACAGTCTGTTACTTTATTAACTGGTATAATGCTGTAATAACAGTCTGTTACTTTATTAACGGTATAATGCTGTAATAACACAGTCTGTGTTACTTTATTAACTGGTATAATGCTGTAATAACAGTCTGTTACTTTATTAACTGGTATAATTCTGTAATAACAGTCTGTTACATTATGAAGTGGTATAATGCTGTAATAACATTGTGTTACTTTATGAACTGGTATAATGCTGTAATAACAGTTTGTTACTTTATGAACTGGTATAATTCTGTAATAACACAGTCTGTGTTACTTTATTAACTGGTATAATGCTGTAATAACAGTCTGTTACTTTATGAACTGGTATAATGCTGTAATAACAGTCTGTTACTTTATGAACTGGTATAATGCTGTAATAACAGTCTGTTACTTTATGAACTGGTATAATGCTGTAATAACAGTCTGTTACTTTATGAACTGGTATAATTCTGAAATAACAGTCTGTTACTTTATGAACTGGTATAATGCTGTAATAACAGTCTTTTACTTTATTAACTGGTATAATTCTGTAATAACAAAGGGTGTTTCTTTATGAACTGGTATAATGCTGTAATAACAGTCTGTTACTTTATGAACTGATATAATGCTGTAATAACAGTCTGTTACTATATGAACTGGTATAATGTTGTAATAACAGTCTATTACTTTATGAACTGGTATGTTGCTGTAATAACAGTTTGTTACTTTATAAACTGGTATAATGCTGTAATAACAGTCTGTTACTTTATGAACAGGTATAATGCTGTAATAACAGTCTGTTACTTTATGAACTGTTATAATGCTGTAATAACAGTCTGTTACTTTATTAACTGGTATAATGCTGTAATAACAGTCTGTTACTTTATTAACTGGTATAATTCTGTAATAACACAGTGTGCTACTTTATGAACTGATATAATGCTGTAATAACAGTCTGTTACTTTATGAACTGGTATAATGCTGTAATAACAGTCTGTTACTTTATGAACTGGTATAATTCTGAAATAACAGTCTGTTACTTTATGAACTGGTATAATGCTGTAATAACAGTCTGTTACTTTATGAACTGGTATAATGCTGTAATAACAGTCTGTTACTTTATGAACTAATATAATGCTGTAATAACAGTATGTTACTTTATGAACTGGTATAATGCTGTAATAACAGTCTGTTACTTTATTAACTGGTATAATTCTGTAATAACAAAGTGTGTTTCTTTATGAACTGGTATAATGCTGTAATAACAGTCTGTTACTTTATGAACTGGTATAATGCTGTTATAACAGTCTGTTACTTTATGAACTGGTATAATGCTGTAATAACACAGTCTGTGTTACTTTATTAATTGGTATAATGCTGTAATAACAGTCTGTTACTTTATTAACTGGTATAATGCTGTAATAACAGTCTGTTACTTTATTAACGGTATAATGCTGTAATAACACAGTCTGTGTTACTTTATTAACTGGTATAATGCTGTAATAACAGTCTGTTACTTTATTAACTGGTATAATTCTGTAATAACAGTCTGTTACATTATGAAGTGGTATAATGCTGTAATAACATTGTGTTACTTTATGAACTGGTATAATGCTGTAATAACAGTCTGTTACTTTATGAACTGGTATAATTCTGTAATAAGAGTCTGTTACTTTATGAACTGGTATAATGCTGTAATAACACAGTCTGTGTTACTTTATTAACTGGTATAATGCTGTAATAACAGTCTGTTACTTTATGAACTGGTATAATGCTGTAATAACAGTCTGTTAATTTATGAGCTGGTATAATGCTGTAATAACAGTCTGTTACTTTATGAACTGGTATAATGCTGTAATAACAGTCTGTTACTTTATGAACTGGTTTAATGCTGTAATAACAGTCTGTTACTTTATGAACTGGTATAATGCTGTAATAACAGTCTGTTACTTTATGAACTGGTATAATTCTGAAATAACAGTCTGTTACTTTATGAACTGGTATAATGCTGTAATAACAGTCTGTTACTTTATGAACTGGTATAATGCTGTAATAACAGTCTTTTACTTTATGAACTAATATAATGCTGTAATAACAGTATGTTACTTTATGAACTGGTATAATGCTGTAATAACAGTCTGTTACTTTATTAACTGGTATAATTCTGTAATAACAAAGTGTGTTTCTTTATGAACTGGTATAATGCTGTAATAACAGTCTGTTACTTTATGAACTGGTATAATGCTGTTATAACAGTCTGTTACTTTATGAACTGGTATAATGCTGTAATAACACAGTCTGTGTTACTTTATTAATTGGTATAATGCTGTAATAACAGTCTGTTACTTTATTAACTAGTATAATGCTGTAATAACAGTCTGTTACTTTATTAACTGGTATAATGCTGTAATAACACAGTCTGTGTTACTTTATTAACTGGTATAATGCTGTAATAACAGTCTGTTACTTTATTAACTGGTATAATTCTGTAATAACAGTCTGTTACATTATGAAGTGGTATAATGCTGTAATAACATTGTGTTACTTTATGAACTGGTATAATGCTGTAATAACAGTCTGTTACTTTATGAACTGGTATAATGCTGTAATAACAGTCTGTTACTTTATGAACTGGTATAATTCTGAAATAACAGTCTGTTACTTTATGAACTGGTATAATGCTGTAATAACAGTCTGTTACTTTATGAACTGGTATAATGCTGTAATAACAGTCTGTTACTTTATGAACTGATATAATGCTGTAATAACAGTATGTTACTTTATGAACTGGTATAATGCTGTAATAACAGTCTGTTACTTTATTAACTGGTATAATTCTGTAATAACAAAGTGTGTTTCTTTATGAACTGGTATAATGCTGTAATAACAGTCTGTTACTTTATGAACTGGTATAATGCTGTTATAACAGTCTGTTACTTTATGAACTGGTATAATGCTGTAATAACACAGTCTGTGTTACTTTATTAATTGGTATAATGCTGTAATAACAGTCTGTTACTTTATTAACTGGTATAATGCTGTAATAACAGTCTGTTACTTTATTAACTGGTATAATGCTGTAATAACACAGTCTGTGTTACTTTATTAACTGGTATAATGCTGTAATAACAGTCTGTTACTTTATTAACTGGTATAATTCTGTAATAACAGTCTGTTACATTATGAAGTGGTATAATGCTGTAATAACATTGTGTTACTTTATGAACTGGTATAATGCTGTAATAACAGTTTGTTACTTTATGAACTGGTATAATTCTGTAATAACACAGTCTGTGTTACTTTATTAACTGGTATAATGCTGTAATAACAGTCTGTTACTTTATGAACTGGTATAATGCTGTAATAACAGTCTGTTAATTTATGAGCTGGTATAATGCTGTAATAAGAGTCTGTTACTTTATGAACTGGTATAATGCTGTAATAACACAGTCTGTGTTACTTTATTAACTGGTATAATGCTGTAATAACAGTCTGTTACTTTATGAACTGGTATAATGCTGTAATAACAGTCTGTTAATTTATGAGCTGGTATAATGCTGTAATAACAGTCTGTTACTTTATGAACTGGTATAATGCTGTAATAACAGTCTGTTACTTTATGAACTGGTATAATGCTGTAATAACAGTCTGTTACTTTATGAACTGGTATAATTCTGAAATAACAGTCTGTTACTTTATGAACTGGTATAATGCTGTAATAACAGTCTGTTACTTTATTAACTGGTATAATTCTGTAATAACAAAGGGTGTTTCTTTATGAACTGGTATAATGCTGTAATAACAGTCTGTTACTTTATGAACTGATATAATGCTGTAATAACAGTCTGTTACTATATGAACTGGTATAATGTTGTAATAACAGTCTGTTACTTTATGAACTGGTATGATGCTGTAATAACAGTTTGTTACTTTATAAACTGGTATAATGCTGTAATAACAGTCTGTTACTTTATGAACTGATATAATGCTGTAATAACAGTCTGTTACTTTATGAACTGTTATAATGCTGTAATAACAGTCTGTTACTTTATTAACTGGTATAATGCTGTAATAACAGTCTGTTACTTTATTAACTGGTATAATGCTGTAATAACAGTCTGTTACTTTATGAACTGGTATAATTCTGAAATAACAGTCTGTTACTTTATGAACTGGTATAATGCTGTAATAACAGTCTGTTACTTTATGAACTGGTATAATGCTGTAATAACAGTCTGTTACTTTATGAACTAATATAATGCTGTAATAACAGTATGTTACTTTATGAACTGGTATAATGCTGTAATAACAGTCTGTTACTTTATTAACTGGTATAATTCTGTAATAACAAAGTGTGTTTCTTTATGAACTGGTATAATGCTGTAATAACAGTCTGTTACTTTATGAACTGGTATAATGCTGTTATAACAGTCTGTTACTTTATGAACTGGTATAATGCTGTAATAACACAGTCTGTGTTACTTTATTAATTGGTATAATGCTGTAATAACAGTCTGTTACTTTATTAACTGGTATAATGCTGTAATAACAGTCTGTTACTTTATTAACTGGTATAATGCTGTAATAACACAGTCTGTGTTACTTTATTAACTGGTATAATGCTGTAATAACAGTCTGTTACTTTATTAACTGGTATAATTCTGTAATAACAGTCTGTTACATTATGAAGTGGTATAATGCTGTAATAACATTGTGTTACTTTATGAACTGGTATAATGCTGTAATAACAGTCTGTTACTTTATGAACTAGTATAATGCTGTAATAACAGTCTGCTACTTTATGAACTGGTATAATTCTGAAATAACAGTCTGTTACTTTATGAACTGCTATTATGCTGTAATAAAAATCTGTTACTTTATGAACTGGTATAATGCTGTAATAACAGTCTGTTACTTTATGAACTGATATAATGCTGTAATAACAGTATGTTACTTTATGAACTGGTATAATGCTGTAATAACAGTCTGTTACTTTATTAACTGGTATAATTCTGTAATAACAAAGTGTGTTTCTTTATGAACTGGTATAATGCTGTAATAACAGTCTGTTACTTTATGAACTGGTATAATGCTGTTATAACAGTCTGTTACTTTATGAACTGGTATAATGCTGTAATAACACAGTCTGTGTTACTTTATTAATTGGTATAATGCTGTAATAAAAGTCTGTTACTTTATTAACTGGTATAATGCTGTAATAACAGTCTGTTACTTTATTAACTGGTATAATGCTGTAATAACACAGTCTGTGTTACTTTATTAACTGGTATAATGCTGTAATAACAGTCTGTTACTTTATTAACTGGTATAATTCTGTAATAACAGTCTGTTACATTATGAAGTGGTATAATGCTGTAATAACATTGTGTTACTTTATGAACTGGTATAATGCTGTAATAACAGTTTGTTACTTTATGAACTGGTATAATTCTGTAATAACACAGTCTGTGTTACTTTATTAACTGGTATAATGCTGTAATAACAGTCTGTTACTTTATGAACTGGTATAATGCTGTAATAACAGTCTGTTAATTTATGAGCTGGTATAATGCTGTAATAAGAGTCTGTTACTTTATGAACTGGTATGATGCTGTAATAACACAGTCTGTGTTACTTTATTAACTGGTATAATGCTGTAATAACAGTCTGTTACTTTATGAACTGGTATAATGGTGTAATAACAGTCTGTTAATTTATGAGCTGGTATAATGCTGTAATAACAGTCTGTTACTTTATGAACTGGTATAATATTGTATTAACAGTCTGTTACTTTATGAACTGGTATAATGCTGTAATAACAGTCTGTTACTTTATGAACTGGTATAATGCTGTAATAACAGTCTGTTACTTTATGAACTGGTATAATTCTGAAATAACAGTCTGTTACTTTATGAACTGGTATAATGCTGTAATAACAGTCTGTTACTTTATTAACTGGTATAATTCTGTAATAACAAAGGGTGTTTCTTTATGAACTGGTATAATGCTGTAATAACAGTCTGTTACTATATGAACTGGTATAATGTTGTAATAACAGTCTGTTACTTTTTGAACTGGTATGATGCTGTAATAACAGTTTGTTACTTTATAAACTGGTATAATGCTGTAATAACAGTCTGTTACTTTATGAACTGATATAATGCTGTAATAACAGTATGTTACTTTATTAACTGGTATAATGCTGTAATAACAGTCTGTTACTTTATTAACTGGTATAATTCTGTAATAACAAAGGGTGTTTCTTTATGAACTGGTATAATGCTATAATAACAGTCTGTTACTTTATGAACTGATATAATGCTGTAATAACAGTCTGTTACTATATGAACTGGTATAATGTTGTAATAACAGTCTGTTACTTTATGAACTGGTATGATGCTGTAATAACAGTTTGTTACTTTATAAACTGGTATAATGCTGTAATAACAGTCTGTTACTTTATTAACAGGTATAATGCTGTAATAACAGTCTGTTACTTTATGAACTGTTATAATGCTGTAATAACAGTCTGTTACTTTATTAACTGGTATAATGCTGTAATAACAGTCTGTTACTTTATTAACTGGTATAAATCTGTAATAACACAGTGTGCTACTTTATGAACTGATATAATGCAGTAATAACAGTCTGTTACTTTATGAACTGGTATAACGCTGTAATAACAGTCTGTTACTTTATTAACTGGTATAAGCTGTAATAACAGTTTGTTACTTAATGAACTGGTATAATGCTGTAATAACAGTCTGTTACTTTATGAACTGGTATAATGCTGTAATAACAGTCTGTTACTTTATGAACTGGTATAATGCTGTAATAAGAGTCTGTAACTTTATGAACTGGTATAATGCTGTAATAACAGTCTGTTACTTTATGAACTGATATAATGCTGTAATAACAGTCTGTTACTATATGAACTGGTATAATGTTGTAATAACAGTCTGTTACTTTATGAACTGGTATGATGCTGTAATAACAGTTTGTTACTTTATAAACTGGTATAATGCTGTAATAACAGTCTGTTACTTTATGAACAGGTATAATGCTGTAATAACAGTCTGTTACTTTATGAATTGTTATAATGCTGTAATAACAGTCTGTTACTTTATTAACTGGTATAATTCTGTAATAACAAAGTGTGTTTCTTTATGAACTGGTATAATGCTGTAATAACAGTCTGTTACTTTATGAACTGGTATAATGCTGTTATAACAGTCTGTTACTTTATTAACTGGTATAATGCTGTAATAACAGTCTGTTACTTTATTAACTGGTATAATGCTGTAATAACACAGTCTGTGTTACTTTATTAACTGGTATAATGCTGTAATAACAGTCTGTTACTTTATTAACTGGTATAATTCTGTAATAACAGTCTGTTACATTATGAACTGGTATAATGCTGTAATAACAGTTTGTTACTTTATGAACTGGTATAATTCTGTAATAACACAGTCTGTGTTACTTTATTAACTGGTATAATGCTGTAATAACAGTCTGTTACTTTATGAACTGGTATAATGCTGTAATAACAGTCTGTTAATTTATGAGCTGGTATAATGCTGTAATAAGAGTCTGTTACTTTATGAACTGGTATAATGCTGTAATAACACAGTCTGTGTTACTTTATTAACTGGTATAATGCTGTAATAACAGTCTGTTACTTTATGAACTGGTATAATGCTGTAATAACAGTCTGTTAATTTATGAGCTGGTATAATGCTGTAATAACAGTCTGTTGCTTTATGAACTGGTATAATGCTGTAATAACAGTCTGTTACTTTATGAACTGGTATAATGCTGTAATAACAGTCTGTTACTTTATGAACTGGTATAATGCTGTAATAACAGTCTGTTACTTTATGAACTGATATAATGCTGTAATAACAGTATGTTACTTTATGAACTGGTATAATGCTGTAATAACAGTCTGTTACTTTATTAACTGGTATAATTCTGTAATAACAAAGTGTGTTTCTTTATGAACTGGTATAATGCTGTAATAACAGTTTGTTACTTTATGAACTGGTATAATGCTGTTATAACAGTCTGTTACTTTATGAACTGGTATAATGCTGTAATAACACAGTCTGTGTTACTTTATTAATTGGTATAATGCTGTAATAACAGTCTGTTACTTTATTAACTGGTATAATGCTGTAATAACAGTCTGTTACTTTATTAACTGGTATAATGCTGTAATAACACAGTCTGTGTTACTTTATTAACTGGTATAATGCTGTAATAACAGTCTGTTACATTATGAAGTGGTATAATGCTGTAATAACATTGTGTTACTTTATGAACTGGTATAATGCTGTAATAACAGTTTGTTACTTTATGAACTGGTATAATTCTGTAATAACACAGTCTGTGTTACTTTATTAACTGGTATAATGCTGTAATAACAGTCTGTTACTTTATGAACTGGTATAATGCTGTAATAACAGTCTGTTAATTTATGAGCTGGTATAATGCTGTAATAAGAGTCTGTTACTTTATGAACTGGTATAATGCTGTAATAACACAGTCTGTGTTACTTTATTAACTGGTATAATGCTGTAATAACAGTCTGTTACTTTATGAACTGGTATAATGCTGTAATAACAGTCTGTTAATTTATGAGCTGGTATAATGCTGTAATAACAGTCTGTTACTTTATGAACTGGTATAATGCTGTAATAACAGTCTGTTACTTTATGAACTGGTATAATGCTGTAATAACAGTCTGTTACTTTATGAACTGGTATAATGCTGTAATAACAGTCTGTTACTTTATGAACTGGTATAATTCTGAAATAACAGTCTGTTACTTTATGAACTGGTATAATGCTGTAATAACAGTCTGTAACTTTATTAACTGGTATAATTCTGTAATAACAAAGGGTGTTTCTTTATGAACTGGTATAATGCTGTAATAACAGTCTGTTACTTTATGAACTGATATAATGCTGTAATAACAGTCTGTTACTTTATGAACTGGTATAATGCTGTAATAACAGTCTGTTACTTTATTAACTGGTATAATTCTGTAATAACAAAGTGTGTTTCTTTATGAACTGGTATAATGCTGTAATAACAGTTTGTTACTTTATGAACTGGTATAATGCTGTTATAACAGTCTGTTACTTTATGAACTGGTATAATGCTGTAATAACACAGTCTGTGTTACTTTATTAATTGGTATAATGCTGTAATAACAGTCTGTTACTTTATTAACTGGTATAATGCTGTAATAACAGTCTGTTACTTTATTAACTGGTATAATGCTGTAATAACACAGTCTGTGTTACTTTATTAACTGGTATAATGCTGTAATAACAGTCTGTTACATTATGAAGTGGTATAATGCTGTAATAACATTGTGTTACTTTATGAACTGGTATAATGCTGTAATAACAGTTTGTTACTTTATGAACTGGTATAATTCTGTAATAACACAGTCTGTGTTACTTTATTAACTGGTATAATGCTGTAATAACAGTCTGTTACTTTATGAACTGGTATAATGCTGTAATAACAGTCTGTTAATTTATGAGCTGGTATAATGCTGTAATAAGAGTCTGTTACTTTATGAACTGGTATAATGCTGTAATAACACAGTCTGTGTTACTTTATTAACTGGTATAATGCTGTAATAACAGTCTGTTACTTTATGAACTGGTATAATGCTGTAATAACAGTCTGTTAATTTATGAGCTGGTATAATGCTGTAATAACAGTCTGTTACTTTATGAACTGGTATAATGCTGTAATAACAGTCTGTTACTTTATGAACTGGTATAATGCTGTAATAACAGTCTGTTACTTTATGAACTGGTATAATGCTGTAATAACAGTCTGTTACTTTATGAACTGGTATAATTCTGAAATAACAGTCTGTTACTTTATGAACTGGTATAATGCTGTAATAACAGTCTGTAACTTTATTAACTGGTATAATTCTGTAATAACAAAGGGTGTTTCTTTATGAACTGGTATAATGCTGTAATAACAGTCTGTTACTTTATGAACTGATATAATGCTGTAATAACAGTCTGTTACTATATGAACTGGTATAATGTTGTAATAACAGTCTGTTACTTTTTGAACTGGTATGATGCTGTAATAACAGTTTGTTACTTTATAAACTGGTATAATGCTGTAATAACAGTCTGTTACTTTATGAACTGATATAATGCTGTAATAACAGTATGTTACTTTATTAACTGGTATAATGCTGTAATAACAGTCTGTTACTTTATTAACTGGTATAATTCTGTAATAACAAAGGGTGTTTCTTTATGAACTGGTATAATGCTGTAATAACAGTCTGTTACTTTATGAACTGATATAATGCTGTAATAACAGTCTGTTACTATATGAACTGGTATAATGTTGTAATAACAGTCTGTTACTTTATGAACTGGTATGATGCTGTAATAACAGTTTGTTACTTTATAAACTGGTATAATGCTGTAATAACAGTCTGTTACTTTATTAACAGGTATAATGCTGTAATAACAGTCTGTTACTTTATGAACTGTTATAATGCTGTAATAACAGTCTGTTACTTTATTAACTGGTATAATGCTGTAATAACAGTCTGTTACTTTATTAACTGGTATAAATCTGTAATAACACAGTGTGCTACTTTATGAACTGATATAATGCTGTAATAACAGTCTGTTACTTTATGAACTGGTATAACGCTGTAATAACAGTCTGTTACTTTATTAACTGGTATAAGCTGTAATAACAGTTTGTTACTTAATGAACTGGTATAATGCTGTAATAACAGTCTGTTACTTTATGAACTGGTATAATGCTGTAATAACAGTCTGTTACTTTATGAACTGGTATAATGCTGTAATAAGAGTCTGTAACTTTATGAACTGGTATAATGCTGTAATAACAGTCTGTTACTTTATGAACTGATATAATGCTGTAATAACAGTCTGTTACTATATGAACTGGTATAATGTTGTAATAACAGTCTGTTACTTTATGAACTGGTATGATGCTGTAATAACAGTTTGTTACTTTATAAACTGGTATAATGCTGTAATAACAGTCTGTTACTTTATGAACAGGTATAATGCTGTAATAACACAGTCTGTGTTACTTTATTAACTGGTATAATGCTGTAATAACAGTCTGTTACTTTATGAACTGGTATAATGCTGTAATAACAGTCTGTTAATTTATGAGCTGGTATAATGCTGTAATAAGAGTCTGTTACTTTATGAACTGGTATAATGCTGTAATAACACAGTCTGTGTTACTTTATTAACTGGTATAATGCTGTAATAACAGTCTGTTACTTTATGAACTGGTATAATGCTGTAATAACAGTCTGTTAATTTATGAGCTGGTATAATGCTGTAATAACAGTCTGTTACTTTATGAACTGGTATAATGCTGTAATAACAGTCTGTTACTTTATGAACTGGTATAATGCTGTAATAACAGTCTGTTACTTTATGAACTGGTATAATGCTGTAATAACAGTCTGTTACTTTATGAACTGGTATAATTCTGAAATAACAGTCTGTTACTTTATGAACTGGTATAATGCTGTAATAACAGTCTGTTACTTTATTAACTGGTATAATTCTGTAATAACAAAGGGTGTTTCTTTATGAACTGGTATAATGCTGTAATAACAGTCTGTTACTTTATGAACTGATATAATGCTGTAATAACAGTCTGTTACTATATGAACTGGTATAATGTTGTAATAACAGTCTGTTACTTTATGAACTGGTATGATGCTGTAATAACAGTTTGTTACTTTATAAATTGGTATAATGCTGTAATAACAGTCTGTTACTTTATTAACAGGTATAATGCTGTAATAACAGTCTGTTACTTTATGAACTGTTATAATGCTGTAATAACAGTCTGTTACTTTATTAACTGGTATAATGCTGTAATAACAGTCTGTTACTTTATTAACTGGTATAAATCTGTAATAACACAGTGTGCTACTTTATGAACTGATATAATGCTGTAATAACAGTCTGTTACTTTATGAACTGGTATAACGCTGTAATAACAGTCTGTTACTTTATTAACTGGTATAAGCTGTAATAACAGTTTGTTACTTAATGAACTGGTATAATGCTGTAATAACAGTCTGTTACTTAATGAACTGGTATAATGCTGTAATAACAGTCTGTTACTTTATGAACTGGTATAATGCTGTAATAAGAGTCTGTAACTTTATGAACTGGTATAATGCTGTAATATCAGTCTGTTACTTTATGAACTGATATAATGCTGTAATAACAGTCTGTTACTTTATGAACTGGTATAATGCTGTAATAACAGTCTGTTACTTTATGAACTGGTATAATGCTGTAATAACAGTCTGTTACTTTATGAACTGGTATAATGCTGTAATAACAGTCTGTTACTTTATGAACTGGTATAATTCTGAAATAACAGTCTGTTACTTTATGAACTGGTATAATGCTGTAATAACAGTCTGTAACTTTATTAACTGGTATAATTCTGTAATAACAAAGGGTGTTTCTTTATGAACTGGTATAATGCTGTAATAACAGTCTGTTACTTTATGAACTGATATAATGCTGTAATAACAGTCTGTTACTATATGAACTGGTATAATGTTGTAATAACAGTCTGTTACTTTTTGAACTGGTATGATGCTGTAATAACAGTTTGTTACTTTATAAACTGGTATAATGCTGTAATAACAGTCTGTTACTTTATGAACTGATATAATGCTGTAATAACAGTATGTTACTTTATTAACTGGTATAATGCTGTAATAACAGTCTGTTACTTTATTAACTGGTATAATTCTGTAATAACAAAGGGTGTTTCTTTATGAACTGGTATAATGCTGTAATAACAGTCTGTTACTTTATGAACTGATATAATGCTGTAATAACAGTCTGTTACTATATGAACTGGTATAATGTTGTAATAACAGTCTGTTACTTTATGAACTGGTATGATGCTGTAATAACAGTTTGTTACTTTATAAACTGGTATAATGCTGTAATAACAGTCTGTTACTTTATTAACAGGTATAATGCTGTAATAACAGTCTGTTACTTTATGAACTGTTATAATGCTGTAATAACAGTCTGTTACTTTATTAACTGGTATAATGCTGTAATAACAGTCTGTTACTTTATTAACTGGTATAAATCTGTAATAACACAGTGTGCTACTTTATGAACTGATATAATGCTGTAATAACAGTCTGTTACTTTATGAACTGGTATAACGCTGTAATAACAGTCTGTTACTTTATTAACTGGTATAAGCTGTAATAACAGTTTGTTACTTAATGAACTGGTATAATGCTGTAATAACAGTCTGTTACTTTATGAACTGGTATAATGCTGTAATAACAGTCTGTTACTTTATGAACTGGTATAATGCTGTAATAAGAGTCTGTAACTTTATGAACTGGTATAATGCTGTAATAACAGTCTGTTACTTTATGAACTGATATAATGCTGTAATAACAGTCTGTTACTATATGAACTGGTATAATGTTGTAATAACAGTCTGTTACTTTATGAACTGGTATGATGCTGTAATAACAGTTTGTTACTTTATAAACTGGTATAATGCTGTAATAACAGTCTGTTACTTTATGAACAGGTATAATGCTGTAATAACACAGTCTGTGTTACTTTATTAACTGGTATAATGCTGTAATAACAGTCTGTTACTTTATGAACTGGTATAATGCTGTAATAACAGTCTGTTAATTTATGAGCTGGTATAATGCTGTAATAAGAGTCTGTTACTTTATGAACTGGTATAATGCTGTAATAACACAGTCTGTGTTACTTTATTAACTGGTATAATGCTGTAATAACAGTCTGTTACTTTATGAACTGGTATAATGCTGTAATAACAGTCTGTTAATTTATGAGCTGGTATAATGCTGTAATAACAGTCTGTTACTTTATGAACTGGTATAATGCTGTAATAACAGTCTGTTACTTTATGAACTGGTATAATGCTGTAATAACAGTCTGTTACTTTATGAACTGGTATAATGCTGTAATAACAGTCTGTTACTTTATGAACTGGTATAATTCTGAAATAACAGTCTGTTACTTTATGAACTGGTATAATGCTGTAATAACAGTCTGTTACTTTATTAACTGGTATAATTCTGTAATAACAAAGGGTGTTTCTTTATGAACTGGTATAATGCTGTAATAACAGTCTGTTACTTTATGAACTGATATAATGCTGTAATAACAGTCTGTTACTATATGAACTGGTATAATGTTGTAATAACAGTCTGTTACTTTATGAACTGGTATGATGCTGTAATAACAGTTTGTTACTTTATAAATTGGTATAATGCTGTAATAACAGTCTGTTACTTTATTAACAGGTATAATGCTGTAATAACAGTCTGTTACTTTATGAACTGTTATAATGCTGTAATAACAGTCTGTTACTTTATTAACTGGTATAATGCTGTAATAACAGTCTGTTACTTTATTAACTGGTATAAATCTGTAATAACACAGTGTGCTACTTTATGAACTGATATAATGCTGTAATAACAGTCTGTTACTTTATGAACTGGTATAACGCTGTAATAACAGTCTGTTACTTTATTAACTGGTATAAGCTGTAATAACAGTTTGTTACTTAATGAACTGGTATAATGCTGTAATAACAGTCTGTTACTTAATGAACTGGTATAATGCTGTAATAACAGTCTGTTACTTTATGAACTGGTATAATGCTGTAATAAGAGTCTGTAACTTTATGAACTGGTATAATGCTGTAATATCAGTCTGTTACTTTATGAACTGATATAATGCTGTAATAACAGTCTGTTACTATATGAACTGGTATAATGTTGTAATAACAGTCTGTTACTTTATGAACTGGTATGATGCTGTAATAACAGTTTGTTACTTTATAAACTGGTATAATGCTGTAATAACAGTCTGTTACTTTATGAACAGGTATAATGCTGTAATAACAGTCTGTTACTTTATGAATTGTTATAATGCTGTAATAACAGTCTGTTACTTTATTAACTGGTATAATTCTGTAATAACAAAGTGTGTTTCTTTATGAACTGGTATAATGCTGTAATAACAGTCTGTTACTTTATGAACTGGTATAATGCTGTTATAACAGTCTGTTACTTTATGAACTGGTATAATGCTGTAATAACACAGTCTGTGTTACTTTATTAATTGGTATAATGCTGTAATAACAGTCTGTTACTTTATTAACTGGTATAATGCTGTAATAACAGTCTGTTACTTTATTAACTGGTATAATGCTGTAATAACACAGTCTGTGTTACTTTATTAACTGGTATAATGCTGTAATAACAGTCTGTTACATTATGAAGTGGTATAATGCTGTAATAACATTGTGTTACTTTATGAACTGGTATAATGCTGTAATAACAGTTTGTTACTTTATGAACTGGTATAATTCTGTAATAACACAGTCTGTGTTACTTTATTAACTGGTATAATGCTGTAATAACAGTCTGTTACTTTATGAACTGGTATAATGCTGTAATAACAGTCTGTTAATTTATGAGCTGGTATAATGCTGTAATAAGAGTCTGTTACTTTATGAACTGGTATAATGCTGTAATAACACAGTCTGTGTTACTTTATTAATTTGGTATAATGCTGTAATAACAGTCTGTTTCTTTATGAACTGGTATAATGCTGTAATAACAGTCTGTTACTTTATGAACTGATATAATGCTGTAATAAGAGTCTGTTACTATATGAACTGGTATAATGTTGTAATAACAGTCTGTTACTTTATGAACTGGTATGATGCTGTAATAACAGTTTGTTACTTTATAAATTGGTATAATGCTGTAATAACAGTCTGTTACTTTATTAACAGGTATAATGCTGTAATAACAGTCTGTTACTTTATGAACTGTTATAATGCTGTAATAACAGTCTGTTACTTTATTAACTGGTATAATGCTGTAATAACAGTCTGTTACTTTATGAACTGGTATAACGCTGTAATAACAGTCTGTTACTTTATTAACTGGTATAAGCTGTAATAACAGTTTGTTACTTAATGAACTGGTATAATGCTGTAATAACAGTCTGTTACTTTATGAACTGGTATAATGCTGTAATAACAGTCTGTTACTTTATGAACTGGTATAATGCTGTAATAAGAGTCTGTAACTTTATGAACTGGTATAATGCTGTAATATCAGTCTGTTACTTTATGAACTGATATAATGCTGTAATAACAGTCTGTTACTATATGAACTGGTATAATGTTGTAATAACAGTCTGTTACTTTATGAACTGGTATGATGCTGTAATAACAGTTTGTTACTTTATAAACTGGTATAATGCTGTAATAACAGTCTGTTACTTTATGAACAGGTATAATGCTGTAATAACAGTCTGTTACTTTATGAATTGTTATAATGCTGTAATAACAGTCTGTTACTTTATTAACTGGTATAATTCTGTAATAACAAAGTGTGTTTCTTTATGAACTGGTATAATGCTGTAATAACAGTCTGTTACTTTATGAACTGGTATAATGCTGTTATAACAGTCTGTTACTTTATGAACTGGTATAATGCTGTAATAACACAGTCTGTGTTACTTTATTAATTGGTATAATGCTGTAATAACAGTCTGTTACTTTATTAACTGGTATAATGCTGTAATAACAGTCTGTTACTTTATTAACTGGTATAATGCTGTAATAACACAGTCTGTGTTACTTTATTAACTGGTATAATGCTGTAATAACAGTCTGTTACATTATGAAGTGGTATAATGCTGTAATAACATTGTGTTACTTTATGAACTGGTATAATGCTGTAATAACAGTTTGTTACTTTATGAACTGGTATAATTCTGTAATAACACAGTCTGTGTTACTTTATTAACTGGTATAATGCTGTAATAACAGTCTGTTACTTTATGAACTGGTATAATGCTGTAATAACAGTCTGTTAATTTATGAGCTGGTATAATGCTGTAATAAGAGTCTGTTACTTTATGAACTGGTATAATGCTGTAATAACACAGTCTGTGTTACTTTATTAACTGGTATAATGCTGTAATAACAGTCTGTTACTTTATGAACTGGTATAATGCTGTAATAACAGTCTGTTAATTTATGAGCTGGTATAATGCTGTAATAACAGTCTGTTACTTTATGAACTGGTATAATGCTGTAATAACAGTCTGTTACTTTATGAACTGGTATAATGCTGTAATAACAGTCTGTTACTTTATGAACTGGTATAATGCTGTAATAACAGTCTGTTACTTTATGAACTGGTATAATTCTGAAATAACAGTCTGTTACTTTATGAACTGGTATAATGCTGTAATAACAGTCTGTTACTTTATTAACTGGTATAATTCTGTAATAACAAAGGGTGTTTCTTTATGAACTGGTATAATGCTGTAATAACAGTCTGTTACTTTATGAACTGATATAATGCTGTAATAACAGTCTGTTACTATATGAACTGGTATAATGTTGTAATAACAGTCTGTTACTTTTTGAACTGGTATGATGCTGTAATAACAGTTTGTTACTTTATAAACTGGTATAATGCTGTAATAACAGTCTGTTACTTTATGAACTGATATAATGCTGTAATAACAGTATGTTACTTTATTAACTGGTATAATGCTGTAATAACAGTCTGTTACTTTATTAACTGGTATAATTCTGTAATAACAAAGGGTGTTTCTTTATGAACTGGTATAATGCTGTAATAACAGTCTGTTACTTTATGAACTGATATAATGCTGTAATAACAGTCTGTTACTATATGAACTGGTATAATGTTGTAATAACAGTCTGTTACTTTATGAACTGGTATGATGCTGTAATAACAGTTTGTTACTTTATAAACTGGTATAATGCTGTAATAACAGTCTGTTACTTTATTAACAGGTATAATGCTGTAATAACAGTCTGTTACTTTATGAACTGTTATAATGCTGTAATAACAGTCTGTTACTTTATTAACTGGTATAATGCTGTAATAACAGTCTGTTACTTTATTAACTGGTATAAATCTGTAATAACACAGTGTGCTACTTTATGAACTGATATAATGCTGTAATAACAGTCTGTTACTTTATGAACTGGTATAACGCTGTAATAACAGTCTGTTACTTTATTAACTGGTATAAGCTGTAATAACAGTTTGTTACTTAATGAACTGGTATAATGCTGTAATAACAGTCTGTTACTTTATGAACTGGTATAATGCTGTAATAACAGTCTGTTACTTTATGAACTGGTATAATGCTGTAATAAGAGTCTGTAACTTTATGAACTGGTATAATGCTGTAATAACAGTCTGTTACTTTATGAACTGATATAATGCTGTAATAACAGTCTGTTACTATATGAACTGGTATAATGTTGTAATAACAGTCTGTTACTTTATGAACTGGTATGATGCTGTAATAACAGTTTGTTACTTTATAAACTGGTATAATGCTGTAATAACAGTCTGTTACTTTATGAACAGGTATAATGCTGTAATAACAGTCTGTTACTTTATGAATTGTTATAATGCTGTAATAACAGTCTGTTACTTTATTAACTGGTATAATTCTGTAATAACAAAGTGTGTTTCTTTATGAACTGGTATAATGCTGTAATAACAGTCTGTTACTTTATGAACTGGTATAATGCTGTTATAACAGTCTGTTACTTTATGAACTGGGATAATGCTGTAATAACACAGTCTGTGTTACTTTATTAATTGGTATAATGCTGTAATAACAGTCTGTTACTTTATTAACTGGTATAATGCTGTAATAACAGTCTGTTACTTTATTAACTGGTATAATGCTGTAATAACACAGTCTGTGTTACTTTATTAACTGGTATAATCCTGTAATAACAGTCTGTTACTTTATTAACTGGTATAATTCTGTAATAACAGTCTGTTACATTATGAAGTGGTATAATGCTGTAATAACATTGTGTTACTTTATGAACTGGTATAATGCTGTAATAACAGTTTGTTACTTTATGAACTGGTATAATTCTGTAATAACACAGTCTGTGTTACTTTATTAACTGGTATAATGCTGTAATAACAGTCTGTTACTTTATGAACTGGTATAATGCTGTAATAACAGTCTGTTAATTTATGAGCTGGTATAATGCTGTAATAAGAGTCTGTTACTTTATGAACTGGTATAATGCTGTAATAACACAGTCTGTGTTACTTTATTAACTGGTATAATGCTGTAATAACAGTCTGTTACTTTATGAACTGGTATAATGCTGTAATAACAGTCTGTTAATTTATGAGCTGGTAAAATGCTGTAATAACAGTCTGTTACTTTATGAACTGGTATAATGCTGTAATAACAGTCTGTTACTTTATGAACTGGTATAATGCTGTAATAACAGTCTGTTACTTTATGAACTGGTATAATGCTGTAATAACAGTCTGTTACTTTATGAACTGGTATAATTCTGAAATAACAGTCTGTTACTTTATGAACTGGTATAATGCTGTAATAACAGTCTGTTACTTTATTAACTGGTATAATTCTGTAATAACAAAGGGTGTTTCTTTATGAACTGGTATAATGCTGTAATAACAGTCTGTTACTTTATGAACTGATATAATGCTGTAATAACAGTCTGTTACTCTATGAACTGGTATAATGTTGTAATAACAGTCTGTTACTTTATGAACTGGTATGATGCTGTAATAACAGTTTGTTACTTTATAAACTGGTATAATGCTGTAATAACAGTCTGTTACTTTATTAACAGGTATAATGCTGTAATAACAGTCTGTTACTTTATGAACTGTTATAATGCTGTAATAACAGTCTGTTACTTTATTAACTGGTATAATGCTGTAATAACAGTCTGTTACTTTATTAACTGGTATAAATCTGTAATAACACAGTGTGCTACTTTATGAACTGATATAATGCTGTAATAACAGTCTGTTACTTTATGAACTGGTATAACGCTGTAATAACAGTCTGTTACTTTATTAACTGGTATAAGCTGTAATAACAGTTTGTTACTTAATGAACTGGTATAATGCTGTAATAACAGTCTGTTACTTTATGAACTGGTATAATGCTGTAATAACAGTCTGTTACTTTATGAACTGGTATAATGCTGTAATAAGAGTCTGTAACTTTATGAACTGGTATAATGCTGTAATAACAGTCTGTTACTTTATGAACTGATATAATGCTGTAATAACAGTCTGTTACTATATGAACTGGTATAATGTTGTAATAACAGTCTGTTACTTTATGAACTGGTATGATGCTGTAATAACAGTTTGTTACTTTATAAACTGGTATAATGCTGTAATAACAGTCTGTTACTTTATGAACAGGTATAATGCTGTAATAACAGTCTGTTACTTTATGAATTGTTATAATGCTGTAATAACAGTCTGTTACTTTATTAACTGGTATAATTCTGTAATAACAAAGTGTGTTTCTTTATGAACTGGTATAATGCTGTAATAACAGTCTGTTACTTTATGAACTGGTATAATGCTGTTATAACAGTCTGTTACTTTATGAACTGGTATAATGCTGTAATAACACAGTCTGTGTTACTTTATTAATTGGTATAATGCTGTAATAACAGTCTGTTACTTTATTAACTGGTATAATGCTGTAATAACAGTCTGTTACTTTATTAACTGGTATAATGCTGTAATAACACAGTCTGTGTTACTTTATTAACTGGTATAATGCTGTAATAACAGTCTGTTACTTTATTAACTGGTATAATTCTGTAATAACAGTCTGTTACATTATGAAGTGGTATAATGCTGTAATAACATTGTGTTACTTTATGAACTGGTATAATGCTGTAATAACAGTTTGTTACTTTATGAACTGGTATAATTCTGTAATAACACAGTCTGTGTTACTTTATGAACTGGTATAATGCTGTAATAACAGTCTGTTAATTTATGAGCTGGTAAAATGCTGTAATAAGAGTCTGTTACTTTATGAACTGGTATAATGCTGTAATAACACAGTCTGTGTTACTTTATTAACTGGTATAATGCTGTAATAACAGTCTGTTAATTTATGAGCTGGTATAATGCTGTAATAACAGTCTGTTACTTTATGAACTGGTATAATGCTGTAATAACAGTCTGTTACTTTATGAACTGGTATAATGCTGTAATAACAGTCTGTTACTTTATGAACTGGTATAATTCTGAAATAACAGTCTGTTACTTTATGAACTGGTATAATGCTGTAATAACAGTCTGTTACTTTATTAACTGGTATAATTCTGTAATAACAAAGGGTGTTTCTTTATGAACTGGTATAATGCTGTAATAACAGTCTGTTACTTTATGAACTGATATAATGCTGTAATAACAGTCTGTTACTATATGAACTGGTATAATGTTGTAATAACAGTCTGTTACTTTTTGAACTGGTATGATGCTGTAATAACAGTTTGTTACTTTATAAACTGGTATAATGCTGTAATAACAGTCTGTTACTTTATGAACTGATATAATGCTGTAATAACAGTATGTTACTTTATTAACTGGTATAATGCTGTAATAACAGTCTGTTACTTTATTAACTGGTATAATTCTGTAATAACAAAGGGTGTTTCTTTATGAACTGGTATAATGCTGTAATAACAGTCTGTTACTTTATGAACTGATATAATGCTGTAATAACAGTCTCTTACTATATGAACTGGTATAATATGTAATAACAGTCTGTTACTTTATGAACTGGTATGATGCTGTAATAACAGTTTGTTACTTTATAAACTGGTATAATGCTGTAATAACAGTCTGTTACTTTATTAACAGGTATAATGCTGTAATAACAGTCTGTTACTTTATGAACTGTTATAATGCTGTAATAATAGTCTGTTACTTTATTAACTGGTATAATGCTGTAATAACAGTCTGTTACTTTATTAACTGGTATAAATCTGTAATAACACAGTGTGCTACTTTATGAACTGATATAAAGCTGTAATAACAGTCTGTTAATTTATGAACTGGTATAACGCTGTAATAACAGTCTGTTACTTTATTAACTGGTATAAGCTGTAATAACAGTTTGTTACTTAATGAACTGGTATAATGCTGTAATAACAGTCTGTTACTTTATGAACTGGTATAATGCTGTAATAACAGTCTGTTACTTTATGAACTGGTATAATGCTGTAATAAGAGTCTGTAACTTTATGAACTGGTATAATGCTGTAATAACAGTCTGTTACTTTATGAACTGATATAATGCTGTAATAACAGTCTGTTACTATATGAACTGGTATAATGTTGTAATAACAGTCTGTTACTTTATGAACTGGTATGATGCTGTAATAACAGTTTGTTACTTTATAAACTGGTATAATGCTGTAATAACAGTCTGTTACTTTATGAACAGGTATAATGCTGTAATAACAGTCTGTTACTTTATGAACTGTTATAATGCTGTAATAACAGTCTGTTACTTTATTAACTGGTATAATGCTGTAATAACAGTCTGTTACTTTATTAACTGGTATAAATCTGTAATAACACAGTGTGCTACTTTATGAACTGATATAATGCTGTAATAACAGTCTGTTACTTTATGAACTGTTATAACGCTGTAATAACAGTCTGTTACTTTATTAACTGGTATAAGCTGTAATAACAGTTTGTTACTTAATGAACTGGTATAATGCTGTAATAACAGTCTGTTACTTTATGAACTGGTATAATGCTGTAATAACAGTCTGTTACTTTATGAACTGGTATAATGCTGTAATAAGAGTCTGTAACTTTATGAACTGGTATAATGCTGTAATAACAGTCTGTTACTTTATGAACTGATATAATGCTGTAATAACAGTCTGTTACTATATGAACTGGTATAATGTTGTAATAACAGTCTGTTACTTTATGAACTGGTATGATGCTGTAATAACAGTTTGTTACTTTATAAACTGGTATAATGCTGTAATAACAGTCTGTTACTTTATGAACAGGTATAATGCTGTAATAACAGTCTGTTACTTTATGAATTGTTATAATGCTGTAATAACAGTCTGTTACTTTATTAACTGGTATAATTCTGTAATAACAAAGTGTGTTTCTTTATGAACTGGTATAATGCTGTAATAACAGTCTGTTACTTTATTAACTGGTATAATGCTGTAATAACAGTCTGTTACTTTATTAACTGGTATAATGCTGTAATAACACAGTCTGTGTTACTTTATTAACTGGTATAATGCTGTAATAACAGTCTGTTACATTATGAAGTGGTATAATGCTGTAATAACATTGTGTTACTTTATGAACTGGTATAATGCTGTAATAACAGTTTGTTACTTTATGAACTGGTATAATTCTGTAATAACACAGTCTGTGTTACTTTATTAACTGGTATAATGCTGTAATAACAGTCTGTTACTTTATGAACTGGTATAATGCTGTTATAACAGTCTGTTACTTTATGAACTGGTATAATGCTGTAATAACACAGTCTGTGTTACTTTATTAATTGGTATAATGCTGTAATAACAGTCTGTTACTTTATTAACTGGTATAATGCTGTAATAACAGTCTGTTACTTTATTAACTGGTATAATGCTGTAATAACACAGTCTGTGTTACTTTATTAACTGGTATAATGCTGTAATAACAGTCTGTTACTTTATTAACTGGTATAATTCTGTAATAACAGTCTGTTACATTATGAAGTGGTATAATGCTGTAATAACATTGTGTTACTTTATGAACTGGTATAATGCTGTAATAACAGTTTGTTACTTTATGAACTGGTATAATTCTGTAATAACACAGTCTGTGTTACTTTATTAACTGGTATAATGCTGTAATAACAGTCTGTTACTTTATGAACTGGTATAATGCTGTAATAACAGTCTGTTAATTTATGAGCTGGTATAATGCTGTAATAACAGTCTGTTACTTTATGAACTGGTATAATGCTGTAATAACAGTCTGTTACTTTATGAACTGGTATAATGCTGTAATAACAGTCTGTTACTTTATGAACTGGTATAATTCTGAAATAACAGTCTGTTACTTTATGAACTGGTATAATGCTGTAATAACAGTCTGTTACTTTATTAACTGGTATAATTCTGTAATAACAAAGGGTGTTTCTTTATGAACTGGTATAATGCTGTAATAACAGTCTGTTACTTTATGAACTGATATAATGCTGTAATAACAGTCTGTTACTATATGAACTGGTATAATGTTGTAATAACAGTCTGTTACTTTTTGAACTGGTATGATGCTGTAATAACAGTTTGTTACTTTATAAACTGGTATAATGCTGTAATAACAGTCTGTTACTTTATGAACTGATATAATGCTGTAATAACAGTATGTTACTTTATTAACTGGTATAATGCTGTAATAACAGTCTGTTACTTTATTAACTGGTATAATTCTGTAATAACAAAGGGTGTTTCTTTATGAACTGGTATAATGCTGTAATAACAGTCTGTTACTTTATGAACTGATATAATGCTGTAATAACAGTCTGTTACTATATGAACTGGTATAATATGTAATAACAGTCTGTTACTTTATGAACTGGTATGATGCTGTAATAACAGTTTGTTACTTTATAAACTGGTATAATGCTGTAATAACAGTCTGTTACTTTATTAACAGGTATAATGCTGTAATAACAGTCTGTTACTTTATGAACTGTTATAATGCTGTAATAACAGTCTGTTACTTTATTAACTGGTATAATGCTGTAATAACAGTCTGTTACTTTATTAACTGGTATAAATCTGTAATAACACAGTGTGCTACTTTATGAACTGATATAATGCTGTAATAACAGTCTGTTAATTTATGAACTGGTATAACGCTGTAATAACAGTCTGTTACTTTATTAACTGGTATAAGCTGTAATAACAGTTTGTTACTTAATGAACTGGTATAATGCTGTAATAACAGTCTGTTACTTTATGAACTGGTATAATGCTGTAATAACAGTCTGTTACTTTATGAACTGGTATAATGCTGTAATAAGAGTCTGTAACTTTATGAACTGGTATAATGCTGTAATAACAGTCTGTTACTTTATGAACTGATATAATGCTGTAATAACAGTCTGTTACTATATGAACTGGTATAATGTTGTAATAACAGTCTGTTACTTTATGAACTGGTATGATGCTGTAATAACAGTTTGTTACTTTATAAACTGGTATAATGCTGTAATAACAGTCTGTTACTTTATGAACAGGTATAATGCTGTAATAACAGTCTGTTACTTTATGAACTGTTATAATGCTGTAATAACAGTCTGTTACTTTATTAACTGGTATAATGCTGTAATAACAGTCTGTTACTTTATTAACTGGTATAAATCTGTAATAACACAGTGTGCTACTTTATGAACTGATATAATGCTGTAATAACAGTCTGTTACTTTATGAACTGTTATAACGCTGTAATAACAGTCTGTTACTTTATTAACTGGTATAAGCTGTAATAACAGTTTGTTACTTAATGAACTGGTATAATGCTGTAATAACAGTCTGTTACTTTATGAACTGGTATAATGCTGTAATAACAGTCTGTTACTTTATGAACTGGTATAATGCTGTAATAAGAGTCTGTAACTTTATGAACTGGTATAATGCTGTAATAACAGTCTGTTACTTTATGAACTGATATAATGCTGTAATAACAGTCTGTTACTATATGAACTGGTATAATGTTGTAATAACAGTCTGTTACTTTATGAACTGGTATGATGCTGTAATAACAGTTTGTTACTTTATAAACTGGTATAATGCTGTAATAACAGTCTGTTACTTTATGAACAGGTATAATGCTGTAATAACAGTCTGTTACTTTATGAATTGTTATAATGCTGTAATAACAGTCTGTTACTTTATTAACTGGTATAATTCTGTAATAACAAAGTGTGTTTCTTTATGAACTGGTATAATGCTGTAATAACAGTCTGTTACTTTATTAACTGGTATAATGCTGTAATAACAGTCTGTTACTTTATTAACTGGTATAATGCTGTAATAACACAGTCTGTGTTACTTTATTAACTGGTATAATGCTGTAATAACAGTCTGTTACATTATGAAGTGGTATAATGCTGTAATAACATTGTGTTACTTTATGAACTGGTATAATGCTGTAATAACAGTTTGTTACTTTATGAACTGGTATAATTCTGTAATAACACAGTCTGTGTTACTTTATTAACTGGTATAATGCTGTAATAACAGTCTGTTACTTTATGAACTGGTATAATGCTGTTATAACAGTCTGTTACTTTATGAACTGGTATAATGCTGTAATAACACAGTCTGTGTTACTTTATTAATTGGTATAATGCTGTAATAACAGTCTGTTACTTTATTAACTGGTATAATGCTGTAATAACAGTCTGTTACTTTATTAACTGGTATAATGCTGTAATAACACAGTCTGTGTTACTTTATTAACTGGTATAATGCTGTAATAACAGTCTGTTACTTTATTAACTGGTATAATTCTGTAATAACAGTCTGTTACATTATGAAGTGGTATAATGCTGTAATAACATTGTGTTACTTTATGAACTGGTATAATGCTGTAATAACAGTTTGTTACTTTATGAACTGGTATAATTCTGTAATAACACAGTCTGTGTTACTTTATTAACTGGTATAATGCTGTAATAACAGTCTGTTACTTTATGAACTGGTATAATGCTGTAATAACAGTCTGTTAATTTATGAGCTGGTAAAATGCTGTAATAAGAGTCTGTTACTTTATGAACTGGTATAATGCTATAATAACACAGTCTGTGTTACTTTATTAACTGGTATAATGCTGTAATAACAGTCTGTTAATTTATGAGCTGGTATAATGCTGTAATAACAGTCTGTTACTTTATGAACTGGTATCATGCTGTAATAACAGTCTGTTACTTTATGAACTGGTATAATGCTGTAATAACAGTCTGTTAATTTATGAGCTGGTATAATGCTGTAATAACAGTCTGTTACTTTATGAACTGGTATCATGCTGTAATAACAGTCTGTTACTTTATGAACTGATATAATGCTGTAATAACAGTCTGTTACTATATGAACTGGTATAATGTTGTAATAACAGTCTGTTACTTTTTGAACTGGTATGATGCTGTAATAACAGTTTGTTACTTTATAAACTGGTATAATGCTGTAATAACAGTCTGTTACTTTATGAACTGATATAATGCTGTAATAACAGTATGTTACTTTATTAACTGGTATAATGCTGTAATAACAGTCTGTTACTTTATTAACTGGTATAATTCTGTAATAACAAAGGGTGTTTCTTTATGAACTGGTATAATGCTGTAATAACAGTCTGTTACTTTATTAACTGGTATAATTCTGTAATAACAGTCTGTTACATTATGAAGTGGTATAATGCTGTAATAACATTGTGTTACTTTATGAACTGGTATAATGCTGTAATAACAGTTTGTTACTTTATGAACTGGTATAATTCTGTAATAACACAGTCTGTGTTACTTTATTAACTGGTATAATGCTGTAATAACAGTCTGTTACTTTATGAACTGGTATAATGCTGTAATAACAGTCTGTTAATTTATGAGCTGGTAAAATGCTGTAATAAGAGTCTGTTAATTTATGAGCTGGTATAATGCTGTAATAACAGTCTGTTACTTTATGAACTGGTATCATGCTGTAATAACAGTCTGTTACTTTATGAACTGGTATAATGCTGTAATAACAGTCTGTTACTTTATGAACTGGTATAATTCTGAAATAACAGTCTGTTACTTTATGAACTGGTATAATGCTGTAATAACAGTCTGTTACTTTATTAACTGGTATAATTCTGTAATAACAAAGGGTGTTTCTTTATGAACTGGTATAATGCTGTAATAACAGTCTGTTACTTTATGAACTGATATAATGCTGTAATAACAGTCTGTTACTATATGAACTGGTATAATGTTGTAATAACAGTCTGTTACTTTTTGAACTGGTATGATGCTGTAATAACAGTTTGTTACTTTATAAACTGGTATAATGCTGTAATAACAGTCTGTTACTTTATGAACTGATATAATGCTGTAATAACAGTATGTTACTTTATTAACTGGTATAATGCTGTAATAACAGTCTGTTACTTTATTAACTGGTATAATTCTGTAATAACAAAGGGTGTTTCTTTATGAACTGGTATAATGCTGTAATAACAGTCTGTTACTTTATTAACTGGTATAATTCTGTAATAACAGTCTGTTACATTATGAAGTGGTATAATGCTGTAATAACATTGTGTTACTTTATGAACTGGTATAATGCTGTAATAACAGTTTGTTACTTTATGAACTGGTATAATTCTGTAATAACACAGTCTGTGTTACTTTATTAACTGGTATAATGCTGTAATAACAGTCTGTTACTTTATGAACTGGTATAATGCTGTAATAACAGTCTGTTAATTTATGAGCTGGTAAAATGCTGTAATAAGAGTCTGTTACTTTATGAACTGGTATAATGCTGTAATAACACAGTCTGTGTTACTTTATTAACTGGTATAATGCTGTAATAACAGTCTGTAACTTTATGAACTGGTATAATGCTGTAATAACAGTCTGTTAATTTATGAGCTGGTATAATGCTGTAATAACAGTCTGTTACTTTATGAACTGGTATAATGCTGTAATAACAGTCTGTTACTTTATGAACTGGTATAATGCTGTAATAACAGTCTGTTACTTTATGAACTGGTATAATTCTGAAATAACAGTCTGTGTTACTTTATTAACTGGTATAATGCTGTAATAACAGTCTGTTACATTATGAAGTGGTATAATGCTGTAATAACATTGTGTTACTTTATGAACTGGTATAATGCTGTAATAACAGTTTGTTACTTTATGAACTGGTATAATTCTGTAATAACACAGTCTGTGTTACTTTATTAACTGGTATAATGCTGTAATAACAGTCTGTTACTTTATGAACTGGTATAATGCTGTTATAACAGTCTGTTACTTTATGAACTGGTATAATGCTGTAATAACACAGTCTGTGTTACTTTATTAATTGGTATAATGCTGTAATAACAGTCTGTTACTTTATTAACTGGTATAATGCTGTAATAACAGTCTGTTACTTTATTAACTGGTATAATGCTGTAATAACACAGTCTGTGTTACTTTATTAACTGGTATAATGCTGTAATAACAGTCTGTTACTTTATTAACTGGTATAATTCTGTAATAACAGTCTGTTACATTATGAAGTGGTATAATGCTGTAATAACATTGTGTTACTTTATGAACTGGTATAATGCTGTAATAACAGTTTGTTACTTTATGAACTGGTATAATTCTGTAATAACACAGTCTGTGTTACTTTATTAACTGGTATAATGCTGTAATAACAGTCTGTTACTTTATGAACTGGTATAATGCTGTAATAACAGTCTGTTAATTTATGAGCTGGTAAAATGCTGTAATAAGAGTCTGTTACTTTATGAACTGGTATAATGCTATAATAACACAGTCTGTGTTACTTTATTAACTGGTATAATGCTGTAATAACAGTCTGTTAATTTATGAGCTGGTATAATGCTGTAATAACAGTCTGTTACTTTATGAACTGGTATCATGCTGTAATAACAGTCTGTTACTTTATGAACTGGTATAATGCTGTAATAACAGTCTGTTAATTTATGAGCTGGTATAATGCTGTAATAACAGTCTGTTACTTTATGAACTGGTATCATGCTGTAATAACAGTCTGTTACTTTATGAACTGATATAATGCTGTAATAACAGTCTGTTACTATATGAACTGGTATAATGTTGTAATAACAGTCTGTTACTTTTTGAACTGGTATGATGCTGTAATAACAGTTTGTTACTTTATAAACTGGTATAATGCTGTAATAACAGTCTGTTACTTTATGAACTGATATAATGCTGTAATAACAGTATGTTACTTTATTAACTGGTATAATGCTGTAATAACAGTCTGTTACTTTATTAACTGGTATAATTCTGTAATAACAAAGGGTGTTTCTTTATGAACTGGTATAATGCTGTAATAACAGTCTGTTACTTTATTAACTGGTATAATTCTGTAATAACAGTCTGTTACATTATGAAGTGGTATAATGCTGTAATAACATTGTGTTACTTTATGAACTGGTATAATGCTGTAATAACAGTTTGTTACTTTATGAACTGGTATAATTCTGTAATAACACAGTCTGTGTTACTTTATTAACTGGTATAATGCTGTAATAACAGTCTGTTACTTTATGAACTGGTATAATGCTGTAATAACAGTCTGTTAATTTATGAGCTGGTAAAATGCTGTAATAAGAGTCTGTTAATTTATGAGCTGGTATAATGCTGTAATAACAGTCTGTTACTTTATGAACTGGTATCATGCTGTAATAACAGTCTGTTACTTTATGAACTGGTATAATGCTGTAATAACAGTCTGTTACTTTATGAACTGGTATAATTCTGAAATAACAGTCTGTTACTTTATGAACTGGTATAATGCTGTAATAACAGTCTGTTACTTTATTAACTGGTATAATTCTGTAATAACAAAGGGTGTTTCTTTATGAACTGGTATAATGCTGTAATAACAGTCTGTTACTTTATGAACTGATATAATGCTGTAATAACAGTCTGTTACTATATGAACTGGTATAATGTTGTAATAACAGTCTGTTACTTTTTGAACTGGTATGATGCTGTAATAACAGTTTGTTACTTTATAAACTGGTATAATGCTGTAATAACAGTCTGTTACTTTATGAACTGATATAATGCTGTAATAACAGTATGTTACTTTATTAACTGGTATAATGCTGTAATAACAGTCTGTTACTTTATTAACTGGTATAATTCTGTAATAACAAAGGGTGTTTCTTTATGAACTGGTATAATGCTGTAATAACAGTCTGTTACTTTATTAACTGGTATAATTCTGTAATAACAGTCTGTTACATTATGAAGTGGTATAATGCTGTAATAACATTGTGTTACTTTATGAACTGGTATAATGCTGTAATAACAGTTTGTTACTTTATGAACTGGTATAATTCTGTAATAACACAGTCTGTGTTACTTTATTAACTGGTATAATGCTGTAATAACAGTCTGTTACTTTATGAACTGGTATAATGCTGTAATAACAGTCTGTTAATTTATGAGCTGGTAAAATGCTGTAATAAGAGTCTGTTACTTTATGAACTGGTATAATGCTGTAATAACACAGTCTGTGTTACTTTATTAACTGGTATAATGCTGTAATAACAGTCTGTAACTTTATGAACTGGTATAATGCTGTAATAACAGTCTGTTAATTTATGAGCTGGTATAATGCTGTAATAACAGTCTGTTACTTTATGAACTGGTATAATGCTGTAATAACAGTCTGTTACTTTATGAACTGGTATAATGCTGTAATAACAGTCTGTTACTTTATGAACTGGTATAATTCTGAAATAACAGTCTGTGTTACTTTATTAACTGGTATAATGCTGTAATAACAGTCTGTTACATTATGAAGTGGTATAATGCTGTAATAACATTGTGTTACTTTATGAACTGGTATAATGCTGTAATAACAGTTTGTTACTTTATGAACTGGTATAATTCTGTAATAACACAGTCTGTGTTACTTTATTAACTGGTATAATGCTGTAATAACAGTCTGTTACTTTATGAACTGGTATAATGCTGTTATAACAGTCTGTTACTTTATGAACTGGTATAATGCTGTAATAACACAGTCTGTGTTACTTTATTAATTGGTATAATGCTGTAATAACAGTCTGTTACTTTATTAACTGGTATAATGCTGTAATAACAGTCTGTTACTTTATTAACTGGTATAATGCTGTAATAACACAGTCTGTGTTACTTTATTAACTGGTATAATGCTGTAATAACAGTCTGTTACTTTATTAACTGGTATAATTCTGTAATAACAGTCTGTTACATTATGAAGTGGTATAATGCTGTAATAACATTGTGTTACTTTATGAACTGGTATAATGCTGTAATAACAGTTTGTTACTTTATGAACTGGTATAATTCTGTAATAACACAGTCTGTGTTACTTTATTAACTGGTATAATGCTGTAATAACAGTCTGTTACTTTATGAACTGGTATAATGCTGTAATAACAGTCTGTTAATTTATGAGCTGGTAAAATGCTGTAATAAGAGTCTGTTACTTTATGAACTGGTATAATGCTGTAATAACACAGTCTGTGTTACTTTATTAACTGGTATAATGCTGTAATAACAGTCTGTAACTTTATGAACTGGTATAATGCTGTAATAACAGTCTGTTAATTTATGAGCTGGTATAATGCTGTAATAACAGTCTGTTACTTTATGAACTGGTATAATGCTGTAATAACAGTCTGTTACTTTATGAACTGGTATAATGCTGTAATAACAGTCTGTTACTTTATGAACTGGTATAATTCTGAAATAACAGTCTGTTACTTTATGAACTGGTATAATGCTGTAATAACAGTCTGTTACTTTATTAACTGGTATAATTCTGTAATAACAAAGGGTGTTTCTTTATGAACTGGTATAATGCTGTAATAACAGTCTGTTACTTTATGAACTGAAATAATGCTGTAATAACAGTCTGTTACTATATGAACTGGTATAATGTTGTAATAACAGTCTGTTACTTTATGAACTGGTATGATGCTGTAATAACAGTTTGTTACTTTATAAACTGGTATAATGCTGTAATAACAGTCTGTTACTTTATGAACAGGTATAATGCTGTAATAACAGTCTGTTACTTTATGAATTGTTATAATGCTGTAATAACAGTCTGTTACTTTATTAACTGGTATAATTCTGTAATAACAAAGTGTGTTTCTTTATGAACTGGTATAATGCTGTAATAACAGTCTGTTACTTTATTAACTGGTATAATGCTGTAATAACAGTCTGTTACTTTATTAACTGGTATAATGCTGTAATAACACAGTCTGTGTTACTTTATTAACTGGTATAATGCTGTAATAACAGTCTGTTACATTATGAAGTGGTATAATGCTGTAATAACATTGTGTTACTTTATGAACTGGTATAATGCTGTAATAACAGTTTGTTACTTTATGAACTGGTATAATTCTGTAATAACACAGTCTGTGTTACTTTATTAACTGGTATAATGCTGTAATAACAGTCTGTTACTTTATGAACTGGTATAATGCTGTTATAACAGTCTGTTACTTTATGAACTGGTATAATGCTGTAATAACACAGTCTGTGTTACTTTATTAATTGGTATAATGCTGTAATAACAGTCTGTTACTTTATTAACTGGTATAATGCTGTAATAACAGTCTGTTACTTTATTAACTGGTATAATGCTGTAATAACACAGTCTGTGTTACTTTATTAACTGGTATAATGCTGTAATAACAGTCTGTTACTTTATTAACTGGTATAATTCTGTAATAACAGTCTGTTACATTATGAAGTGGTATAATGCTGTAATAACATTGTGTTACTTTATGAACTGGTATAATGCTGTAATAACAGTTTGTTACTTTATGAACTGGTATAATTCTGTAATAACACAGTCTGTGTTACTTTATTAACTGGTATAATGCTGTAATAACAGTCTGTTACTTTATGAACTGGTATAATGCTGTAATAACAGTCTGTTAATTTATGAGCTGGTAAAATGCTGTAATAAGAGTCTGTTACTTTATGAACTGGTATAATGCTATAATAACACAGTCTGTGTTACTTTATTAACTGGTATAATGCTGTAATAACAGTCTGTTAATTTATGAGCTGGTATAATGCTGTAATAACAGTCTGTTACTTTATGAACTGGTATCATGCTGTAATAACAGTCTGTTACTTTATGAACTGGTATAATGCTGTAATAACAGTCTGTTAATTTATGAGCTGGTATAATGCTGTAATAACAGTCTGTTACTTTATGAACTGGTATCATGCTGTAATAACAGTCTGTTACTTTATGAACTGATATAATGCTGTAATAACAGTCTGTTACTATATGAACTGGTATAATGTTGTAATAACAGTCTGTTACTTTTTGAACTGGTATGATGCTGTAATAACAGTTTGTTACTTTATAAACTGGTATAATGCTGTAATAACAGTCTGTTACTTTATGAACTGATATAATGCTGTAATAACAGTATGTTACTTTATTAACTGGTATAATGCTGTAATAACAGTCTGTTACTTTATTAACTGGTATAATTCTGTAATAACAAAGGGTGTTTCTTTATGAACTGGTATAATGCTGTAATAACAGTCTGTTACTTTATTAACTGGTATAATTCTGTAATAACAGTCTGTTACATTATGAAGTGGTATAATGCTGTAATAACATTGTGTTACTTTATGAACTGGTATAATGCTGTAATAACAGTTTGTTACTTTATGAACTGGTATAATTCTGTAATAACACAGTGTTACGTTCCCCAGTTTCTGTTGTGGTTTGTGTATTATCATGTATGTATTTCAGGAGATGGATTCCTGAAGTTATCAACGAGCAGCTGATTGAGCAATCAACATTGATTGTTTGGAGAGCTGACCCCGCCCCCCCTCATCAGGACGCAGCTGTCTCCAATTACTAACTTCTTCTGAAGCTATATAAGCCCCAGTTCTGTTGCTCAGAAGGGAGATGATTGCTGAGAGACAAGGCTAATGGCTGAGGGTTATAGCATGTTGGTTGTTTCCAAGAATTTTGGTATGTACTGTGTCCGTTGTTGCTGAGGGAGCTGATTGGTTGTGTGTGTCAATAGGATGCAGTGTTTTGATTATTGACTTACATTTGTGTAATTCTGTTTCATTTGTTCCCAGGGGGGAAGGGGAAGGCACCTAGGGAGTGTTTAGGCAAGAGGCCCGCGGGCATACATATACCCGTAGTAGTTTGCTGTCTATGCACACTAGGAAAGACCTGGGCGGACCATCCCCTGTATTTTGGTTAGTGCACCAGGTGGTGCTAGATAGGTAAGTAGTGGGTAGTCAGGTAAGGTAGGAGAGGGGGCTTTGATATTTACTTTCTTTGCTTTGGTTCCGTCCAGCCCCTTTTTCCCAAACCTTACCACGTGAAGGAATAAATTCCCTGTTAACGGTATTCTCTGCCTATTCGTCATACTTGTTCACACCTACACTTCCCTACCTTATTCACAACAAGGAGAGTTGAGTTGTAGCAGGGTGTTGCGTTCCCTCTTTCTAGAGGCGTGCGTAACATAATGGGGGCTCATCCGGGATCCCATTAAAACCCCCCGGACCCTGCTGCACTGAGCTTTCTGTGATTTGTGAGTAAAGGGTGACTAGTTTAGTTTGTGGTTAGTTCAGTGTTGAGCGTCATAGCATTAGCTATTTGTTGGCTCTTGTGTTTGGTGTAGTAGTTTACAATGGCTACTTTTGATGTACAATCCTTTTTGGATAACCCGTCGTGGGAGGTGTTTAATAAGTGTCGTAAAAGTGATTTAATGACCTTGGCTGACCATTATTCATTGTCTATTTCGCACAATTTAGTTAAGGCGGAGGTTAAGAAACTAGTGTTAAATGTATTGTTAGAAGAGGAGGTGCTTGAGTTACCGCTGCCTGAACCTACTACCCCTGTAGGGGATGTTGCTGCTCCTGTAAGCCCGTCGGTTTCTGAGACCGAAGGCGAGGCTAAAGCTCCAGCCACATTGCCCCGTTTTGATCCGCTCTCCCCACTGTCAACTGGTGATGCCAGAAGGGATGTCCGTTCTATACAGTTTCAACTGGAAGCGGAAGAGAGAGCCCAAATTAGGCGAGAAAATCTCCAGTTAGAAATCTGAAAAATAGAGGCTGAAAAAGAAAGAGAACAGCGGCAGATGGATTTCAAAATGCGCCAAATGGAATTGGAGGCAGAGACAGCGAGGCTAGCCTTTGTTCCTACTGTGCCTGTTAGTGAGTCGTCCTCACCAGCTGGAGCTTCCAACACGTTTGACATTAGTAGGCAGATTGCCTTAGTACCTTTGTTTAGAGAATCAGAGGTTGACTCCTATTTTTGTGTGTTTGAACGTATAGCCGTAGCCTTGAAATGGCCTGAAGAAGTATGGTGCTTATTACTTCAGTGTAAATTAACTGGAAAAGCCCAAGAGGTTTTATCAGCGCTACCTTTGGAAGATAGTTTGAACTATGAAGTGGTCAAAGCTACCGTTCTTCGTGCTTATGAGCTTGTGCCTGAGGCATACCGACAGAGATTTAGGTCTCATAGAAAGTCTCCTAGTAAGACTTATGTGGAATTTGCTAGAGACAAGGGAAATCTGTTTGATAAATGGCATGCTGCTAGTAAGGTAACTGATTTCAACTCTCTCCGGGAGTTAATTTTGTTGGAAGAGTTTAAAAATTGCTTACCCGAACGCATTGTAGTATACCTAAATGAACAGAAAGTATCCTCCCTGTCAGAAGCGTCTGTGTTGGCAGACGAGTTTGTGTTGACGCACAAGAGTGTGTTTTCGGCTCATACTGAGAGTAGAGCTACTGAGTTGCCTACTTTTAGTCCCAGTCGGCCCACAGTATATCAAGCACGCCAGAAAAATGAGCGTCCCTGTTTCTATTGTCATAAAGTGGGACATGTGATTAATGATTGCTTCCTACTAAAACGCAAACAAGGGATGCCTTTTCGTGCCAAGCCGCCAACAGGTGTTGGGCTAATTCGTACTGTTGTGAGGTCTGAAACAAAACAGGTGCCTCAGAGTAAATGTAGTTTGAAAGTCTCAGTACCCGACCGCAGTTACGAACCGTTCATTTTTGAGGGGTTTGTGTCCATAGCGAATGACGAAGCATCTCAGCGTCCTGTTAAAATCCTTAGAGATACAGGGGCGGCGCAGTCATTTATATTGGTTGATGTGTTGCCCTTATCCGACAATACATACTGTGGTTCCAGTGTGTTAGTTCAGGGTATTGAAATGGGTTTTGTCCCAGTGCCGTTGCACTTTGTGAATGTACACTCTGAGTTAATCAGTGGAATATTCAGAGTAGGGGTACGTCCTAAGTTGCCAGTAAAAGGTGTGACCTTTATAATGGGTAACGATATTGCTGGAGGAAAGGTAGTACCCGTATTGGAAGTGTTGGATAAAAGTGACCACTCTCTCTCCAATGAGTTGGCACAGAGTTATCCCCATGTGTTCCCCGCTTGTGCTGTCACTCGTGCTCAGGCAAGACAAATGGGTGACGTGATAGATTTGTCAAAAACTGTTTTGTTTAAAGAAGTTGATCAAGAGGATGGGTTGTGTACTACCTCTAAGAAGCTGATCACCTCTGACAAACAGCCCAGGGGAAGTGAAATCGCGCCCCAATTACATGACATTCTTTTGACTGTCACCCCCGAGAAGGTGATTGAATGTCAAAAGGGAGACATCAGTCTTCGCAAGTGTTTTGCTTCGGTAACTTCCATTGAGGAAGCTAAAACTAAAGAGACTGCCTACTTTATGGAAGCAGGAGTTTTGATGCGTAAATGGGCAGCTCATGACACCGTTAGTGACTGGAGTGAAGTGTGTCAAGTGGTTGTTCCTACACCATTCCGACAGCAGGTGCTGTCACTCGCCCATGACCAGGCGTGGTCCGGACACTTAGGGATCACGAAGACTTATAACCGAGTCCTTCGACATTTTTTTTGGCCAGGTTTGAAGTCTGACGTTGTCCAATTCTGTAAGACATGCCACGTATGTCAACTCACTGGGAAAGCGAATCAAACAGTTCCACGTGCGCCGCTCTGCCCGATTCCTGTGGTGGGGGAACCGTTTGAAAAAGTGATAATTGATTGTGTAGGTCCATTGCCGAAAACCAGGTCAGGTAACCAGTTCTTACTAACAATAATGTGCAGTGCTACTCGATACCCAGAGGCTATTCCTCTACGGACAATAACGGCTAAGACTGTGGTGAAGGCATTAGTCAAGTTCTTCTCTACGTTTGGACTCCCTAAAGTAATCCAAACTGACCAGGGATCCAACTTTATGTCAAAGCTGTTCTCTAGTGTGTTAAAGACGCTGTGTATTTCCCATCAGGTCTCCAGTCCGTATCATCCAGAGAGTCAAGGGGCTCTCGAACGCTGGCATCAGACGCTGAAGGCAATGCTACGCAAGTATTGCATGGATACCAGTACTGATTGGGATGAGGGGGTGCCCTTTGTCTTATTTGCTATTAGGGAAACAATACAAGAGTCCTTAGGGTTCAGCCCTGCTGACCTTGTGTTTGGACACACCCCACGGGGTCCGCTAAAGGTTTTGAAGGAGCATATCTTATCTCCTACACCCAGTAGCGCCCCTAAAAATGTGTTGGATTATGTCAGTAAGATGCGGGAGAGACTGCACGCTGCAGGTGCATTAGCCCAAAAGTCTCTCTCCTCTACTCAAAAACGCATGAAGTTGCATTATGACAAAAAGGCTGTTGGCCGTTCTTTTGCACCAGGTGATCAAGTTTTAGTTTTGTTGCCAATCCCTGGCTCATCTCTGTCAGCACGTTTTTCTGGACCATATCTTGTGGAAAAGAAACTCAGTGACACCAATTATGTGATAAAGACCCCAGATCGGAGGCGTTCTTCCCGAATGTGTCATGTTAACATGCTGAAAGCATATTATATGCGTGATTCTCCCAACAGCTCCTCAAGAAAGCCTGTCCAGCCCGCCGTTTCCAGTGTGGCTGCGGTGGTGCTGAAGCCTGGCTGGTATCTAGAGGAGGATAAGGAGGATGGGTTGGAGTTACGCCATACGTTACAGCAGTGTGAACGCTTATGTAATTCAGAGATGCTGAAAAAGTTACCATCTCAAATGGAACATTTGGATAAAGACCAAACTAAGGATCTTGTCTTATTGATAAACAGTTTTCTCACTGTGTTTCAGGATGTTCCAAGTCGCACGTCCATCTTGGAACATGACGTGGATGTGGGGGACGCTGTTCCTATAAGTCAGCATCCGTACCGGGTTAATGCAAAGAAAAGGGAGGTAATGAAAAGTGAGGTAGCTTATTTATTACAGAATGACATGGCAAAACCCAGTAACAGCTCCTGGAGTTCCCCGTGTATTCTTGTTCCTAAGCCTGACGGTACGTCTCGCTTATGTACGGATTATCGTCGAGTAAATGCCGTTACAAAGACTGATTCTTTTCCTCTACCTCGCTTAGATGACTGCATTGATAGAATTGGCTCTGCTGCTTACGTTAGTAAATTAGATTTGCTAAAAGGTTATTGGCAGGTGCCTTTGACCTCTCGAGCTTCTGACATCTCGGCTTTCGTTACGCCAGATAACTTCGTACAATATTCTGTGATGCCCTTTGGAATGTGTAATGCACCTGCTACTTTTCAGCGGTTAGTTAACATTGTTTTTGCCGATGTACCAAATTGTACTGCTTATCTAGACGATGTGGTAATACATTCGTCTACTTGGTCTGATCATTTCGCCACCTTGAAAAGTGTGTTTCAGCGGTTGGCGAATGCTTCTTTAACCCTCAATTTGGCCAAGTGTGAGTTTGGGAAGGCTACAGTGACTTACTTAGGGAAACAAGTGGGACGAGGTCAAGTGCGCCCAGTAACTGGCAAAGTGGAAGCAATTGTTGCTTTTCCTGCTCCCACGACTCGCCGCCAGTTGCGCAGATTCCTGGGGATGGTAGGTTACTATCGTACTTTCTGTAAGAATTTCTCGACGGTAGTAGCTCCCCTTTCATCTCTGCTTAGTCCGAAGGTACCATTTAAGTGGTCCCAGGACTGTAACTATGCTTTTGAGTCCGCTAAAGCGCTACTTTGTAGTGCCCCAGTGCTTGCCGCCCCCAACTTTGACAAACCTTTTAAGTTGGAGGTAGACGCTAGTATAGTGGGGGTGGGTGCGGTTCTCTTGCAGGAAGATGAAGATGGAGTGGATCGACCCGTCAGTTTCTTCTCCCGTAAGTTCAACTCGTGTCAGTCAAGGTACTCCACAATTGAACAGGAAACGCTGGCTTTATTGCTAGCATTACAGTTCTTTGAGGTATATGTGGGTTCCAGTGCCTTGCCTGTAATGGTCTTCACGGACCATAATCCTTTGGTGTTCTTAAAGCAAATGTACAATCAGAACCGCCGCCTTATGCGGTGGGCTCTGATTGTACAAGGATATAATGTACAGATAGCCTATGTGAAGGGCTCGGCAAATGTGGTTGCCGACGCTCTATCACGGGTTTAGTAACTGGGGAAGCGTTGATTTTTGTTATTGCAAACTGTATGTTTGCATTTTTTGTGTTGGGCGTGTTACGTTCCCCAGTTTCTGTTGTGGTTTGTGTATTATCATGTATGTATTTCAGGAGATGGATTCCTGAAGTTATCAACGAGCAGCTGATTGAGCAATCAACATTGATTGTTTGGAGAGCTGACCCCGCCCCCCCTCATCAGGACGCAGCTGTCTCCAATTACTAACTTCTTCTGAAGCTATATAAGCCCCAGTTCTGTTGCTCAGAAGGGAGATGATTGCTGAGAGACAAGGCTAATGGCTGAGGGTTATAGCATGTTGGTTGTTTCCAAGAATTTTGGTATGTACTGTGTCCGTTGTTGCTGAGGGAGCTGATTGGTTGTGTGTGTCAATAGGATGCAGTGTTTTGATTATTGACTTACATTTGTGTAATTCTGTTTCATTTGTTCCCAGGGGGGAAGGGGAAGGCACCTAGGGAGTGTTTAGGCAAGAGGCCCGCGGGCATACATATACCCGTAGTAGTTTGCTGTCTATGCACACTAGGAAAGACCTGGGCGGACCATCCCCTGTATTTTGGTTAGTGCACCAGGTGGTGCTAGATAGGTAAGTAGTGGGTAGTCAGGTAAGGTAGGAGAGGGGGCTTTGATATTTACTTTCTTTGCTTTGGTTCCGTCCAGCCCCTTTTTCCCAAACCTTACCACGTGAAGGAATAAATTCCCTGTTAACGGTATTCTCTGCCTATTCGTCATACTTGTTCACACCTACACTTCCCTACCTTATTCACAACAAGGAGAGTTGAGTTGTAGCAGGGTGTTGCGTTCCCTCTTTCTAGAGGCGTGCGTAACATAATTTCACTTCCCCTGCTACTTCCCCTGTAAGTAGTGGGTAGTCAGGTAAGGTAGGAGAGGGGGCTTTGATATTTATGTTACGCACGCCTCTAGAAAGAGGGAACGCAACACCCTGCTACAACTCAACTCTCCTTGTTGTGAATAAGGTAGGGAAGTGTAGGTGTGAACAAGTATGACGAATAGGCAGAGAATACCGTTAACAGGGAATTTATTCCTTCACGTGGTAAGGTTTGGGAAAAAGGGGCTGGACGGAACCAAAGCAAAGAAAGTAAATATCAAAGCCCCCTCTCCTACCTTACCTGACTACCCACTACTTACCTATCTAGCACCACCTGGTGCACTAACCAAAATACAGGGGATGGTCCGCCCAGGTCTTTCCTAGTGTGCATAGACAGCAAACTACTACGGGTATATGTATGCCCGCGGGCCTCTTGCCTAAACACTCCCTAGGTGCCTTCCCCTTCCCCCCTGGGAACAAATGAAACAGAATTACACAAATGTAAGTCAATAATCAAAACACTGCATCCTATTGACACACACAACCAATCAGCTCCCTCAGCAACAACGGACACAGTACATACCAAAATTCTTGGAAACAACCAACATGCTATAACCCTCAGCCATTAGCCTTGTCTCTCAGCAATCATCTCCCTTCTGAGCAACAGAACTGGGGCTTATATAGCTTCAGAAGAAGTTAGTAATTGGAGACAGCTGCGTCCTGATGAGGGGGGGCGGGGTCAGCTCTCCAAACAATCAATGTTGATTGCTCAATCAGCTGCTCGTTGATAACTTCAGGAATCCATCTCCTGAAATACATACATGATAATACACAAACCACAACAGAAACTGGGGAACGTAACACACAGTCTGTGTTACTTTATTAACTGGTATAATGCTGTAATAACAGTCTGTTACTTTATGAACTGGTATAATGCTGTAATAACAGTCTGTTAATTTATGAGCTGGTAAAATGCTGTAATAAGAGTCTGTTAATTTATGAGCTGGTATAATGCTGTAATAACAGTCTGTTACTTTATGAACTGGTATCATGCTGTAATAACAGTCTGTTACTTTATGAACTGGTATAATGCTGTAATAACAGTCTGTTACTTTATGAACTGGTATAATTCTGAAATAACAGTCTGTTACTTTATGAACTGGTATAATGCTGTAATAACAGTCTGTTACTTTATTAACTGGTATAATTCTGTAATAACAAAGGGTGTTTCTTTATGAACTGGTATAATGCTGTAATAACAGTCTGTTACTTTATGAACTGATATAATGCTGTAATAACAGTCTGTTACTATATGAACTGGTATAATGTTGTAATAACAGTCTGTTACTTTTTGAACTGGTATGATGCTGTAATAACAGTTTGTTACTTTATAAACTGGTATAATGCTGTAATAACAGTCTGTTACTTTATGAACTGATATAATGCTGTAATAACAGTATGTTACTTTATTAACTGGTATAATGCTGTAATAACAGTCTGTTACTTTATTAACTGGTATAATTCTGTAATAACAAAGGGTGTTTCTTTATGAACTGGTATAATGCTGTAATAACAGTCTGTTACTTTATTAACTGGTATAATTCTGTAATAACAGTCTGTTACATTATGAAGTGGTATAATGCTGTAATAACATTGTGTTACTTTATGAACTGGTATAATGCTGTAATAACAGTTTGTTACTTTATGAACTGGTATAATTCTGTAATAACACAGTCTGTGTTACTTTATTAACTGGTATAATGCTGTAATAACAGTCTGTTACTTTATGAACTGGTATAATGCTGTAATAACAGTCTGTTAATTTATGAGCTGGTAAAATGCTGTAATAAGAGTCTGTTACTTTATGAACTGGTATAATGCTGTAATAACACAGTCTGTGTTACTTTATTAACTGGTATAATGCTGTAATAACAGTCTGTAACTTTATGAACTGGTATAATGCTGTAATAACAGTCTGTTAATTTATGAGCTGGTATAATGCTGTAATAACAGTCTGTTACTTTATGAACTGGTATAATGCTGTAATAACAGTCTGTTACTTTATGAACTGGTATAATGCTGTAATAACAGTCTGTTACTTTATGAACTGGTATAATTCTGAAATAACAGTCTGTTACTTTATGAACTGGTATAATGCTGTAATAACAGTCTGTTACATTATTAACTGGTATAATTCTGTAATAACAAAGGGTGTTTCTTTATGAACTGGTATAATGCTGTAATAACAGTCTGTTACTTTATGAACTGATATAATGCTGTAATAACAGTCTGTTACTATATGAACTGGTATAATGTTGTAATAACAGTCTGTTACTTTTTGAACTGGTATGATGCTGTAATAACAGTTTGTTACTTTATAAACTGGTATAATGCTGTAATAACAGTCTGTTACTTTATGAACTGATATAATGCTGTAATAACAGTATGTTACTTTATTAACTGGTATAATGCTGTAATAACAGTCTGTTACTTTATTAACTGGTATAATTCTGTAATAACAAAGGGTGTTTCTTTATGAACTGGTATAATGCTGTAATAACAGTCTGTTACTTTATGAACTGATATAATGTTGTAATAACAGTCTGTTACTATATGAACTGGTATAATATGTAATAACAGTCTGTTACTTTATGAACTGGTATGATGCTGTAATAACAGTTTGTTACTTTATAAACTGGTATAATGCTGTAATAACAGTCTGTTACTTTATTAACAGGTATAATGCTGTAATAACAGTCTGTTACTTTATGAACTGTTATAATGCTGTAATAACAGTCTGTTACTTTATTAACTGGTATAATGCTGTAATAACAGTCTGTTACTTTATTAACTGGTATAAATCTGTAATAACACAGTGTGCTACTTTATGAACTGATATAACGCTGTAATACCAGTCTGTTAATTTATGAACTGGTATAACGCTGTAATAACAGTCTGTTACTTTATTAACTGGTATAAGCTGTAATAACAGTTTGTTACTTAATGAACTGGTATAATGCTGTAATAACAGTCTGTTACTTTATGAACTGGTATAATGCTGTAATAACAGTCTGTTACTTTATGAACTGGTATAATGCTGTAATAAGAGTCTGTAACTTTATGAACTGGTATAATGCTGTAATAACAGTCTGTTACTTTATGAACTGATATAATGCTGTAATAACAGTCTGTTACTATATGAACTGGTATAATGTTGTAATAACAGTCTGTTACTTTATGAACTGGTATGATGCTGTAATAACAGTTTGTTACTTTATAAACTGGTATAATGCTGTAATAACAGTCTGTTACTTTATGAACAGGTATAATGCTGTAATAACAGTCTGTTACTTTATGAACTGTTATAATGCTGTAATAACAGTCTGTTACTTTATTAACTGGTATAATGCTGTAATAACAGTCTGTTACTTTATTAACTGGTATAAATCTGTAATAACACAGTGTGCTACTTTATGAACTGATATAATGCTGTAATAACAGTCTGTTACTTTATGAACTGTTATAACGCTGTAATAACAGTCTGTTACTTTATTAACTGGTATAAGCTGTAATAACAGTTTGTTACTTAATGAACTGGTATAATGCTGTAATAACAGTCTGTTACTTTATGAACTGATATAATGCTGTAATAACAGTATGTTACTTTATTAACTGGTATAATGCTGTAATAACAGTCTGTTACTTTATTAACTGGTATAATTCTGTAATAACAAAGGGTGTTTCTTTATGAACTGGTATAATGCTGTAATAACAGTCTGTTACTTTATTAACTGGTATAATTCTGTAATAACAGTCTGTTACATTATGAAGTGGTATAATGCTGTAATAACATTGTGTTACTTTATGAACTGGTATAATGCTGTAATAACAGTTTGTTACTTTATGAACTGGTATAATTCTGTAATAACACAGTCTGTGTTACTTTATTAACTGGTATAATGCTGTAATAACAGTCTGTTACTTTATGAACTGGTATAATGCTGTAATAACAGTCTGTTAATTTATGAGCTGGTAAAATGCTGTAATAAGAGTCTGTTACTTTATGAACTGGTATAATGCTGTAATAACACAGTCTGTGTTACTTTATTAACTGGTATAATGCTGTAATAACAGTCTGTAACTTTATGAACTGGTATAATGCTGTAATAACAGTCTGTTAATTTATGAGCTGGTATAATGCTGTAATAACAGTCTGTTACTTTATGAACTGGTATAATGCTGTAATAACAGTCTGTTACTTTATGAACTGGTATAATGCTGTAATAACAGTCTGTTACTTTATGAACTGGTATAATTCTGAAATAACAGTCTGTTACTTTATGAACTGGTATAATGCTGTAATAACAGTCTGTTACTTTATTAACTGGTATAATTCTGTAATAACAGTCTGTTACTTTATGAACTGGTATAATGCTGTAATAACAGTCTGTTACTTTATGAACTGGTATAATTCTGAAATAACAGTCTGTTACTTTATGAACTGGTATAATGCTGTAATAACAGTCTGTTACTTTATTAACTGGTATAATTCTGTAATAACAAAGGGTGTTTCTTTATGAACTGGTATAATGCTGTAATAACAGTCTGTTACTTTATGAACTGATATAATGCTGTAATAACAGTCTGTTACTATATGAACTGGTATAATGTTGTAATAACAGTCTGTTACTTTTTGAACTGGTATGATGCTGTAATAACAGTTTGTTACTTTATAAACTGGTATAATGCTGTAATAACAGTCTGTTACTTTATGAACTGATATAATGCTGTAATAACAGTATGTTACTTTATTAACTGGTATAATGCTGTAATAACAGTCTGTTACTTTATTAACTGGTATAATTCTGTAATAACAAAGGGTGTTTCTTTATGAACTGGTATAATGCTGTAATAACAGTCTGTTACTTTATGAACTGATATAATGCTGTAATAACAGTCTGTTACTATATGAACTGGTATAATATGTAATAACAGTCTGTTACTTTATGAACTGGTATGATGCTGTAATAACAGTTTGTTACTTTATAAACTGGTATAATGCTGTAATAACAGTCTGTTACTTTATTAACAGGTATAATGCTGTAATAACAGTCTGTTACTTTATGAACTGTTATAATGCTGTAATAACAGTCTGTTACTTTATTAACTGGTATAATGCTGTAATAACAGTCTGTTACTTTATTAACTGGTATAAATCTGTAATAACACAGTGTGCTACTTTATGAACTGATATAATGCTGTAATACCAGTCTGTTAATTTATGAACTGGTATAACGCTGTAATAACAGTCTGTTACTTTATTAACTGGTATAAGCTGTAATAACAGTTTGTTACTTAATGAACTGGTATAATGCTGTAATAACAGTCTGTTACTTTATGAACTGGTATAATGCTGTAATAACAGTCTGTTACTTTATGAACTGGTATAATGCTGTAATAAGAGTCTGTAACTTTATGAACTGGTATAATGCTGTAATAACAGTCTGTTACTTTATGAACTGATATAATGCTGTAATAACAGTCTGTTACTATATGAACTGGTATAATGTTGTAATAACAGTCTGTTACTTTATGAACTGGTATGATGCTGTAATAACAGTTTGTTACTTTATAAACTGGTATAATGCTGTAATAACAGTCTGTTACTTTATGAACAGGTATAATGCTGTAATAACAGTCTGTTACTTTATGAACTGTTATAATGCTGTAATAACAGTCTGTTACTTTATTAACTGGTATAATGCTGTAATAACAGTCTGTTACTTTATTAACTGGTATAAATCTGTAATAACACAGTGTGCTACTTTATGAACTGATATAATGCTGTAATAACAGTCTGTTACTTTATGAACTGTTATAACGCTGTAATAACAGTCTGTTACTTTATTAACTGGTATAAGCTGTAATAACAGTTTGTTACTTAATGAACTGGTATAATGCTGTAATAACAGTCTGTTACTTTATGAACTGGTATAATGCTGTAATAACAGTCTGTTACTTTATGAACTGGTATAATGCTGTAATAAGAGTCTGTAACTTTATGAACTGGTATAATGCTGTAATAACAGTCTGTTACTTTATGAACTGATATAATGCTGTAATAACAGTCTGTTACTATATGAACTGGTATAATGTTGTAATAACAGTCTGTTACTTTATGAACTGGTATGATGCTGTAATAACAGTTTGTTACTTTATAAACTGGTATAATGCTGTAATAACAGTCTGTTACTTTATGAACAGGTATAATGCTGTAATAACAGTCTGTTACTTTATGAATTGTTATAATGCTGTAATAACAGTCTGTTACTTTATTAACTGGTATAATTCTGTAATAACAAAGTGTGTTTCTTTATGAACTGGTATAATGCTGTAATAACAGTCTGTTACTTTATTAACTGGTATAATGCTGTAATAACAGTCTGTTACTTTATTAACTGGTATAATGCTGTAATAACACAGTCTGTGTTACTTTATTAACTGGTATAATGCTGTAAAAACAGTCTGTTACATTATGAAGTGGTATAATGCTGTAATAACATTGTGTTACTTTATGAACTGGTATAATGCTGTAATAACAGTTTGTTACTTTATGAACTGGTATAATTCTGTAATAACACAGTCTGTGTTACTTTATTAACTGGTATAATGCTGTAATAACAGTCTGTTACTTTATGAACTGGTATAATGCTGTTATAACAGTCTGTTACTTTATGAACTGGTATAATGCTGTAATAACACAGTCTGTGTTACTTTATTAATTGGTATAATGCTGTAATAACAGTCTGTTACTTTATTAACTGGTATAATGCTGTAATAACAGTCTGTTACTTTATTAACTGGTATAATGCTGTAATAACACAGTCTGTGTTACTTTATTAACTGGTATAATGCTGTAATAACAGTCTGTTACTTTATTAACTGGTATAATTCTGTAATAACAGTCTGTTACATTATGAAGTGGTATAATGCTGTAATAACATTGTGTTACTTTATGAACTGGTATAATGCTGTAATAACAGTTTGTTACTTTATGAACTGGTATAATTCTGTAATAACACAGTCTGTGTTACTTTATTAACTGGTATAATGCTGTAATAACAGTCTGTTACTTTATGAACTGGTATAATGCTGTAATAACAGTCTGTTAATTTATGAGCTGGTAAAATGCTGTAATAAGAGTCTGTTACTTTATGAACTGGTATAATGCTGTAATAACACAGTCTGTGTTACTTTATTAACTGGTATAATGCTGTAATAACAGTCTGTTACTTTATGAACTGGTATAATGCTGTAATAACAGTCTGTTAATTTATGAGCTGGTATAATGCTGTAATAACAGTCTGTTACTTTATGAACTGGTATCATGCTGTAATAACAGTCTGTTACTTTATGAACTGGTATAATGCTGTAATAACAGTCTGTTACTTTATGAACTGGTATAATTCTGAAATAACAGTCTGTTACTTTATGAACTGGTATAATGCTGTAATAACAGTCTGTTACTTTATTAACTGGTATAATTCTGTAATAACAAAGGGTGTTTCTTTATGAACTGGTATAATGCTGTAATAACAGTCTGTTACTTTATGAACTGATATAATGCTGTAATAACAGTCTGTTACTATATGAACTGGTATAATGTTGTAATAACAGTCTGTTACTTTTTGAACTGGTATGATGCTGTAATAACAGTTTGTTACTTTATAAACTGGTATAATGCTGTAATAACAGTCTGTTACTTTATGAACTGATATAATGCTGTAATAACAGTATGTTACTTTATTAACTGGTATAATGCTGTAATAACAGTCTGTTACTTTATTAACTGGTATAATTCTGTAATAACAAAGGGTGTTTCTTTATGAACTGGTATAATGCTGTAATAACAGTCTGTTACTTTATGAACTGATATAATGCTGTAATAACAGTCTGTTACTATATGAACTGGTATAATATGTAATAACAGTCTGTTACTTTATGAACTGGTATGATGCTGTAATAACAGTTTGTTACTTTATAAACTGGTATAATGCTGTAATAACAGTCTGTTACTTTATTAACAGGTATAATGCTGTAATAACAGTCTGTTACTTTATGAACTGTTATAATGCTGTAATAACAGTCTGTTACTTTATTAACTGGTATAATGCTGTAATAACAGTCTGTTACTTTATTAACTGGTATAAATCTGTAATAACACAGTGTGCTACTTTATGAACTGATATAATGCTGTAATAACAGTCTGTTAATTTATGAACTGGTATAACGCTGTAATAACAGTCTGTTACTTTATTAACTGGTATAAGCTGTAATAACAGTTTGTTACTTAATGAACTGGTATAATGCTGTAATAACAGTCTGTTACTTTATGAACTGGTATAATGCTGTAATAACAGTCTGTTACTTTATGAACTGGTATAATGCTGTAATAAGAGTCTGTAACTTTATGAACTGGTATAATGCTGTAATAACAGTCTGTTACTTTATGAACTGATATAATGCTGTAATAACAGTCTGTTACTATATGAACTGGTATAATGTTGTAATAACAGTCTGTTACTTTATGAACTGGTATGATGCTGTAATAACAGTTTGTTACTTTATAAACTGGTATAATGCTGTAATAACAGTCTGTTACTTTATGAACAGGTATAATGCTGTAATAACAGTCTGTTACTTTATGAACTGTTATAATGCTGTAATAACAGTCTGTTACTTTATTAACTGGTATAATGCTGTAATAACAGTCTGTTACTTTATTAACTGGTATAAATCTGTAATAACACAGTGTGCTACTTTATGAACTGATATAATGCTGTAATAACAGTCTGTTACTTTATGAACTGGTATAACGCTGTAATAACAGTCTGTTACTTTATTAACTGGTATAAGCTGTAATAACAGTTTGTTACTTAATGAACTGGTATAATGCTGTAATAACAGTCTGTTACTTTATGAACTGATATAATGCTGTAATAACAGTCTGTTACTTTATGAACTGGTATAATGCTGTAATAAGAGTCTGTAACTTTATGAACTGGTATAATGCTGTAATAACAGTCTGTTACTTTATGAACTGATATAATGCTGTAATAACAGTCTGTTACTATATGAACTGGTATAATGTTGTAATAACTGTCTGTTACTTTATGAACTGGTATGATGCTGTAATAACAGTTTGTTACTTTATGAACTGGTATGATGCTGTAATAACAGTTTGTTACTTTATAAACTGGTATAATGCTGTAATAACAGTCTGTTACTTTATGAACTGTTATAATGCTGTAATAACAGTCTGTTACTTTATTAACTGGTATAATGCTGTAATAACAGTCTGTTACTTTATTAACTGGTATAAATCTGTAATAACACAGTGTGCTACTTTATGAACTGATATAATGCTGTAATAACAGTCTGTTACTTTATGAACTGGTATAACGCTGTAATAACAGTCTGTTACTTTATTAACTGGTATAAGCTGTAATAACAGTTTGTTACTTAATGAACTGGTATAATGCTGTAATAACAGTCTGTTACTTTATGAACTGGTATAATGCTGTAATAACAGTCTGTTACTTTATGAACTGGTATAATGCTGTAATAAGAGTCTGTAACTTTATGAACTGGTATAATGCTGTAATAACAGTCTGTTACTTTATGAACTGATATAATGCTGTAATAACAGTCTGTTACTATATGAACTGGTATAATGTTGTAATAACTGTCTGTTACTTTATGAACTGGTATGATGCTGTAATAACAGTTTGTTACTTTATAAACTGGTATAATGCTGTAATAACAGTCTGTTACTTTATGAACAGGTATAATGCTGTAATAACAGTCTGTTACTTTATGAATATTTATAATGCTGTAATAACAGTCTGTTACTTTATTAACTGGTATAATTCTGTAATAACAAAGTGTGTTTCTTTATGAACTGGTATAATGCTGTAATAACAGTCTGTTACTTTATTAACTGGTATAATGCTGTAATAACAGTCTGTTACTTTATTAACTGGTATAATGCTGTAATAACACAGTCTGTGTTACTTTATTAACTGGTATAATGCTGTAATAACAGTCTGTTACATTATGAAGTGGTATAATGCTGTAATAACATTGTGTTACTTTATGAACTGGTATAATGCTGTAATAACAGTTTGTTACTTTATGAACTGGTATAATTCTGTAATAACACAGTCTGTGTTACTTTATTAACTGGTATAATGCTGTAATAACAGTCTGTTACTTTATGAACTGGTATAATGCTGTAATAACAGTCTGTTAATTTATGAGCTGGTATAATGCTGTAATAACAGTCTGTTACTTTATGAACTGGTATAATGCTGTAATAACAGTCTGTTACTTTATGAACTGGTATAATGCTGTAATAACAGTCTGTTACTTTATGAACTGGTATAATGCTGTAGTAACAGTCTGTTACTTTATGAACTGGTATAATTCTGAAATAACAGTCTGATACTTTATGAACTGGTATAATGCTGTAATAACAGTCTGTTACTTTATTAACTGGTATAATTCTGTAATAACAAAGGGTGTTTCTTTATGAACTGGTATAATGCTGTAATAACAGTCTGTTACTTTATGAACTGATATAATGCTGTAATAACAGTCTGTTACTATATGAACTGGTATAATGTTGTAATAACTGTCTGTTACTTTTTGAACTGGTATGATGCTGTAATAACAGTTTGTTACTTTATAAACTGGTATAATGCTGTAATAACAGTCTGTTACTTTATGAACTGATATAATGCTGTAATAACAGTATGTTACTTTATTAACTGGTATAATGCTGTAATAACAGTCTGTTACTTTATTAACTGGTATAATTCTGTAATAACAAAGGGTGTTTCTTTATGAACTGGTATAATGCTGTAATAACAGTCTGTTACTTTATGAACTGATATAATGCTGTAATAACAGTCTGTTACTATATGAACTGGTATAATGTTGTAATAACAGTCTGTTACTTTATGAACTGGTATGATGCTGTAATAACAGTTTGTTACTTTATAAACTGGTATAATGCTGTAATAACAGTCTGTTACTTTATTAACAGGTATAATGCTGTAATAACAGTCTGTTACTTTATGAACTGTTATAATGCTGTAATAACAGTCTGTTACTTTATTAACTGGTATAATGCTGTAATAACAGTCTGTTACTTTATTAACTGGTATAAATCTGTAATAACACAGTGTGCTACTTTATGAACTGATATAATGCTGTAATAACAGTCTGTTACTTTATGAACTGGTATAACGCTGTAATAACAGTCTGTTACTTTATTAACTGGTATAAGCTGTAATAACAGTTTGTTACTTAATGAACTGGTATAATGCTGTAATAACAGTCTGTTACTTTATGAACTGGTATAATGCTGTAATAACAGTCTGTTACTTTATGAACTGGTATAATGCTGTAATAAGAGTCTGTAACTTTATGAACTGGTATAATGCTGTAATAACAGTCTGTTACTTTATGAACTGATATAATGCTGTAATAACAGTCTGTTACTATATGAACTGGTATAATGTTGTAATAACAGTCTGTTACTTTATGAACTGGTATGATGCTGTAATAACAGTTTGTTACTTTATAAACTGGTATAATGCTGTAATAACAGTCTGTTACTTTATGAACAGGTATAATGCTGTAATAACAGTCTGTTACTTTATGAATTGTTATAATGCTGTAATAACAGTCTGTTACTTTATTAACTGGTATAATTCTGTAATAACAAAGTGTGTTTCTTTATGAACTGGTATAATGCTGTAATAACACAGTCTGTGTTACTTTATTAACTGGTATAATGCTGTAATAACAGTCTGTTACTTTATTAACTGGTATAATTCTGTAATAACAGTCTGTTACATTATGAAGTGGTATAATGCTGTAATAACATTGTGTTACTTTATGAACTGGTATAATGCTGTAATAACAGTTTGTTACTTTATGAACTGGTATAATTCTGTAATAACACAGTCTGTGTTACTTTATTAACTGGTATAATGCTGTAATAACAGTCTGTTACTTTATGAACTGGTATAATGCTGTAATAACAGTCTGTTAATTTATGAGCTGGTATAATGCTGTAATAAGAGTCTGTTACTTTATGAACTGGTATAATGCTGTAATAACACAGTCTGTGTTACTTTATTAACTGGTATAATGCTGTAATAACAGTCTGTTACTTTATGAACTGGTATAATGCTGTAATAACAGTCTGTTACTTTATGAGCTGGTATAATGCTGTAATAACAGTCTGTTACTTTATGAACTGGTATAATGCTGTAATAACAGTCTGTTACTTTATGAACTGGTATAATGCTGTAATAACAGTCTGTTACTTTATGAACTGGTATAATGCTGTAATAACAGTCTGTTACTTTATGAACTGGTATAATTCTGAAATAACAGTCTGTTACTTTATGAACTGGTATAATTCTGTAATAACAAAGGGTGTTTCTTTATGAACTGGTATAATGCTGTAATAACAGTCTGTTACTTTATGAACTGATATAATGCTGTAATAACAGTCTGTTACTATATGAACTGGTATAATGTTGTAATAACAGTCTGTTACTTTTTGAACTGGTATGATGCTGTAATAACAGTTTGTTACTTTATAAACTGGTATAATGCTGTAATAACAGTCTGTTACTTTATGAACTGATATAATGCTGTAATAACAGTTTGTTACTTTATAAACTGGTATAATGCTGTAATAACAGTCTGTTACTTTATGAACTGATATAATGCTGTAATAACAGTATGTTACTTTATTAACTGGTATAATGCTGTAATAACAGTCTGTTACTTTATTAACTGGTATAATGCTGTAATAACAGTCTGTTACTTTATGAACAGGTATAATGCTGTAATAACAGTCTGTTACTTTATGAATTGTTATAATGCTGTAATAACAGTCTGTTACTTTATTAACTGGTATAATTCTGTAATAACAAAGTGTGTTTCTTTATGAACTGGTATAATGCTGTAATAACAGTCTGTTACTTTATGAACTGGTATAATGCTGTTATAACAGTCTGTTACTTTATGAACTGGTATAATGTTGTAATAACACAGTCTGTGTTACTTTATTAATTGTTATAATGCTGTAATAACAGTCTGTTACTTTATTAACTGGTATAATGCTGTAATAACAGTCTGTTAATTTATGAGCTGGTATAATGCTGTAATAACAGTCTGTTACTTTATGAACTGGTATAATGCTGTAATAACAGTCTGTTACTTTATGAACTGGTATAATGCTGTAATAACAGTCTGTTACTTTATGAACTGGTATAATGCTGTAATAACAGTCTGTTACTTTATGAACTGGTATAATTCTGAAATAACAGTCTGTTACTTTATGAACTGGTATAATGCTGTAATAACAGTATGTTACTTTATTAACTGGTATAATTCTGTAATAACAAAGGGTGTTTCTTTATGAACTGGTATAATGCTGTAATAACAGTCTGTTACTTTATGAACTGATATAATGCTGTAATAACAGTCTGTTACTATATGAACTGGTATAATGTTGTAATAACAGTCTGTTACTTTTTGAACTGGTATGATGCTGTAATAACAGTTTGTTACTTTATAAACTGGTATAATGCTGTAATAATAGTCTGTTACTTTATGAACTGATATAATGCTGTAATAACAGTATGTTACTTTATTAACTGGTATAATGCTGTAATAACAGTCTGTTACTTTATTAACTGGTATAATTCTGTAATAACAAAGGGTGTTTCTTTATGAACTGGTATAATGCTGTAATAACAGTCTGTTACTTTATGAACTGATATAATGCTGTAATAACAGTCTGTTTCTATATGAACTGGTTTAATGTTGTAATAACAGTCTGTTACTTTATGAACTGGTATGATGCTGTAATAACAGTTTGTTACTTTATAAACTGGTATAATGCTGTAATAACAGTCTGTTACTTTATTAACAGGTATAATGCTGTAATAACAGTCTGTTACTTTATGAACTGTTATAATGCTGTAATAACAGTCTGTTACTTTATTAACTGGTATAATGCTGTAATAACAGTCTGTTACTTTATTAACTGGTATAAATCTGTAATAACACAGTGTGCTACTTTATGAACTGATATAATGCTGTAATAACAGTCTGTTACTTTATGAACTGGTATAACGCTGTAATAACAGTCTGTTACTTTATTAACTGGTATAAGCTGTAATAACAGTTTGTTACTTAATGAACTGGTATAATGCTGTAATAACAGTCTGTTACTTTATGAACTGGTATAATGCTGTAATAACAGTCTGTTACTTTATGAACTGGTATAATGCTGTAATAAGAGTCTGTAACTTTATGAACTGGTATAATGCTGTAATAACAGTCTGTTACTTTATGAACTGATATAATGCTGTAATAACAGTCTGTTACTATATGAACTGGTATAATGTTGTAATAACAGTCTGTTACTTTATGAACTGGTATGATGCTGTAATAACAGTTTGTTACTTTATAAACTGGTATAATGCTGTAATAACAGTCTGTTACTTTATGAACAGGTATAATGCTGTAATAACAGTCTGTTACTTTATGAATTGTTATAATGCTGTAATAACAGTCTGTTACTTTATTAACTGGTATAATTCTGTAATAACAAAGTGTGTTTCTTTATGAACTGGTATAATGCTGTAATAACAGTCTGTTACTTTATGAACTGGTATAATGCTGTAATAACAGTCTGTTACTTTATTAACTGGTATAATGCTGTAATAACAGTCTGTTAATTTATGAACTGTTATAATGCTGTAATAACAGTCTGTTACTTTATTAACTGGTATAATGCTGTAATAACAGTCTGTTAATTTATGAGCTGGTATAATGCTGTAATAACAGTCTGTTACTTTATGAACTGGTATAATGCTGTAATAACAGTCTGTTACTTTATGAACTGGTATAATGCTGTAATAACAGTCTGTTACTTTATGAACTGGTATAATGCTGTAATAACAGTCTGTTACTTTATGAACTGGTATAATTCTGAAATAACAGTCTGTTACTTTATGAACTGGTATAATGCTGTAATAACAGTATGTTACTTTATTAACTGGTATAATTCTGTAATAACAAAGGGTGTTTCTTTATGAACTGGTATAATGCTGTAATAACAGTCTGTTACTTTATGAACTGATATAATGCTGTAATAACAGTCTGTTACTATATGAACTGGTATAATGTTGTAATAACAGTCTGTTACTTTTTGAACTGGTATGATGCTGTAATAACAGTTTGTTACTTTATAAACTGGTATAATGCTGTAATAACAGTCTGTTACTTTATGAACTGATATAATGCTGTAATAACAGTATGTTACTTTATTAACTGGTATAATGCTGTAATAACAGTCTGTTACTTTATTAACTGGTATAATTCTGTAATAACAAAGGGTGTTTCTTTATGAACTGGTATAATGCTGTAATAACAGTCTGTTACTTTATGAACTGATATAATGCTGTAATAACAGTCTGTTACTATATGAACTGGTATAATGTTGTAATAACAGTCTGTTACTTTATGAACTGGTATGATGCTGTAATAACAGTTTGTTACTTTATAAACTGGTATAATGCTGTAATAACAGTCTGTTACTTTATTAACAGGTATAATGCTGTAATAACAGTCTGTTACTTTATGAACTGATATAATGCTGTAATAACAGTATGTTACTTTATTAACTGGTATAATGCTGTAATAACAGTCTGTTACTTTATTAACTGGTATAATTCTGTAATAACAAAGGGTGTTTCTTTATGAACTGGTATAATGCTGTAATAACAGTCTGTTACTTTATGAACTGATATAATGCTGTAATAACAGTCTGTTACTATGTGAACTGGTATAATGTTGTAATAACAGTCTGTTACTTTATGAACTGGTATGATGCTGTAATAACAGTTTGTTACTTTATAAACTGGTATAATGCTGTAATAACAGTCTGTTACTTTATTAACAGGTATAATGCTGTAATAACAGTCTGTTACTTTATGAACTGTTATAATGCTGTAATAACAGTCTGTTACTTTATTAACTGGTATAATGCTGTAATAACAGTCTGTTACTTTATTAACTGGTATAAATCTGTAATAACACAGTGTGCTACTTTATGAAATGATATAATGCTGTAATAACAGTCTGTTACTTTATGAACTGGTATAACGCTGTAATAACAGTCTGTTACTTTATTAACTGGTATAAGCTGTAATAACAGTTTGTTACTTAATGAACTGGTATAATGCTGTAATAACAGTCTGTTACTTTATGAACTGGTATAATGCTGTAATAACAGTCTGTTACTTTATGAACTGGTATAATGCTGTAATAAGAGTCTGTAACTTTATGAACTGGTATAATGCTGTAATAAGAGTCTGTTACTTTATGAACTGATATAATGCTGTAATAACAGTCTGTTACTATATGAACTGGTATAATGTTGTAATAACAGTCTGTTACTTTATGAACTGGTATAATGCTGTAATAACAGTCTGTTACTTTATGAACAGGTATAATGCTGTAATAACAGTCTGTTACTTTATGAATTGTTATAATGCTGTAATAACAGTCTGTTACTTTATTAACTGGTATAATTCTGTAATAACAAAGTGTGTTTCATTATGAACTGGTATAATGCTGTAATAACAGTCTGTTACTTTATTAACTGGTATAATGCTGTAATAACAGTCTGTTACTTTATTAACTGGTATAATGCTGTAATAAGAGTCTGTGACTTTATGAACTGGTATAATGCTGTAATAACACAGTCTGTGTTACTTTATTAACTGGTATAATGCTGTAATAACAGTCTGTTACTTTATGAACTGGTATAATGCTGTAATAACAGTCTGTTAATTTATGAGCTGGTATAATGCTGTAATAACAGTCTGTTACTTTATGAACTGGTATAATGCTGTAATAACAGTCTGTTACTTTATGAACTGGTATAATGCTGTAATAACAGTCTGTTACTTTATGAACTGGTATAATGCTGTAATAACAGTCTGTTACTTTATGAACTGGTATAATTCTGAAATAACAGTCTGTTACTTTATGAACTGGTATAATTCTGTAATAACAAAGGGTGTTTCTTTATGAACTGGTATAATGCTGTAATAACAGTCTGTTACTTTATGAACTGATATAATGCTGTAATAACAGTCTGTTACTATATGAACTGGTATAATGTTGTAATAACAGTCTGTTACTTTTTGAACTGGTATGATGCTGTAATAACAGTTTGTTACTTTATAAACTGGTATAATGCTGTAATAACAGTCTGTTACTTTATGAACTGATATAATGCTGTAATAACAGTATGTTACTTTATTAACTGGTATAATGCTGTAATAACAGTCTGTTACTTTATTAACTGGTATAATTCTGTAATAACAAAGGGTGTTTCTTTATGAACTGGTATAATGCTGTAATAACAGTCTGTTACTTTATGAACTGATATAATGCTGTAATAACAGTCTGTTTCTATATGAACTGGTTTAATGTTGTAATAACAGTCTGTTACTTTATGAACTGGTATGATGCTGTAATAACAGTTTGTTACTTTATAAACTGGTATAATGCTGTAATAACAGTCTGTTACTTTATTAACAGGTATAATGCTGTAATAACAGTCTGTTACTTTATGAACTGTTATAATGCTGTAATAACAGTCTGTTACTTTATTAACTGGTATAATGCTGTAATAACAGTCTGTTACTTTATTAACTGGTATAAATCTGTAATAACACAGTGTGCTACTTTATGAACTGATATAATGCTGTAATAACAGTCTGTTACTTTATGAACTGGTATAACGCTGTAATAACAGTCTGTTACTTTATTAACTGGTATAAGCTGTAATAACAGTTTGTTACTTAATGAACTGGTATAATGCTGTAATAACAGTCTGTTACTTTATGAACTGGTATAATGCTGTAATAACAGTCTGTTACTTTATGAACTGGTATAATGCTGTAATAAGAGTCTGTAACTTTATGAACTGGTATAATGCTGTAATAACAGTCTGTTACTTTATGAACTGATATAATGCTGTAATAACAGTCTGTTACTATATGAACTGGTATAATGTTGTAATAACAGTCTGTTACTTTATGAACTGGTATGATGCTGTAATAACAGTTTGTTACTTTATAAACTGGTATAATGCTGTAATAACAGTCTGTTACTTTATGAACAGGTATAATGCTGTAATAACAGTCTGTTACTTTATGAATTGTTATAATGCTGTAATAACAGTCTGTTACTTTATTAACTGGTATAATTCTGTAATAACAAAGTGTGTTTCTTTATGAACTGGTATAATGCTGTAATAACACAGTCTGTGTTACTTTATTAACTGGTATAATGCTGTAATAACAGTCTGTTACTTTATTAACTGGTATAATTCTGTAATAACAGTCTGTTACATTATGAAGTGGTATAATGCTGTAATAACATTGTGTTACTTTATGAACTGGTATAATGCTGTAATAACAGTTTGTTACTTTATGAACTGGTATAATTCTGTAATAACACAGTCTGTGTTACTTTATTAACTGGTATAATGCTGTAATAACAGTCTGTTACTTTATGAACTGGTATAATGCTGTAATAACAGTCTGTTAATTTATGAGCTGGTATAATGCTGTAATAAGAGTCTGTTACTTTATGAACTGGTATAATGCTGTAATAACACAGTCTGTGTTACTTTATTAACTGTTATAATGCTGTAATAACAGTCTGTTACTTTATGAACTGGTATAATGCTGTAATAACAGTCTGTTAATTTATGAGCTGGTATAATGCTGTAATAACAGTCTGTTACTTTATGAACTGGTATAATGCTGTAATAACAGTCTGTTACTTTATGAACTGGTATAATGCTGTAATAACAGTCTGTTACTTTATGAACTGGTATAATGCTGTAATAACAGTCTGTTACTTTATGAACGGGTATAATTCTGAAATAACAGTCTGTTACTTTATGAACTGGTATAATTCTGTAATAACACAGTCTGTGTTACTTTATTAACTGGTATAATGCTGTAATAACAGTCTGTTACTTTATGAACTGGTATAATGCTGTAATAACAGTCTGTTAATTTATGAGCTGGTATAATGCTGTAATAACAGTCTGTTACTTTATGAACTGGTATGATGCTGTAATAACAGTTTGTTACTTTATAAACTGGTATAATGCTGTAATAACAGTCTGTTACTTTATTAACAGGTATAATGCTGTAATAACAGTCTGTTACTTTATGAACTGTTATAATGCTGTAATAACAGTCTGTTACTTTATTAACTGGTATAATGCTGTAATAACAGTCTGTTACTTTATTAACTGGTATAAATCTGTAATAACACAGTGTGCTACTTTATGAAATGATATAATGCTGTAATAACAGTCTGTTACTTTATGAACTGGTATAACGCTGTAATAACAGTCTGTTACTTTATTAACTGGTATAAGCTGTAATAACAGTTTGTTACTTAATGAACTGGTATAATGCTGTAATAACAGTCTGTTACTTTATGAACTGGTATAATGCTGTAATAACAGTCTGTTACTTTATGAACTGGTATAATGCTGTAATAAGAGTCTGTAACTTTATGAACTGGTATAATGCTGTAATAACAGTCTGTTACTTTATGAACTGATATAATGCTGTAATAACAGTCTGTTACTATATGAACTGGTATAATGTTGTAAAAACAGTCTGTTACTTTATGAACTGGTATGATGCTGTAATAACAGTTTGTTACTTTATAAACTGGTATAATGCTGTAATAACAGTCTGTTACTTTATGAACAGGTATAATGCTGTAATAACAGTCTGTTACTTTATGAATTGTTATAATGCTGTAATAACAGTCTGTTACTTTATTAACTGGTATAATTCTGTAATAACAAAGTGTGTTACTTTATGAACTGGTATAATGCTGTTATAACAGTCTGTTACTTTATGAACTGGTATAATGCTGTAATAACACAGTCTGTGTTACTTTATTAATTGTTATAATGCTGTAATAACAGTCTGTTACTTTATTAACTGGTATAATGCTGTAATAACAGTCTGTTACTTTATTAACTGGTATAATGCTGTAATAACACAGTCTGTGTTACTTTATTAACTGGTATAATGCTGTAATAACAGTCAGGTACTTTATTAACTGGTATAATTATGTAATAACAGTCTGTTACATTATGAAGTGGTATAATGCTGTAATAACATTGTGTTACTTTATGAACTGGTATAATGCTGTAATAACAGTTTGTTACTTTATGAACTGGTATAATTCTGTAATAACACAGTCTGTGTTACTTTATTAACTGGTATAATGCTGTAATAACAGTCTGTTACTTTATGAACTGGTATAATGCTGTAATAACAGTCTGTTAATTTATGAGCTGGTATAATGCTGTAATAAGAGTCTGTTACTTTATGAACTGGTATAATGCTGTAATAACACAGTCTGTGTTACTTTATTAACTGGTATAATGCTGTAATAACAGTCTGTTACTTTATGAACTGGTATAATGCTGTAATAACAGTCTGTTAATTTATGAGCTGGTATAATGCTGTAATAACAGTCTGTTACTTTATGAACTGGTATAATGCTGTAATAACAGTCTGTTACTTTATGAACTGGTATAATGCTGTAATAACAGTCTGTTACTTTATGAACTGGTATAATGCTGTAATAACAGTCTGTTACTTTATGAACTGGTATAATTCTGAAATAACATTCTGTTACTTTATGAACTGGTATAATGCTGTAATAACAGTCTGTTACTTTATTAACTGGTATAATTCTGTAATAACAAAGGGTGTTTCTTTATGAACTGGTATAATGCTGTAATAACAGTCTGTTACTTTATGAACTGATATAATTCTGTAATAACAGTCTGTTACTATATGAACTGGTATAATGTTGTAATAACAGTCTGTTACTTTTTGAACTGGTATGATGCTGTAATAACAGTTTGTTACTTTATAAACTGGTATAATGCTGTAATAACAGTCTGTTACTTTATGAACTGATATAATGCTGTAATAACAGTATGTTACTTTATTAACTGGTATAATGCTGTAATAACAGTCTGTTACTTTATTAACTGGTATAATTCTGTAATAACAAAGGGTGTTTCTTTATGAACTGGTATAATGCTGTAATAACAGTCTGTTACTTTATGAACTGATATAATGCTGTAATAACAGTCTGTTACTATATGAACTGGTATAATGTTGTAATAACAGTCTGTTACTTTATGAACTGGTATGATGCTGTAATAACAGTTTGTTACTTTATAAACTGGTATAATGCTGTAATAACAGTCTGTTACTTTATTAACAGGTATAATGCTGTAATAACAGTCTGTTACTTTATGAACTGTTATAATGCTGTAATAACAGTCTGTTACTTTATTAACTGGTATAATGCTGTAATAACAGTCTGTTACTTTATTAACTGGTATAAATCTGTAATAACACAGTGTGCTACTTTATGAACTGATATAATGCTGTAATAACAGTCTGTTAATTTATGAACTGGTATAACGCTGTAATAACAGTCTGTTACTTTATTAACTGGTATAAGCTGTAATAACAGTTTGTTACTTAATGAACTGGTATAATGCTGTAATAACAGTCTGTTACTTTATGAACTGGTATAATGCTGTAATAACAGTCTGTTACTTTATGAACTGGTATAATGCTGTAATAAGAGTCTGTAACTTTATGAACTGGTATAATGCTGTAATAACAGTCTGTTACTTTATGAACTGATATAATGCTGTAATAACAGTCTGTTACTATATGAACTGGTATAATGTTGTAATAACAGTCTGTTACTTTATGAACTGGTATGATGCTGTAATAACAGTTTGTTACTTTATAAACTGGTATAATGCTGTAATAACAGTCTGTTACTTTATTAACAGGTATAATGCTGTAATAACAGTCTGTTACTTTATGAACTGTTATAATGCTGTAATAACAGTCTGTTACTTTATTAACTGGTATAATGCTGTAATAACAGTCTGTTACTTTATTAACTGGTATAAATCTGTAATAACACAGTGTGCTACTTTATGAACTGATATAATGCTGTAATAACAGTCTGTTAATTTATGAACTGGTATAACGCTGTAATAACAGTCTGTTACTTTATTAACTGGTATAAGCTGTAATAACAGTTTGTTACTTAATGAACTGGTATAATGCTGTAATAACGAGCTGTTACTTTATGAACTGGTATAATGCTGTAATAACAGTCTGTTACTTTATGAACTGGTATAATGCTGTAATAAGAGTCTGTAACTTTATGAACTGGTATAATGCTGTAATAACAGTCTGTTACTTTATGAACTGATATAATGCTGTAATAACAGTCTGTTACTATATGAACTGGTATAATGTTGTAATAACAGTCTGTTACTTTATGAACTGGTATGATGCTGTAATAACAGTTTGTTACTTTATAAACTGGTATAATGCTGTAATAACAGTCTGTTACTTTATGAACAGGTATAATGCTGTAATAACAGTCTGTTACTTTATGAACTGTTATCATGCTGTAATAACAGTCTGTTACTTTATTAACTGGTATAATGCTGTAATAACAGTCTGTTACTTTATTAACTGGTATAAATCTGTAATAACACAGTGTGCTACTTTATGAACTGATATAATGCTGTAATAACAGTCTGTTACTTTATGAACTGGTATAACGCTGTAATAACAGTCTGTTACTTTATTAACTGGTATAAGCTGTAATAACAGTTTGTTACTTAATGAACTGGTATAATGCTGTAATAACAGTCTGTTACTTTATGAACTGGTATAATGCTGTAATAACAGTCTGTTACTTTATGAACTGGTATAATGCTGTAATAAGAGTCTGTAACTTTATGAACTGGTATAATGCTGTAATAACAGTCTGTTACTTTATGAACTGATATAATGCTGTAATAACAGTCTGTTATTATATGAAGTGGTATAATGTTGTAATAACAGTCTGTTACTTTATGAACTGGTATGATGCTGTAATAACAGTTTGTTACTTTATAAACTGGTATAATGCTGTAATAACAGTCTGTTACTTTATGAACAGGTATAATGCTGTAATAACAGACTGTTACTTTATGAATTGTTATAATGCTGTAATAACAGTCTGTTACTTTATTAATTGGTATAATTCTGTAATAACAAAGTGTGTTTCTTTATGAACTGGTATAATGCTGTAATAACAGTCTGTTACTTTATGAACTGGTATAATGCTGTTATAACAGTCTGTTACTTTATGAACTGGTATAATGCTGTAATAACACAGTCTGTGTTACTTTATTAATTGGTATAATGCTGTAATAACAGTCTGTTACTTTATTAACTGGTATAATGCTGTAATAACAGTCTGTTACTTTATTAACTGGTATAATGCTGTAATAACACAGTCTGTGTTACTTTATTAACTGGTATAATGCTGTAATAACAGTCTGTTACTTTATTAACTGGTATAATTCTGTAATAACAGTCTGTTACATTATGAAGTGGTATAATGCTGTAATAACATTGTGTTACATTATGAACTGGTATAATGCTGTAATAACAGTTTGTTACTTTATGAACTGGTATAATTCTGTAATAACACAGTCTGTGTTACTTTATTAACTGGTATAATGCTGTAATAACAGTCTGTTACTTTATGAACTGGTATAATGCTGTAATAACAGTCTGTTAATTTATGAGCTGGTATAATGCTGTAATAAGAGTCTGTTACTTTATGAACTGGTATAATGCTGTAATAACACAGTCTGTGTTACTTTATTAACTGGTATAATGCTGTAATAACAGTCTGTTACTTTATGAACTGGTATAATGCTGTAATAACAGTCTGTTAATTTATGAGCTGGTATAATGCTGTAATAACAGTCTGTTACTTTATGAACTGGTATAATGCTGTAATAACAGTCTGTTACTTTATGAACTGGTATAATGCTGTAATAACAGTCTGTTACTTTATGAACTGGTATAATGCTGTAAGAACAGTCTGTTACTTTATGAACTGGTATAATTCTGAAATAACAGTCTGTTACTTTATGAACTGGTATAATGCTGTAATAACAGTCTGTTACTTTATTAACTGATATAATGCTGTAATAACAGTCTGTTAATATATGAACTGGTATAATGTTGTAATAACAGTCTGTTACTTTATGAACTGGTATGATGCTGTAATAACAGTTTGTTACTTTATAAACTGGTATAATGCTGTAATAACAGTCTGTTACTTTATTAACAGGTATAATGCTGTAATAACAGTCTGTTACTTTATGAACTGTTATAATGCTGTAATAACAGTCTGTTACTTTATTAACTGGTATAATGCTGTAATAACAGTCTGTTACTTTATTAACTGGTATAAATCTGTAATAACACAGTGTGCTACTTTATGAACTGATATAATGCTGTAATAACAGTCTGTTACTTTATTAACTGGTATAAGCTGTAATAACAGTTTGTTACTTAATGAACTGGTATAATGCTGTAATAACAGTCTGTTACTTTATGAACTGGTATAATGCTGTAATAACAGTCTGTTACTTTATGAACTGGTATAATGCTGTAATAAGAGTCTGTAACTTTATGAACTGGTATAATGCTGTAATAACAGTCTGTTACTTTATGAACTGATATAATGCTGTAATAACAGTCTGTTACTATATGAACTGGTATAATGTTTTAATAACAGTCTGTTACTTTATGAACTGGTATGATGCTGTAATAACAGTTTGTTACTTTATAAACTGGTATAATGCTGTAATAACAGTCTGTTACTTTATGAACAGGTATAATGCTGTAATAACAGTCTGTTACTTTATGAATTGTTATAATGCTGTAATAACAGTCTGTTACTTTATTAACTGGTATAATGCTGTAATAACAGTCTGTTACTTTATTAACTGGTATAATTCTGTAATAACACAGTGTGCTACTTTATGAACTGATATAATGCTGTAATAACAGTCTGTTACTTTATGAACTGGTATAACGCTGTAATAACAGTCTGTTACTTTATTAACTGGTATAAGCTGTAATAACAGTTTGTTACTTAATGAACTGGTATAATGCTGTAATAACAGTCTGTTACTTTATGAACTGGTATAATGCTGTAATAAGAGTCTGTTACTTTATGAACTGGTATAATGCTGTAATAACAGTCTGTTACTTTATGAACTGGTATAATGCTGTAATAAGAGTCTGTAACTTTATGAACTGGTATAATGCTGTAATAACAGTCTGTTAATTTATGAACTGGTATAATGCTGTAATAACAGTCTGTTACGTTATGAACTGGTATAATGCTGTAATAACAGTCTGTTACTTTATGAACTGGTATAATGCTGTAATAACAGTCTAATACTTTATAAACTGGTATAATGCTGTAATAACAGTCTGTTACTTTATTAACTGGTATAATTCTGTAATAACACAGTTTGTTACTTTATGAACTGGTATAATTCTGTAATAACAGTCCTTTAATTTATGAACTGGTATAGTGCTGTAATAACAGTCTGTTACTTTATGAACTGGTATAATGCTGTAATAACAGTCTGTTACTTTATGAACTGATATAATGCTGTAATAACAGTCTGTTACTTTATGAACTGGTATAACGCTGTAATAACAGTCTGTTACTTTATTAACTGGTATAATGCTGTAATAACAGTTTGTTACTTAATGAACTGATATAACGCTATAATAACAGTCTGTTACTTTATGAACTGGTATAATGCTGTAATAAGAGTCTGTTACTTTATGAACTGGTATAATACTGTAATAACAGTGTGTTAATTTATGAACTGGTATAATGCTGTAATAACACAGTCTGTGTTACTTTATTAACTGGTATAATGCTGTAATAACAGTCTGTTACTTTATGAACTGGTATAATGCTGTAATAACAGTCTGTTACTTTATAAACTGGTATAATGCTGTAATAACAGTCTGTTACTTTATGAACTGGTATAATGCTGTAATAAGAGTCTGTTACTTTATGAACTGGTATAATGCTGTAATAACAGTGTGTTAATTTATGAACTGGTATAATGCTGTAATAACACAGTCTGTGTTACTTTATTAACTGGTATAATGCTGTAATAACAATATGTTACTTTATGAACTGGTATAATGCTGTAATAACAGTCTGTTACTTTATAAACTGGTATAATGCTGTAATAACAGTCTGTTACTTTATGAACTGGTATAATGCTGTAATAACAGTCTGTTACTTTATGAACTGGTATAATTCTGTAATAATAGTCTGTTACTTTATTAATTGGTATAATGCTGTAATAACAGTCTGTTACTTTATGAACTGGTATAATGCTTTAATAACAGTCTGTTACTTTATGAACTGGTATAATGCTGTAATAACAGTCTGTTACTTTATAAACTGGTATAATGCTGTAATAACAGTCTGTTACTTTATTAACTGCTATAATGCTGTAATAACAGTCTGTTACTTTATGAACTGGTATAATTCTGTAATAACAGTCTGTTACTTTATGAACTGGTATAATGCTGTTATAACAGTCTGTTACTTTATGAACTGGTATAATGCTGTAATAACACAGTCTGTGTTACTTTATTAATTGGTATAATGCTGTAATAACAGTCTGTTACTTTATTAACTGGTATAATGCTGTAATAACAGTCTGTTACTTTATTAACTGGTATAATGCTGTAATAACACAGTCTGTGTTACTTTATTAACTGGTATAATGCTGTAATAACAGTCTGTTACTTTATTAACTGGTATAATTCTGTAATAACAGTCTGTTACATTATGAAGTGGTATAATGCTGTATTAACATTGTGTTACTTTATGAACTGGTATAATGCTGTAATAACAGTTTGTTACTTTATGAACTGGTATAATTCTGTAATAACACAGTCTGTGTTACTTTATTAACTGGTATAATGCTGTAATAACAGTCTGTTACTTTATGAACTGGTATAATGCTGTAATAACAGTCTGTTAATTTATGAGCTGGTATAATGCTGTAATAAGAGTCTGTTACTTTATGAACTGGTATAATGCTGTAATAACACAGTCTGTGTTACTTTATTAACTGGTATAATGCTGTAATAACATTCTGTTACTTTATGAACTGGTATAATGCTGTAATAACAGTCTGTTAATTTATGAGCTGGTATAATGCTGTAATAACAGTCTGTTACTTTATGAACTGGTATAATGCTGTAATAACAGTCTGTTACTTTATGAACTGGTATAATGCTGTAATAACAGTCTGTTACTTTATGAACTGGTATAATGCTGTAATAACAGTCTGTTACTTTATGAACTGGTATAATTCTGAAATAACAGTCTGTTACTTTATGAACTGGTATAATGCTGTAATAACAGTCTGTTACTTTATTAACTGGTATAATTCTTTAATAACAAAGGGTGTTTCTTTATGAACTGGTATAATGCTGTAATAACAGTCTGTTACTTTATGAACTGATATAATGCTGTAATAACAGTCTGTTACTATATGAACTGGTATAATGTTGTAATAACAGTCTGTTACTTTATGAACTGGTATGATGCTGTAATAACAGTTTGTTACTTTATAAACTGGTATAATGCTGTAATAACAGTCTGTTACTTTATGAACTGATATAATGCTGTAATAACAGTATGTTACTTTATTAACTGGTATAATGCTGTAATAACAGTCTGTTACTTTATTAACTGGTATAATTCTGTAATAACAAAGGGTGTTTCTTTATGAACTGGTATAATGCTGTAATAACAGTCTGTTACTTTATGAACTGATATAATGCTGTAATAACAGTCTGTTACTATATGAACTGGTATAATGTTGTAATAACAGTCTGTTACTTTATGAACTGGTATGATGCTGTAATAACAGTTTGTTACTTTATAAACTGGTATAATGCTGTAATAACAGTTTGTTACTTTATAAACTGGTATAATGCTGTAATAACAGTCTGTTACTTTATGAACAGGTATAATGCTGTAATAACAGTCTGTTACTTTATGAATTGTTATAATGCTGTAATAACAGTCTGTTACTTTATTAACTGGTATAATGCTGTAATAACAGTCTGTTACTTTATTAACTGGTATAATTCTGTAATAACACAGTGTGCTACTTTATGAACTGATATAATGCTGTAATAACAGTCTGTTACTTTATGAACTGGTATAACGCTGTAATAACAGTCTGTTACTTTATTAACTGGTATAAGCTGTAATAACAGTTTGTTACTTAATGAACTGGTATAATGCTGTAATAACAGTCTGTTACTTTATGAACTGGTATAATGCTGTAATAAGAGTCTGTTACTTTATGAACTGGTATAATGCTGTAATAACAGTCTGTTACTTTATGAACTGGTATACTGCTGTAATAAGAGTCTGTAACTTTATGAACTGGTATAATGCTGTAATAACAGTCTGTTAATTTATGAACTGGTATAATGCTGTAATAACAGTCTGTTACTTTATGAACTGGTATAATGCTGTAATAACAGTCTGTTACTTTATGAACTGGTATAATTCTGAAATAACAGTCTGTTACTTTATGAACTGGTATAATGCTGTAATAACAGTCTGTTACTTTATTAACTGGTATAATTCTGTAATAACAAAGGGTGTTTCTTTATGAACTGGTATAATGCTGTATAACAGTCTGTTACTTTATGAACTGATATAATGCTGTAATAACAGTCTGTTACTATATGAACTGGTATAATGTTGTAATAACAGTCTGTTACTTTATGAACTGGTATAATTCTGTAATAACAAAGGGTGTTTCTTTATGAACTGGTATAATGCTGTAATAACAGTCTGTTACTTTATGAACTGATATAATGCTGTAATAACAGTCTGTTACTATATGAACTGGTATAATGTTGTAATAACAGTCTGTTACTTTATGAACTGGTATGATGCTGTAATAACAGTTTGTTACTTTATAAACTGGTATAATGCTGTAACAACAGTCTGTTACTTTATGAACAGGTATAATGCTGTAATAACAGTCTGTTACTTTATGAACTGTTATAATGCTGTAATAACAGTCTGTTACTTTATTAACTGGTATAATGCTGTAATAACAGTCTGTTACTTTATTAACTGGTATAATTCTGTAATAACACAGTGTGCTACTTTATGAACTGGTATAATGCTGTAATAACAGTCTGTTACTTTATTAACTGGTATAATTCTGTAATAACAAAGGGTGTTTCTTTATGAACTGGTATAATGCTGTAATAACAGTCTGTTACTTTATGAACTGATATAATGCTGTAATAACAGTCTGTTACTATATGAACTGGTATAATGTTGTAATAACAGTCTGTTACTTTATGAACTGGTATGATGCTGTAATAACAGTTTGTTACTTTATAAACTGGTATAATGCTGTAACAACAGTCTGTTACTTTATGAACAGGTATAATGCTGTAATAACAGTCTGTTACTTTATGAACTGTTATAATGCTGTAATAACAGTCTGTTACTTTATTAACTGGTATAATGCTGTAATAACAGTCTGTTACTTTATTAACTGGTATAATTCTGTAATAACACAGTGTGCTACTTTATGAACTGATATAATGCTGTAATAACAGTCTGTTACTTTATGAACTGGTATAACGCTGTAATAACAGTCTGTTACTTTATTAACTGGTATAAGCTGTAATAACAGTTTGTTACTTAATGAACTGGTATAATGCTGTAATAACAGTCTGTTACTTTATGAACTGGTATAATGCTGTAATAAGAGTCTGTTACTTTATGAACTGGTATAATGCTGTAATAACAGTCTGTTACTTTATGAACTGGTATAATGCTGTAATAAGAGTCTGTAACTTTATGAACTGGTATAATGCTGTAATAACAGTCTGTTAATTTATGAACTGGTATAATGCTGTAATAACAGTCTGTTACTTTATGAACTGGTATAATGCTGTAATAACAGTCTGTTACTTTATGAACTGGTATAATGCTGTAATAAGAGTCTGTAACTTTATGAACTGGTATAATGCTGTAATAACAGTCTGTTACTATATGAACTGGTATAATGTTGTAATAACAGTCTGTTACTTTATGAACTGGTATGATGCTGTAATAACAGTTTGTTACTTTATAAACTGGTATAATGCTGTAATAACAGTCTGTTACTTTATGAACTGATATAATGCTGTAATAACAGTATGTTACTTTATTAACTGGTATAATGCTGTAATAACAGTCTGTTACTTTATTAACTGGTATAATTCTGTAATAACAAAGGGTGTTTCTTTATGAACTGGTATAATGCTGTAATAACAGTCTGTTACTTTATGAACTGATATAATGCTGTAATAACAGTCTGTTACTATATGAACTGGTATAATGTTGTAATAACAGTCTGTTACTTTATGAACTGATATAATGCTGTAATAACAGTCTGTTACTTTATGAACTGGTATAATGTTGTAATAACAGTCTGTTACTTTATGAACTGGTATGATGCTGTAATAACAGTTTGTTACTTTATAAACTGGTATAATGCTGTAATAACAGTCTGTTACTTTATTAACTGGTATAATTCTGTAATAACAAAGGGTGTTTCTTTATGAACTGGTATAATGCTGTAATAACAGTCTGTTACTTTATGAACTGATATAATGCTGTAATAACAGTCTGTTACTATATGAACTGGTATAATGTTGTAATAACAGTCTGTTACTTTATGAACTGATATAATGCTGTAATAACAGTCTGTTACTATATGAACTGGTATAATGTTGTAATAACAGTCTGTTAATTTATGAGCTGGTATAATGCTGTAATAAGAGTCTGTTACTTTATGAACTGGTATAATGCTGTAATAACACAGTCTGTGTTACTTTATTAACTGGTATAATGCTGTAATAACAGTCTGTTAATTTATGAGCTGGTATAATGCTGTAATAACAGTCTGTTACTTTATGAACTGGTATAATGCTGTAATAACAGTCTGTTACTTTATGAACTGGTATAATGCTGTAATAACAGTCTGTTACTTTATGAACTGGTATAATGCTGTAATAACAGTCTGTTACTTTATGAACTGGTATAATTCTGAAATAACAGTCTGTTACTTTATGAACTGGTATAATGCTGTAATAACAGTCTGTTACTTTATTAACTGGTATAATTCTGTAATAACAAAGGGTGTTTCTTTATGAACTGGTATAATGCTGTAATAACAGTCTGTTACTTTATGAACTGATATAATGCTGTAATAACAGTCTGTTACTATATGAACTGGTATAGTGTTGTAATAACAGTCTGTTACTTTATGAACTGGTATGATGCTGTAATAACAGTTTGTTACTTTATAAACTGGTATAATGCTGTAATAACAGTCTGTTACTTTATGAACTGATATAATGCTGTAATAACAGTATGTTACTTTATTAACTGGTATAATGCTGTAATAACAGTCTGTTACTTTATTAACTGGTATAATTCTGTAATAACAAAGGGTGTTTCTTTATGAACTGGTATAATGCTGTAATAACTTTCTGTTACTTTATGAACTGATATAATGCTGTAATAACAGTCTGTTACTATATGAACTGGTATAATGTTGTAATAACAGTCTGTTACTTTAAGAACTGGTATGATGCTGTAATAACAGTTTGTTACTTTATAAACTGGTATAATGCTGTAACAACAGTCTGTTACTTTATGAACAGGTATAATGCTGTAATAACAGTCTGTTACTTTATGAACTGTTATAATGCTGTAATAACAGTCTGTTACTTTATTAACTGGTATAATGCTGTAATAACAGTCTGTTACTTTATTAACTGGTATAATTCTGTAATAACACAGTGTGCTACTTTATGAACTGATATAATGCTGTAATAACAGTCTGTTACTTTATGAACTGGTATAACGCTGTAATAACAGTCTGTTACTTTATTAACTGGTATAAGCTGTAATAACAGTTTGTTACTTAATGAACTGGTATAATGCTGTAATAACAGTCTGTTACTTTATGAACTGGTATAATGCTGTAATAAGAGTCTGTTACTTTATGAACTGGTATAATGCTGTAATAACAGTCTGTTACTTTATGAACTGGTATAATGCTGTAATAAGAATCTGTAACTTTATGAACTGGTATAATGCTGTAATAACAGTCTGTTAATTTATGAACTGGTATAATGCTGTAATAACAGTCTGTTACTTTATGAACTGGTATAATGCTGTAATAACAGTCTGTTACTTTATGAACTGGTATAATGCTGTAATAAGAGTCTGTAACTTTATGAACTGGTATAATGCTGTAATAACAGTCTGTTACTATATGAACTGGTATAATGTTGTAATAACAGTCTGTTACTTTATGAACTGGTATGATGCTGTAATAACAGTTTGTTACTTTATAAACTGGTATAATGCTGTAATAACAGTCTGTTACTTTATGAACTGATATAATGCTGTAATAACAGTATGTTACTTTATTAACTGGTATAATGCTGTAATAACAGTCTGTTACTTTATTAACTGGTATAATTCTGTAATAACAAAGGGTGTTTCTTTATGAACTGGTATAATGCTGTAATAACAGTCTGTTACTTTATGAACTGATATAATGCTGTAATAACAGTCTGTTACTATATGAACTGGTATAATGTTGTAATAACAGTCTGTTACTTTATGAACTGGTATGATGCTGTAATAACAGTTTGTTACTTTATAAACTGGTATAATGCTGTAATAACAGTCTGTTACTTTATGAACTGATATAATGCTGTAATAACAGTATGTTACTTTATTAACTGGTATAATGCTGTAATAACAGTCTGTTACTTTATTAACTGGTATAATTCTGTAATAACAAAGGGTGTTTCTTTATGAACTGGTATAATGCTGTAATAACAGTCTGTTACTTTATGAACTGATATAATGCTGTAATAACAGTCTGTTACTATATGAACTGGTATAATGTTGTAATAACAGTCTGTTACTTTATGAACTGGTATGATGCTGTAATAACAGTTTGTTACTTTATAAACTGGTATAATGCTGTAATAAAAGTCTGTTACTTTATGAACAGGTATAATGCTGTAATAACAGTCTGTTACTTTATGAACTGTTATAATGCTGTAATAACAGTCTGTTACTTTATTAACTGGTATAATGCTGTAATAACAGTCTGTTACTTTATTAACTGGTATAATTCTGTAATAACACAGTGTGCTACTTTATGAACTGATATAATGCTGTAATAACAGTCTGTTACTTTATGAACTGGTATAACGCTGTAATAACAGTCTGTTACTTTATTAACTGGTATAAGCTGTAATAACAGTTTGTTACTTAATGAACTGGTATAATGCTGTAATAACAGTCTGTTACTTTATGAACTGGTATAATGCTGTAATAAGAGTCTGTTACTTTATGAACTGGTATAATGCTGTAATAACAGTCTGTTACTTTATGAACTGGTATAATGCTGTAATAAGAATCTGTAACTTTATGAACTGGTATAATGCTGTAATAACAGTCTGTTAATTTATGAACTGGTATAATGCTGTAATAACAGTCTGTTACTTTATGAACTGGTATAATGCTGTAATAACAGTCTGTTACTTTATGAACTGGTATAATGCTGTAATAAGAGTCTGTAACTTTATGAACTGGTATAATGCTGTAATAACAGTCTGTTACTATATGAACTGGTATAATGTTGTAATAACAGTCTGTTACTTTATGAACTGGTATGATGCTGTAATAACAGTTTGTTACTTTATAAACTGGTATAATGCTGTAATAACAGTCTGTTACTTTATGAACTGATATAATGCTGTAATAACAGTATGTTACTTTATTAACTGGTATAATGCTGTAATAACAGTCTGTTACTTTATTAACTGGTATAATTCTGTAATAACAAAGGGTGTTTCTTTATGAACTGGTATAATGCTGTAATAACAGTCTGTTACTTTATGAACTGATATAATGCTGTAATAACAGTCTGTTACTATATGAACTGGTATAATGTTGTAATAACAGTCTGTTACTTTATGAACTGGTATGATGCTGTAATAACAGTTTGTTACTTTATAAACTGGTATAATGCTGTAATAACAGTCTGTTACTTTATGAACTGATATAATGCTGTAATAACAGTATGTTACTTTATTAACTGGTATAATGCTGTAATAACAGTCTGTTACTTTATTAACTGGTATAATTCTGTAATAACAAAGGGTGTTTCTTTATGAACTGGTATAATGCTGTAATAACAGTCTGTTACTTTATGAACTGATATAATGCTGTAATAACAGTCTGTTACTATATGAACTGGTATAATGTTGTAATAACAGTCTGTTACTTTATGAACTGGTATGATGCTGTAATAACAGTTTGTTACTTTATAAACTGGTATAATGCTGTAATAAAAGTCTGTTACTTTATGAACAGGTATAATGCTGTAATAACAGTCTGTTACTTTATGAACTGTTATAATGCTGTAATAACAGTCTGTTACTTTATTAACTGGTATAATGCTGTAATAACAGTCTGTTACTTTATTAACTGGTATAATTCTGTAATAACACAGTGTGCTACTTTATGAACTGATATAATGCTGTAATAACAGTCTGTTACTTTATGAACTGGTATAACGCTGTAATAACAGTCTGTTACTTTATTAACTGGTATAAGCTGTAATAACAGTTTGTTACGTAATGAACTGGTATAATGCTGTAATAACAGTCTGTTACTTTATGAACTGGTATAATGCTGTAATAAGAGTCTGTTACTTTATGAACTGGTATAATGCTGTAATAACAGTCTGTTACTTTATGAACTGGTATAATGCTGTAATAAGAGTCTGTAACTTTATGAACTGGTATAATGCTGTAATAACAGTCTGTTAATTTATGAACTGGTATAATGCTGTAATAACAGTCTGTTACTTTATGAACTGGTATAATGCTGTAATAACAGTCTGTTACTTTATGAACTGGTATAATGCTGTAATAAGAGTCTGTAACTTTATGAACTGGTATAATGCTGTAATAACAGTCTGTTACTATATGAACTGGTATAATGTTGTAATAACAGTCTGTTACTTTATGAACTGGTATGATGCTGTAATAACAGTTTGTTACTTTATAAACTGGTATAATGCTGTAATAACAGTCTGTTACTTTATGAACTGATATAATGCTGTAATAACAGTATGTTACTTTATTAACTGATATAATGCTGTAATAACAGTCTGTTACTTTATTAACTGGTATAATGCTGTAATAACAGTCTGTTACTTTATTAACTGGTATAATTCTGTAATAACACAGTGTGCTACTTTATGAACTGATATAATGCTGTAATAACAGTCTGTTACTTTATGAACTGGTATAACGCTGTAATAACAGTCTGTTACTTTATTAACTGGTATAAGCTGTAATAACAGTTTGTTACTTAATGAACTGGTATAATGCTGTAATAACAGTCTGTTACTTTATGAACTGGTATAATGCTGTAATAAGAGTCTGTTACTTTATGAACTGGTATAATGCTGTAATAACAGTCTGTTACTTTATGAACTGGTATAATGCTGTAATAACAGTCTGTTACTTTATGAACTGGTATAATGCTGTAATAAGAGTCTGTAACTTTATGAACTGGTATAATGCTGTAATAACAGTCTGTTAATTTATGAACTGGTATAATGCTGTAATAACAGTCTGTTACTTTATGAACTGGTATAATGCTGTAATAACAGTCTGTTACTTTATGAACTGGTATAATGCTGTAATAACAGTCTAATACTTTATAAACTGGTATAATGCTGTAATAACAGTCTGTTACTTTATAAACTGGTATAATGCTGTAATAACAGTCTGTTACTTTATGAACTGGTATAATGCTGTAGTAACAGTCTGTTACTTTATGAACTGGTATAATTCTGTAATAATAGTCTGTTACTTTATTAACTGGTATAATGCTGTAATAACAGTCTGTTACTTTATGAACTGGTATAATGCTTTAATAACAGTCTGTTACTTTATGAACTGGTATAATGCTGTAATAACAGTCTGTTACTTTATAAACTGGTATAATGCTGTAATAACAGTCTGTTACTTTATGAACTGGTATAATGCTGTAATAACAGTCTGTTACTTTATGAACTGGTATAATTCTGAAATAACAGTCTGTTACTTTATGAACTGGTATAATGCTGTAATAACAGTCTGTTACTTTATGAACTGGTATAATGCTGTAATAACAGTCTTGTACTTTATGAACTAATATAATGCTGTAATAACAGTATGTTACTTTATGAACTGGTATAATGCTGTAATAACAGTCTGTTACTTTATTAACTGGTATAATTCTGTAATAACAAAGTGTGTTTCTTTATGAACTGGTATAATGCTGTAATAACAGTCTGTTACTTTATGAACTGGTATAATGCTGTTATAACAGTCTGTTACTTTATGAACTGGTATAATGCTGTAATAACACAGTCTGTGTTACTTTATTAATTGGTATAATGCTGTAATAACAGTCTGTTACTTTATTAACTGGTATAATGCTGTAATAACAGTCTGTTACTTTATTAACTGGTATAATGCTGTAATAACACAGTCTGTGTTACTTTATTAACTGGTATAATGCTGTAATAACAGTCTGTTACTTTATGAACTGATATAATGCTGTAATAACAGTATGTTACTTTATTAACTGGTATAATGCTGTAATAACAGTCTGTTACTTTATTAACTGGTATAATTCTGTAATAACAAAGGGTGTTTCTTTATGAACTGGTATAATGCTGTAATAACAGTCTGTTACTTTATGAACTGATATAATGCTGTAATAACAGTCTGTTACTATATGAACTGGTATAATGTTGTAATAACAGTCTGTTACTTTATGAACTGGTATGATGCTGTAATAACAGTTTGTTACTTTATAAACTGGTATAATGCTGTAATAACAGTCTGTTACTTTATGAACAGGTATAATGCTGTAATAACAGTCTGTTACTTTATAAACTGGTATAATGCTGTAATAACAGTCTGTTACTTTATGAACTGGTATAATGCTGTAATAACAGTCTGTTACTTTATGAACTGGTATAATTCTGTAATAATAGTCTGTTACTTTATTAACTGGTATAATGCTGTAATAACAGTCTGTTACTTTATGAACTGGTATAATGCTTTAATAACAGTCTGTTACTTTATGAACTGGTATAATGCTGTAATAACAGTCTGTTACTTTATAAACTGGTATAATGCTGTAATAACAGTCTGTTAATTTATGAACTGGTATAATGCTGTAATAACAGTCTGTTACTTTATGAACTGGTATAATTCTGAAATAACAGTCTGTTACTTTATGAACTGGTATAATGCTGTAATAACAGTCTGTTACTTTATGAACTGGTATAATGCTGTAATAACAGTCTGTTACTTTATGAACTAATATAATGCTGTAATAACAGTATGTTACTTTATGAACTGGTATAATGCTGTAATAACAGTCTGTTACTTTATGAACTAATATAATGCTGTAATAACAGTCTGTTACTTTATTAACTGGTATAATTCTGTAATAACAAAGTGTGTTTCTTTATGAACTGGTATAATGCTGTAATAACAGTCTGTTACTTTATGAACTGGTATAATGCTGTTATAACAGTCTGTTACTTTATGAACTGGTATAATGCTGTAATAACACAGTCTGTGTTACTTTATTAATTGGTATAATGCTGTAATAACAGTCTGTTACTTTATTAACTGGTATAATGCTGTAATAACAGTCTGTTACTTTATTAACTGGTATAATGCTGTAATAACACAGTCTGTGTTACTTTATGAACTGTTATAATGCTGTAATAACAGTCTGTTACTTTATTAACTGGTATAATGCTGTAATAACAGTCTGTTACTTTATTAACTGGTATAATTCTGTAATAACACAGTGTGCTACTTTATGAACTGATATAATGCTGTAATAACAGTCTGTTACTTTATGAACTGGTATAACGCTGTAATAACAGTCTGTTACTTTATTAACTGGTATAAGCTGTAATAACAGTTTGTTACTTAATGAACTGGTATAATGCTGTAATAACAGTCTGTTACTTTATGAACTGGTATAATGCTGTAATAAGAGTCTGTTACTTTATGAACTGGTATAATGCTGTAATAACAGTCTGTTACTTTATGAACTGGTATAATGCTGTAATAACAGTCTGTTACTTTATGAACTGGTATAATGCTGTAATAAGAGTCTGTAACTTTATGAACTGGTATAATGCTGTAATAACAGTCTGTTAATTTATGAACTGGTATAATGCTGTAATAACAGTCTGTTACTTTATGAACTGGTATAATGCTGTAATAACAGTCTGTTACTTTATGAACTGGTATAATGCTGTAATAACAGTCTAATACTTTATAAACTGGTATAATGCTGTAATAACAGTCTGTTACTTTATAAACTGGTATAATGCTGTAATAACAGTCTGTTACTTTATGAACTGGTATAATGCTGTAGTAACAGTCTGTTACTTTATGAACTGGTATAATTCTGTAATAATAGTCTGTTACTTTATTAACTGGTATAATGCTGTAATAACAGTCTGTTACTTTATGAACTGGTATAATGCTTTAATAACAGTCTGTTACTTTATGAACTGGTATAATGCTGTAATAACAGTCTGTTACTTTATAAACTGGTATAATGCTGTAATAACAGTCTGTTACTTTATGAACTGGTATAATGCTGTAATAACAGTCTGTTACTTTATGAACTGGTATAATTCTGAAATAACAGTCTGTTACTTTATGAACTGGTATAATGCTGTAATAACAGTCTGTTACTTTATGAACTGGTATAATGCTGTAATAACAGTCTTTTACTTTATGAACTAATATAATGCTGTAATAACAGTATGTTACTTTATGAACTGGTATAATGCTGTAATAACAGTCTGTTACTTTATTAACTGGTATAATTCTGTAATAACAAAGTGTGTTTCTTTATGAACTGGTATAATGCTGTAATAACAGTCTGTTACTTTATGAACTGGTATAATGCTGTTATAACAGTCTGTTACTTTATGAACTGGTATAATGCTGTAATAACACAGTCTGTGTTACTTTATTAATTGGTATAATGCTGTAATAACAGTCTGTTACTTTATTAACTGGTATAATGCTGTAATAACAGTCTGTTACTTTATTAACTGGTATAATGCTGTAATAACACAGTCTGTGTTACTTTATTAACTGGTATAATGCTGTAATAACAGTCTGTTACTTTATGAACTGATATAATGCTGTAATAACAGTATGTTACTTTATTAACTGGTATAATGCTGTAATAACAGTCTGTTACTTTATTAACTGGTATAATTCTGTAATAACAAAGGGTGTTTCTTTATGAACTGGTATAATGCTGTAATAACAGTCTGTTACTTTATGAACTGATATAATGCTGTAATAACAGTCTGTTACTATATGAACTGGTATAATGTTGTAATAACAGTCTGTTACTTTATGAACTGGTATGATGCTGTAATAACAGTTTGTTACTTTATAAACTGGTATAATGCTGTAATAACAGTCTGTTACTTTATGAACAGGTATAATGCTGTAATAACAGTCTGTTACTTTATAAACTGGTATAATGCTGTAATAACAGTCTGTTACTTTATGAACTGGTATAATGCTGTAATAACAGTCTGTTACTTTATGAACTGGTATAATTCTGTAATAATAGTCTGTTACTTTATTAACTGGTATAATGCTGTAATAACAGTCTGTTACTTTATGAACTGGTATAATGCTTTAATAACAGTCTGTTACTTTATGAACTGGTATAATGCTGTAATAACAGTCTGTTACTTTATAAACTGGTATAATGCTGTAATAACAGTCTGTTAATTTATGAACTGGTATAATGCTGTAATAACAGTCTGTTACTTTATGAACTGGTATAATTCTGAAATAACAGTCTGTTACTTTATGAACTGGTATAATGCTGTAATAACAGTCTGTTACTTTATGAACTGGTATAATGCTGTAATAACAGTCTGTTACTTTATGAACTAATATAATGCTGTAATAACAGTATGTTACTTTATGAACTGGTATAATGCTGTAATAACAGTCTGTTACTTTATGAACTAATATAATGCTGTAATAACAGTCTGTTACTTTATTAACTGGTATAATTCTGTAATAACAAAGTGTGTTTCTTTATGAACTGGTATAATGCTGTAATAACAGTCTGTTACTTTATGAACTGGTATAATGCTGTTATAACAGTCTGTTACTTTATGAACTGGTATAATGCTGTAATAACACAGTCTGTGTTACTTTATTAATTGGTATAATGCTGTAATAACAGTCTGTTACTTTATTAACTGGTATAATGCTGTAATAACAGTCTGTTACTTTATTAACTGGTATAATGCTGTAATAACACAGTCTGTGTTACTTTATTAACTGGTATAATGCTGTAATAACAGTCTGTTACTTTATTAACTGGTATAATGCTGTAATAAGAGTCTGTAACTTTATGAACTGGTATAATGCTGTAATAACAGTCTGTTACTATATGAACTGGTATAATGTTGTAATAACAGTCTGTTACTTTATGAACTGGTATGATGCTGTAATAACAGTCTGTTACTTTATGAACTGATATAATGCTGTAATAACAGTATGTTACTTTATTAACTGGTATAATGCTGTAATAACAGTCTGTTACTTTATTAACTGGTATAATTCTGTAATAACAAAGGGTGTTTCTTTATGAACTGGTATAATGCTGTAATAACAGTCTGTTACTTTATGAACTGATATAATGCTGTAATAACAGTCTGTTACTATATGAACTGGTATAATGTTGTAATAACAGTCTGTTACTTTATGAACTGGTATGATGCTGTAATAACAGTTTGTTACTTTATAAACTGGTATAATGCTGTAATAACAGTCTGTTACTTTATGAACAGGTATAATGCTGTAATAACAGTCTGTTACTTTATAAACTGGTATAATGCTGTAATAACAGTCTGTTACTTTATGAACTGGTATAATGCTGTAATAACAGTCTGTTACTTTATGAACTGGTATAATTCTGTAATAATAGTCTGTTACTTTATTAACTGGTATAATGCTGTAATAACAGTCTGTTACTTTATGAACTGGTATAATGCTTTAATAACAGTCTGTTACTTTATGAACTGGTATAATGCTGTAATAACAGTCTGTTACTTTATAAACTGGTATAATGCTGTAATAACAGTCTGTTACTTTATGAACTGGTATAATGCTGTAATAACAGTCTGTTACTTTATGAACTGGTATAATTCTGAAATAACAGTCTGTTACTTTATGAACTGGTATAATGCTGTAATAACAGTCTGTTACTTTATGAACTGGTATAATGCTGTAATAACAGTCTGTTACTTTATGAACTAATATAATGCTGTAATAACAGTATGTTACTTTATGAACTGGTATAATGCTGTAATAACAGTCTGTTACTTTATTAACTGGTATAATTCTGTAATAACAAAGTGTGTTTCTTTATGAACTGGTATAATGCTGTAATAACAGTCTGTTACTTTATGAACTGATATAATGCTGTAATAACAGTCTGTTACTATATGAACTGGTATAATGTTGTAATAACAGTCTGTTACTTTATGAACTGGTATGATGCTGTAATAACAGTTTGTTACTTTATAAACTGGTATAATGCTGTAATAACAGTCTGTTACTTTATGAACAGGTATAATGCTGTAATAACAGTCTGTTACTTTATAAACTGGTATAATGCTGTAATAACAGTCTGTTACTTTATGAACTGGTATAATGCTGTAATAACAGTCTGTTACTTTATGAACTGGTATAATTCTGTAATAATAGTCTGTTACTTTATTAACTGGTATAATGCTGTAATAACAGTCTGTTACTTTATGAACTGGTATAATGCTTTAATAACAGTCTGTTACTTTATGAACTGGTATAATGCTGTAATAACAGTCTGTTACTTTATAAACTGGTATAATGCTGTAATAACAGTCTGTTACTTTATGAACTTGTATAATGCTGTAATAACAGTCTGTTACTTTATGAACTGGTATAATTCTGAAATAACAATCTGTTACTTTATGAACTGGTATAATGCTGTAATAACAGTCTGTTACTTTATGAACTGGTATAATGCTGTAATAACAGTCTGTTACTTTATGAACTAATATAATGCTGTAATAACAGTATGTTACTTTATGAACTGGTATAATGCTGTAATAACAGTCTGTTACTTTATTAACTGGTATAATTCTGTAATAACAAAGTGTGTTTCTTTATGAACTGGTATAATGCTGTAATAACAGTCTGTTACTTTATGAACTGGTATAATGCTGTAATAACAGTCTGTTACTTTATTAACTGGTATAATGCTGTAATAACAGTCTGTTACTTTATTAACTGGTATAATGCTGTAATAAAAGTCTGTTACTTTATTAACTGGTATAATGCTGTAATAACACAGTCTGTGTTACTTTATGAACTGGTACAATGCTGTAATAACAGTCTGTTACTTTATTAACTGGTATAATTCTGTAATAACAGTCTGTTACATTATGAAGTGGTATAATGCTGTAATAACATTGTGTTACTTTATGAACTGGTATAATGCTGTAATAACAGTTTGTTACTTTATGAACTGGTATAATTCTGTAATAACACAGTCTGTGTTACTTTATTAACTGGTATAATGCTGTAATAACAGTCTGTTACTTTATGAACTGGTATAATGCTGTAATAACAGTCTGTTAATTTATGAGCTGGTATAATGCTGTAATAAGAGTCTGTTACTTTATGAACTGGTATAATGCTGTAATAACACAGTCTGTATTACTTTATTAACTGGTATAATGCTGTAATAACAGTCTGTTACTTTATGAACTGGTATAATGCTGTAATAACAGTCTGTTAATTTATTAGCTGGTATAATGCTGTAATAACAGTCTGTTACTTTATGAACTGGTATAATGCTGTAATAACAGTCTGTTACTTTATGAACTGGTATAATGCTGTAATAACAGTCTGTTACTTTATGAACTGGTATAATGCTGTAATAACAGTCTGTTACTTTATGAACTGGTATAATTCTGAAATAACAGTCTGTTACTTTATGAACTGGTATAATGCTGTAATAACAGTCTGTTACTTTATTAACTGGTATAATTCTTTAATAACAAAGGGTGTTTCTTTATGAACTGGTATAATGCTGTAATAACAGTCTGTTACTTTATGAACTGATATAATGCTGTAATAACAGTCTGTTACTATATGAACTGGTATAATGTTGTAATAACAGTCTGTTACTTTATGAACTGGTATGATGCTGTAATAACAGTTTGTTACTTTATAAACTGGTATAATGCTGTAATAACAGTCTGTTACTTTATGAACTGATATAATGCTGTAATAACAGTCTGTTACTTTATGAACTGGTATAATGCTGTAATAAGAGTCTGTTACTTTATGAACTGGTATAATGCTGTAATAACAGTGTGTTAATTTATGAACTGGTATAATGCTGTAATAACACAGTCTGTGTTACTTTATTAACTGGTATAATGCTGTAATAACAGTCTGTTACTTTATGAACTGGTATAATGCTGTAATAACAGTCTGTTACTTTATAAACTGGTATAATGCTGTAATAACAGTCTGTTACTTTATGAACTGGTATAATGCTGTAATAACAGTCTGTTACTTTATGAACTGGTATAATTCTGTAATAATAGTCTGTTACTTTATTAACTGGTATAATGCTGTAATAACAGTCTGTTACTTTATGAACTGGTATAATGCTTTAATAACAGTCTGTTACTTTATGAACTGGTATAATGCTGTAATAACAGTCTGTTACTTTATAAACTGGTATAATGCTGTAATAACAGTCTGTTACTTTATGAACTGGTATAATGCTGTAATAACAGTCTGTTACTTTATGAACTGGTATAATTCTGAAATAACAGTCTGTTACTTTATGAACTGGTATAATGCTGTAATAACAGTCTGTTACTTTATGAACTGGTATAATGCTGTAATAACAGTCTGTTACTTTATGAACTGGTATAATGCTGTAATAACAGTCTGTTACTTTATGAACTGGTATAATGCTGTTATAACAGTCTGTTACTTTATGAACTGGTATAATGCTGTAATAACACAGTCTGTGTTACTTTATTAATTGGTATAATGCTGTAATAACAGTCTGTTACTTTATTAACTGGTATAATGCTGTAATAACAGTCTGTTACTTTATTAACTGGTATAATGCTGTAATAACACAGTCTGTGTTACTTTATTAACTGGTATAATGCTGTAATAACAGTCTGTTACTTTATTAACTGGTATAATGCTGTAATAAGAGTCTGTAACTTTATGAACTGGTATAATGCTGTAATAACAGTCTGTTACTTTATGAACTGGTATAATTCTGAAATAACAGTCTGTTACTTTATGAACTGGTATAATGCTGTAATAACAGTCTGTTACTTTATTAACTGGTATAATTCTTTAATAACAAAGGGTGTTTCTTTATGAACTGGTATAATGCTGTAATAACAGTCTGTTACTTTATGAACTGATATAATGCTGTAATAACAGTCTGTTACTATATGAACTGGTATAATGTTGTAATAACAGTCTGTTACTTTATGAACTGGTATGATGCTGTAATAACAGTTTGTTACTTTATAAACTGGTATAATGCTGTAATAACAGTCTGTTACTTTATGAACTGATATAATGCTGTAATAACAGTCTGTTACTTTATGAACTGGTATAATGCTGTAATAAGAGTCTGTTACTTTATGAACTGGTATAATGCTGTAATAACAGTGTGTTAATTTATGAACTGGTATAATGCTGTAATAACACAGTCTGTGTTACTTTATTAACTGGTATAATGCTGTAATAACAGTCTGTTACTTTATGAACTGGTATAATGCTGTAATAACAGTCTGTTACTTTATAAACTGGTATAATGCTGTAATAACAGTCTGTTACTTTATGAACTGGTATAATGCTGTAATAACAGTCTGTTACTTTATGAACTGGTATAATTCTGTAATAATAGTCTGTTACTTTATTAACTGGTATAATGCTGTAATAACAGTCTGTTACTTTATGAACTGGTATAATGCTTTAATAACAGTCTGTTACTTTATGAACTGGTATAATGCTGTAATAACAGTCTGTTACTTTATAAACTGGTATAATGCTGTAATAACAGTCTGTTACTTTATGAACTGGTATAATGCTGTAATAACAGTCTGTTACTTTATGAACTGGTATAATTCTGAAATAACAGTCTGTTACTTTATGAACTGGTATAATGCTGTAATAACAGTCTGTTACTTTATGAACTGGTATAATGCTGTAATAACAGTCTGTTACTTTATGAACTGGTATAATGCTGTAATAACAGTCTGTTACTTTATGAACTGGTATAATGCTGTTATAACAGTCTGTTACTTTATGAACTGGTATAATGCTGTAATAACACAGTCTGTGTTACTTTATTAATTGGTATAATGCTGTAATAACAGTCTGTTACTTTATTAACTGGTATAATGCTGTAATAACAGTCTGTTACTTTATTAATTGGTATAATGCTGTAATAACACAGTCTGTGTTACTTTATTAACTGGTATAATGCTGTAATAACAGTCTGTTACTTTATTAACTGGTATAATGCTGTAATAAGAGTCTGTAACTTTATGAACTGGTATAATGCTGTAATAACAGTCTGTTACTATATGAACTGGTATAATGTTGTAATAACAGTCTGTTACTTTATGAACTGGTATGATGCTCTAATAACAGTTTGTTACTTTATAAACTGGTATAATGCTGTAATAACAGTCTGTTACTTTATGAACTGATATAATGCTGTAATAACAGTATGTTACTTTATTAACTGGTATAATGCTGTAATAACAGTCTGTTACTTTGTTAACTGGTATAATTCTGTAATAACAAAGGGTGTTTCTTTATGAACTGGTATAATGCTGTAATAACAGTCTGTTACTTTATGAACTGATATAATGCTGTAATAACAGTCTCTTACTATATGAACTGGTATAATGTTGTAATAACAGTATGTTACTTTATGAACTGGTATGATGCTGTAATAACAGTTTGTTACTTTATAAACTGGTATAATGCTGTAATAACAGTCTGTTACTTTATGAACAGGTATAATGCTGTAATAACAGTCTGTTACTTTATAAACTGGTATAATGCTGTAATAACAGTCTGTTACTTTATGAACTGGTATAATGCTGTAATAACAGTCTGTTACTTTATGAACTGGTATAATTCTGTAATAATAGTCTGTTACTTTATTAACTGGTATAATGCTGTAATAACAGTCTGTTACTTTATGAACTGGTATAATGCTTTAATAACAGTCTGTTACTTTATGAACTGGTATAATGCTGTAATAACAGTCTGTTACTTTATAAACTGGTATAATGCTGTAATAACAGTCTGTTACTTTATGAACTGGTATAACGCTGTAATAACAGTCTGTTACTTTATGAACTGGTATAATTCTGAAATAACAGTCTGTTACTTTATGAACTGGTATAATGCTGTAATAACAGTCTGTTACTTTATGAACTGGTATAATGCTGTAATAACAGTCTGTTACTTTATGAACTAATATAATGCTGTAATAACAGTATGTTACTTTATGAACTGGTATAATGCTGTAATAACAGTCTGTTACTTTATTAACTGGTATAATTCTGTAATAACAAAGTGTGTTTCTTTATGAACTGGTATAATGCTGTAATAACAGTCTGTTACTTTATGAACTGGTATAATGCTGTTATAACAGTCTGTTACTTTATGAACTGGTATAATGCTGTAATAACACAGTCTGTGTTACTTTATTAATTGGTATAATGCTGTAATAACAGTCTGTTACTTTATTAACTGGTATAATGCTGTAATAACAGTCTGTTACTTTATTAACTGGTATAATGCTGTAATAACACAGTCTGTGTTACTTTATTAACTGGTATAATGCTGTAATAACAGTCTGTTACTTTATTAACTGGTATAATTCTGTAATAACAGTCTGTTACATTATGAAGTGGTATAATGCTGTAATAACATTGTGTTACTTTATGAACTGGTATAATGCTGTAATAACAGTCTGTTACTTTATGAAATGGTATAATGCTGTAATAACAGTCTGTTACTTTATGAACTGGTATAATTCTGAAATAACAGTCTGTTACTTTATGAACTGGTATAATGCTGTAATAACAGTCTGTTACTTTATGAACTGGTATAATGCTGTAATAACAGTCTGTTACTTTATGAACTGATATAATGCTGTAATAACAGTATGTTACTTTATGAACTGGTATAATGCTGTAATAACAGTCTGTTACTTTATTAACTGGTATAATTCTGTAATAACAAAGTGTGTTTCTTTATGAACTGGTATAATGCTGTAATAACAGTCTGTTACTTTATGAACTGGTATAATGCTGTTATAACAGTCTGTTACTTTATGAACTGGTATAATGCTGTAATAACACAGTCTGTGTTACTTTATTAATTGGTATAATGCTGTAATAACAGTCTGTTACTTTATTAACTGGTATAATGCTGTAATAACAGTCTGTTACTTTATTAACTGGTATAATGCTGTAATAACACAGTCTGTGTTACTTTATGAACTGGAACAATGCTGTAATAACAGTCTGTTACTTTATTAACTGGTATAATTCTGTAATAACAGTCTGTTACATTATGAAGTGGTATAATGCTGTAATAACATTGTGTTACTTTATGAACTGGTATAATGCTGTAATAACAGTTTGTTACTTTATGAACTGGTATAATTCTGTAATAACACAGTCTGTGTTACTTTATTAACTGGTATAATGCTGTAATAACAGTCTGTTACTTTATGAACTGGTATAATGCTGTAATAACAGTCTGTTAATTTATGAGCTGGTATAATGCTGTAATAAGAGTCTGTTACTTTATGAACTGGTATAATGCTGTAATAACACAGTCTGTATTACTTTATTAACTGGTATAATGCTGTAATAACAGTCTGTTACTTTATGAACTGGTATAATGCTGTAATAACAGTCTGTTAATTTATTAGCTGGTATAATGCTGTAATAACAGTCTGTTACTTTATGAACTGGTATAATGCTGTAATAACAGTCTGTTACTTTATGAACTGGTATAATGCTGTAATAACAGTCTGTTACTTTATGAACTGGTATAATGCTGTAATAACAGTCTGTTACTTTATGAACTGGTATAATTCTGAAATAACAGTCTGTTACTTTATGAACTGGTATAATGCTGTAATAACAGTCTGTTACTTTATGAACTGGTATAATGCTGTAATAACAGTCTGTTACTTTATGAACTAATATAATGCTGTAATAACAGTATGTTACTTTATGAACTGGTATAATGCTGTAATAACAGTCTGTTACTTTATTAACTGGTATAATTCTGTAATAACAAAGTGTGTTTCTTTATGAACTGGTATAATGCTGTAATAACAGTCTGTTACTTTATGAACTGGTATAATGCTGTTATAACAGTCTGTTACTTTATGAACTGGTATAATGCTGTAATAACACAGTCTGTGTTACTTTATTAATTGGTATAATGCTGTAATAACAGTCTGTTACTTTATTAACTGGTATAATGCTGTAATAACAGTCGGTTAATTTATTAACTGGTATAATGCTGTAATAACACAGTCTGTGTTACTTTATTAACTGGTATAATGCTGTAATAACAGTCTGTTACTTTATTACCTGGTATAATTCTGTAATAACAGTCTGTTACATTATGAAGTGGTATAATGCTGTAATAACATTGTGTTACTTTATGAACTGGTATAATGCTGTAATAACAAAGTGTGTTTCTTTATGAACTGGTATAATGCTGTAATAACAGTCTGTTACTTTATGAACTGGTATAATGCTGTAATAACAGTCTGTTACTTTATTAACTGGTATAATGCTGTAATAACAGTCTGTTACTTTATTAACTGGTATAATTCTGTAATAACAGTCTGTTACATTATGAAGTGGTATAATGCTGTAATAACATTGTGTTACTTTATGAACTGGTATAATGCTGTAATAACAGTTTGTTACTCTATGAACTGGTATAATTCTGTAATAACACAGTCTGTGTTACTTTATTAACTGGTATAATGCTGTAATAACAGTCTGTTACTTTATGAACTGGTATAATGCTGTAATAACAGTCTGTTAATTTATGAGCTGGTATAATGCTGTAATAAGAGTCTGTTACTTTATGAACTGGTATAATGCTGTAATAACACAGTCTGTGTTACTTTATTAACTGGTATAATACTGTAACAACAGTCTGTTACTTTATGAACTGGTATAATGCTGTAATAACAGTCTGTTAATTTATGAGCTGGTATAATGCTGTAATAACAGTCTGTTACTTTATGAACTGGTATAATGCTGTAATAACAGTCTGTTACTTTATGAACTGGTATAATGCTGTAATAACAGTCTGTTACTTTATGAACTGGTATAATGCTGTAATAACAGTCTGTTACTTTATGAACTGGTATAATTCTGAAATAACAGTCTGTTACTTTATGAACTGGTATAATGCTGTAATAACAGTCTGTTACTTTATTAACTGGTATAATTCTGTAATAACAAAGGGTGCTTCTTTATGAACTGGTATAATGCTGTAATAACAGTCTGTTACTTTATGAACTGATATAATGCTGTAATAACAGTCTGTTACTATATGAACTGGTATAATGTTGTAATAACAGTCTGTTACTTTATGAACTGGTATGATGCTGTAATAACAGTTTGTTACTTTATAAACTGGTATAATGCTGTAATAACAGTCTGTTACTTTATGAACTGATATAATGCTGTAATAACAGTATGTTACTTTATTAACTGGTATAATGCTGTAATAACAGTCTGTTACTTTATTAACTGGTATAATTCTGTAATAACAAAGGGTGTTTCTTTATGAACTGGTATAATGCTGTAATAACAGTCGGTTACTTTATTAACTGGTATAATGCTGTAATAACACAGTCTGTGTTACTTTATTAACTGGTATAATGCTGTAATAACAGTCTGTTACTTTATTACCTGGTATAATTCTGTAATAACAGTCTGTTACATTATGAAGTGGTATAATGCTGTAATAACATTGTGTTACTTTATGAACTGGTATAATGCTGTAATAACAGTCTGTTACTTTATGAACTGGTATAATGCTGTAATAACAGTCTGTTACTTTATGAACTGGTATAATTCTGAAATAACAGTCTGTTACTTTATGAACTGGTATAATGCTGTAATAACAGTCTGTTACTTTATGAACTGGTATAATGCTGTAATAACAGTCTGTTACTTTATGAACTGATATAATGCTGTAATAACAGTATGTTACTTTATGAACTGGTATAATGCTGTAATAACAGTCTGTTACTTTATTAACTGGTATAATTCTGTAATAACAAAGTGTGTTTCTTTATGAACTGGTATAATGCTGTAATAACAGTCTGTTACTTTATGAACTGGTATAATGCTGTTATAACAGTCTGTTACTTTATGAACTGGTATAATGCTGTAATAACACAGTCTGTGTTACTTTATTAATTGGTATAATGCTGTAATAACAGTCTGTTACTTTATTAACTGGTATAATGCTGTAATAACAGTCTGTTACTTTATTAACTGGTATAATGCTTTAATAACACAGTCTGTGTTACTTTATTAACTGGTATAATGCTGTAATAACAGTCTGTTACTTTATTAACTGGTATAATTCTGTAATAACAGTCTGTTACATTATGAAGTGGTATAATGCTGTAATAACATTGTGTTACTTTATGAACTGGTATAATGCTGTAATAACAGTTTGTTACTCTATGAACTGGTATAATTCTGTAATAACACAGTCTGTGTTACTTTATTAACTGGTATAATGCTGTAATAACAGTCTGTTACTTTATGAACTGGTATAATGCTGTAATAACAGTCTGTTAATTTATGAGCTGGTATAATGCTGTAATAAGAGTCTGTTACTTTATGAACTGGTATAATGCTGTAATAACACAGTCTGTGTTACTTTATTAACTGGTATAATACTGTAACAACAGTCTGTTACTTTATGAACTGGTATAATGCTGTAATAACAGTCTGTTAATTTATGAGCTGGTATAATGCTGTAATAACAGTCTGTTACTTTATGAACTGGTATAATGCTGTAATAACAGTCTGTTACTTTATGAACTGGTATAATGCTGTAATAACAGTCTGTTACTTTATGAACTGGTATAATGCTGTAATAACAGTCTGTTACTTTATGAACTGGTATAATTCTGAAATAACAGTCTGTTACTTTATGAACTGGTATAATGCTGTAATAACAGTCTGTTACTTTATTAACTGGTATAATTCTGTAATAACAAAGGGTGTTTCTTTATGAACTGGTATAATGCTGTAATAACAGTCTGTTACTTTATGAACTGATATAATGCTGTAATAACAGTCTGTTACTATATGAACTGGTATAATGTTGTAATAACAGTCTGTTACTTTATGAACTGGTATGATGCTGTAATAACAGTTTGTTACTTTATAAACTGGTATAATGCTGTAATAACAGTCTGTTACTTTATGAACTGATATAATGCTGTAATAACAGTATGTTACTTTATTAACTGGTATAATGCTGTAATAACAGTCTGTTACTTTATTAACTGGTATAATTCTGTAATAACAAAGGGTGTTTCTTTATGAACTGGTATAATGCTGTAATAACAGTCTTTTACTTTATGAACTGATATAATGCTGTATAACAGTCTGTTACTATATGAACTGGTATAATGTTGTAATAACAGTCTGTTACTTTATGAACTGGTATGATGCTGTAATAACAGTTTGTTACTTTATAAACTGGTATAATGCTGTAATAACAGTCTGTTACTTTATGAACAGGTATAATGCTGTAATAACAGTCTGTTACTTTATGAACTGTTATAATGCTGTAATAACAGTCTGTTACTTTATTAACTGGTATAATGCTGTAATAACAGTCTGTTACTTTATTAACTGGTATAATTCTGTAATAACACAGTGTGCTACTTTATGAACTGATATAATGCTGTAATAACAGTCTGTTACTTTATGAACTGGTATAACGCTGTAATAACAGTCTGCTACTTTATTAACTGGTATAAGCTGTAATAACAGTTTGTTACTTAATGAACTGGTATAATGCTGTAATAACAGTCTGTTACTTTATGAACTGGTATAATGCTGTAATAAGAGTCTGTTACTTTATGAACTGGTATAATGCTGTAATAACAGTCTGTTACTTTATGAACTGGTATAATGCTGTAATAAGAGTCTGTAACTTTATGAACTGGTATAATGCTGTAATAACAGTCTGTTAATTTATGAACTGGTATAATGCTGTAATACCAGTCTGTTACTTTATGAACTGGTATAATGCTGTAATAACAGTCTGTTACTTTATGAACTGGTATAATGCTGTAATAACAGTCTAATACTTTATAAACTGGTATAATGCTGTAATAACAGTCTGTTACTTTATTAACTGGTATAATTCTGTAATAACACAGTTTGTTACTTTATGAACTGGTATAATTCTGTAATAACAGTCTGTTACTTTATGAACTGATATAATGCTGTAATAACAGTCTGTTACTATATGAACTGGTATAATGCTGTAATAACAGTCTGTTAATTTATGAACTGGTATAGTGCTGTAATAACAGTCTGTTAATTTATGAACTGGTATAGTGCTGTAATAACAGTCTGTTACTTTATGAACTGGTATAATGCTGTAATAACAGTCTGTTACTTTATGAACTGATATAATGCTGTAATAACAGTCTGTTACTTTATGAACTGGTATAACGCTGTAATAACAGTCTGTTACTTTATTAACTGGTATAATGCTGTAATAACAGTTTGTTACTTAATGAACTGGTATAATGCTATAATAACAGTCTGTTACTTTATGAACTGGTATAATGCTGTAATAAGAGTCTGTTACTTTATGAACTGGTATAATGCTGTAATAACAGTGTGTTAATTTATGAACTGGTATAATGCTGTAATAACACAGTCTGTGTTACTTTATTAACTGGTATAATGCTGTAATAACAGTCTGTTACTTTATGAACTGGTATAATGCTGTAATAACAGTCTGTTACTTTATAAACTGGTATAATGCTGTAATAACAGTCTTTTACTTTATGAACTGGTATAATGCTGTTATAAGAGTCTGTTACTTTATGAACTGGTATAATGCTGTAATAACAGTGTGTTAATTTATGAACTGGTATAATTCTGGAATAACACAGTCTGTGTTACTTTATTAACTGGTATAATGCTGTAATAACAGTCTGTTACTTTATGAACTGGTATAATGCTGTAATAAGAGTGTGTTACTTTATGAACTGGTATAATGCTGTAATAACACAGTCTGTGTTACTTTATTAACTGGTATAATGCTGTAATAACAGTCTGTTACTTTATTAACTGGTATAATGCTGTAATAACAGTCTGTTAATTTATGAGCTGGTATAATGCTGTAATAACAGTCTGTTACTTTATGAACTGGTATAATGCTGTAATAACAGTCTGTTACTTTATGAACTGGTATAATGCTGTAATAAGAGTCTGTTACTTTATGAACTGGTATAATGCTGTAATAACAGTGTGTTAATTTATGAACTGGTATAATGCTGTAATAACACAGTCTGTGTTACTTTATTAACTGGTATAATGCTGTAATAACAGTCTAATACTTTATGAACTGGTATAATGCTGTAATAACAGTCTGTTACTTTATAAACTTGTATAATGCTGTAATAACAGTCTGTTACTTTATTAACTGGTATAATGCTGTAATAACAGTCTGTTACTTTATTAACTGGTATAATTCTGTAATAACACAGTGTGCTACTTTATGAACTGATATAATGCTGTAATAACAGTCTGTTACTTTATGAACTGGTATAACGCTGTAATAACAGTCTGTTACTTTATTAACTGGTATAATCTGTAATAACAGTTTGTTACTTAATGAACTGGTATAATGCTGTAATAACAGTTTGTTACTTTATTAACTGGTATAATGCTGTAATAACAGTATGTTACTTTATGAACTGGTATAATGCTGTAATAACAGTCTGTTACTTTATGAACTGGTATAATTCTGTAATAATAGTCTGTTACTTTATTAACTGGTATAATGCTGTAATAACAGTCTGTTACTTTATGAACTGGTATAATGCTGTAATAAGAGTCTGTTACTTTATGAACTGGTATAATGCTGTAATAACACAGTCTGTGTTACTTTATTAACTGGTATAATGCTGTAATAACAGTGTGTTACTTTATGAACTGGTATAATGCTGTAATAACAGTCTGTTAATTTATGAGCTGGTATAATGCTGTAATAACAGTCTGTTACTTTATGAACTGGTATAATGCTGTAATAACAGTCTGTTACTTTATGAACTGGTATAATGCTGTAATAAGAGTCTGTTACTTTATGAACTGGTATAATGCTGTAATAACAGTGTGTTAATTTATGAACTGGTATAATGCTGTAATAACACAGTCTGTGTTACTTTATTAACTGGTATAATGCTGTAATAACAGTCTGTTACTTTATGAACTGGTATAATGCTGTAATAACAGTCTGTTACTTTATAAACTTGTATAATGCTGTAATAACAGTCTGTTACTTTATTAACTGGTATAATGCTGTAATAACAGTCTGTTACTTTATTAACTGGTATAATTCTGTAATAACACAGTGTGCTACTTTATGAACTGATATAATGCTGTAATAACAGTCTGTTACTTTATGAACTGGTATAACGCTGTAATAACAGTCTGTTACTTTATTAACTGGTATAATCTGTAATAACAGTTTGTTACTTAATGAACTGGTATAATGCTGTAATAACAGTTTGTTACTTTATTAACTGGTATAATGCTGTAATAAGAGTCTGTTACTTTATGAACTGGTATAATGCTGTAATAACAGTCTGTTACTTTATGAACTGGTATAATGCTGTAATAAGAGTCTGTAACTTTATGAACTGGTATAATGCTGTAATAACAGTCTGTTAATTTATGAACTGGTATAATGCTGTAATAACAGTCTGTTACTTTATGAACTGGTATAATGCTGTAATAACAGTCTGTTACTTTATGAACTGGTATAATGCTGTAATAACAGTCTAATACTTTATAAACTGGTATAATGCTGTAATAACAGTCTGTTACTTTATTAACTGGTATAATTCTGTAATAACACAGTTTGTTACTTTATGAACTGGTATAATTCTGTAATAACAGTCTGTTACTTTATGAACTGATATAATGCTGTAATAACAGTCTGTTACTATATGAACTGGTATAATGCTGTAATAACAGTCTGTTAATTTATGAACTGGTATAGTGCTGTAATAACAGTCTGTTAATTTATGAACTGGTATAGTGCTGTAATAACAGTCTGTTACTTTATGAACTGGTATAATGCTGTAATAACAGTCTGTTACTTTATGAACTGATATAATGCTGTAATAACAGTCTGTTACTTTATGAACTGGTATAACGCTGTAATAACAGTCTGTTACTTTATTAACTGGTATAATGCTGTAATAACAGTTTGTTACTTAATGAACTGGTATAATGCTATAATAACAGTCTGTTACTTTATGAACTGGTATAATGCTGTAATAAGAGTCTGTTACTTTATGAACTGGTATAATGCTGTAATAACAGTGTGTTAATTTATGAACTGGTATAATGCTGTAATAACACAGTCTGTGTTACTTTATTAACTGGTATAATGCTGTAATAACAGTCTGTTACTTTATGAACTGGTATAATGCTGTAATAACAGTCTGTTACTTTATAAACTTGTATAATGCTGTAATAACAGTCTGTTACTTTATGAACTGGTATAATGCTGTAATAACAGTCTGTTACTTTATGAACTGGTATAATTCTGTAATAATAGTCTGTTACTTTATTAACTGGTATAATGCTGTAATAACAGTCTGTTACTTTATGAACTGGTATAATGCTGTAATAAGAGTGTGTTACTTTATGAACTGGTATAATGCTGTAATAACACAGTCTGTGTTACTTTATTAACTGGTATAATGCTGTAATAACAGTCTGTTACTTTATGAACTGGTATAATGCTGTAATAACAGTCTGTTACTTTATGAACTGGTATAATGCTGTAATAAGAGTCTGTTACTTTATGAACTGGTATAATGCTGTAATAACAGTGTGTTAATTTATGAACTGGTATAATGCTGTAATAACACAGTCTGTGTTACTTTATTAACTGGTATAATGCTGTAATAACAGTCTGTTACTTTATGAACTGGTATAATGCTGTAATAACAGTCTGTTACTTTATAAACTTGTATAATGCTGTAATAACAGTCTGTTACTTTATTAACTGGTATAATGCTGTAATAACAGTCTGTTACTTTATTAACTGGTATAATTCTGTAATAACACAGTGTGCTACTTTATGAACTGATATAATGCTGTAATAACAGTCTGTTACTTTATGAACTGGTATAACGCTGTAATAACAGTCTGTTACTTTATTAACTGGTATAATCTGTAATAACAGTTTGTTACTTAATGAACTGGTATAATGCTGTAATAACAGTTTGTTACTTTATTAACTGGTATAATGCTGTAATAAGAGTCTGTTACTTTATGAACTGGTATAATGCTGTAATAACAGTCTGTTACTTTATGAACTGGTATAATGCTGTAATAAGAGTCTGTAACTTTATGAACTGGTATAATGCTGTAATAACAGTCTGTTAATTTATGAACTGGTATAATGCTGTAATAACAGTCTGTTACTTTATGAACTGGTATAATGCTGTAATAACAGTCTGTTACTTTATGAACTGGTATAATGCTGTAATAACAGTCTAATACTTTATAAACTGGTATAATGCTGTAATAACAGTCTGTTACTTTATTAACTGGTATAATTCTGTAATAACACAGTTTGTTACTTTATGAACTGGTATAATTCTGTAATAACAGTCTGTTACTTTATGAACTGATATAATGCTGTAATAACAGTCTGTTACTATATGAACTGGTATAATGCTGTAATAACAGTCTGTTAATTTATGAACTGGTATAGTGCTGTAATAACAGTCTGTTAATTTATGAACTGGTATAGTGCTGTAATAACAGTCTGTTACTTTATGAACTGGTATAATGCTGTAATAACAGTCTGTTACTTTATGAACTGATATAATGCTGTAATAACAGTCTGTTACTTTATGAACTGGTATAACGCTGTAATAACAGTCTGTTACTTTATTAACTGGTATAATGCTGTAATAACACAGTCTGTGTTACTTTATTAACTGGTATAATGCTGTAATAACAGTTTGTTACTTTATGAACTGGTATAATGCTGTAATAACAGTCTGTTACTTTATAAACTTGTATAATGCTGTAATAACAGTCTGTTACTTTATGAACTGGTATAATGCTGTAATAACACAGTCTGTGTTACTTTATTAACTGGTATAATGCTGTAATAACAGTCTGTTACTTTATGAACTGGTATAATGCTGTAATAACAGTCTGTTACTTTATAAACTTGTATAATGCTGTAATAACAGTCTGTTACTTTATGAACTGGTATAATGCTGTAATAACAGTCTGTTACTTTATGAACTGGTATAATTCTGTAATAATAGTCTGTTACTTTATTAACTGGTATAATGCTGTAATAACAGTCTGTTACTTTATGAACTGGTATAATGCTGTAATAAGAGTGTGTTACTTTATGAACTGGTATAATGCTGTAATAACACAGTCTGTGTTACTTTATTAACTGGTATAATGCTGTAATAACAGTCTGTTACTTTATGAACTGGTATAATGCTGTAATAACAGTCTGTTAATTTATGAGCTGGTATAATGCTGTAATAACAGTCTGTTACTTTATGAACTGGTATAATGCTGTAATAACAGTCTGTTACTTTATGAACTGGTATAATGCTGTAATAAGAGTCTGTTACTTTATGAACTGGTATAATGCTGTAATAACAGTGTGTTAATTTATGAACTGGTATAATGCTGTAATAACACAGTCTGTGTTACTTTATTAACTGGTATAATGCTGTAATAACAGTCTGTTACTTTATGAACTGGTATAATGCTGTAATAACAGTCTGTTACTTTATAAACTTGTATAATGCTGTAATAACAGTCTGTTACTTTATTAACTGGTATAATGCTGTAATAACAGTCTGTTACTTTATTAACTGGTATAATTCTGTAATAACACAGTGTGCTACTTTATGAACTGATATAATGCTGTAATAACAGTCTGTTACTTTATGAACTGGTATAACGCTGTAATAACAGTCTGTTACTTTATTAACTGGTATAATCTGTAATAACAGTTTGTTACTTAATGAACTGGTATAATGCTGTAATAACAGTTTGTTACTTTATTAACTGGTATAATGCTGTAATAACAGTATGTTACTTTATGAACTGGTATAATGCTGTAATAACAGTCTGTTACTTTATGAACTGGTATAATTCTGTAATAATAGTCTGTTACTTTATTAACTGGTATAATGCTGTAATAACAGTCTGTTACTTTATGAACTGGTATAATGCTGTAATAAGAGTCTGTTACTTTATGAACTGGTATAATGCTGTAATAACACAGTCTGTGTTACTTTATTAACTGGTATAATGCTGTAATAAGAGTCTGTTACTTTATGAACTGGTATAATGCTGTAATAACAGTCTGTTAATTTATGAGCTGGTATAATGCTGTAATAACAGTCTGTTACTTTATGAACTGGTATAATGCTGTAATAACAGTCTGTTACTTTATGAACTGGTATAATGCTGTAATAAGAGTCTGTTACTTTATGAACTGGTATAATGCTGTAATAACAGTGTGTTAATTTATGAACTGGTATAATGCTGTAATAACACAGTCTGTGTTACTTTATTAACTGGTATAATGCTGTAATAACAGTCTGTTACTTTATGAACTGGTATAATGCTGTAATAACAGTCTGTTACTTTATAAACTTGTATAATGCTGTAATAACAGTCTGTTACTTTATTAACTGGTATAATGCTGTAATAACAGTCTGTTACTTTATTAACTGGTATAATTCTGTAATAACACAGTGTGCTACTTTATGAACTGATATAATGCTGTAATAACAGTCTGTTACTTTATGAACTGGTATAACGCTGTAATAACAGTCTGTTACTTTATTAACTGGTATAATCTGTAATAACAGTTTGTTACTTAATGAACTGGTATAATGCTGTAATAACAGTTTGTTACTTTATTAACTGGTATAATGCTGTAATAAGAGTCTGTTACTTTATGAACTGGTATAATGCTGTAATAACAGTCTGTTACTTTATGAACTGGTATAATGCTGTAATAAGAGTCTGTAACTTTATGAACTGGTATAATGCTGTAATAACAGTCTGTTAATTTATGAACTGGTATAATGCTGTAATAACAGTCTGTTACTTTATGAACTGGTATAATGCTGTAATAACAGTCTGTTACTTTATGAACTGGTATAATGCTGTAATAACAGTCTAATACTTTATAAACTGGTATAATGCTGTAATAACAGTCTGTTACTTTATTAACTGGTATAATTCTGTAATAACACAGTTTGTTACTTTATGAACTGGTATAATTCTGTAATAACAGTCTGTTACTTTATGAACTGATATAATGCTGTAATAACAGTCTGTTACTATATGAACTGGTATAATGCTGTAATAACAGTCTGTTAATTTATGAACTGGTATAGTGCTGTAATAACAGTCTGTTAATTTATGAACTGGTATAGTGCTGTAATAACAGTCTGTTACTTTATGAACTGGTATAATGCTGTAATAACAGTCTGTTACTTTATGAACTGATATAATGCTGTAATAACAGTCTGTTACTTTATGAACTGGTATAACGCTGTAATAACAGTCTGTTACTTTATTAACTGGTATAATGCTGTAATAACACAGTCTGTGTTACTTTATTAACTGGTATAATGCTGTAATAACAGTCTGTTACTTTATGAACTGGTATAATGCTGTAATAACAGTCTGTTACTTTATAAACTTGTATAATGCTGTAATAACAGTCTGTTACTTTATGAACTGGTATAATGCTGTAATAACAGTCTGTTACTTAATGAACTTGTATAATTCTGTAATAATAGTCTGTTACTTTATTAACTGGTATAATGCTGTAATAACAGTCTGTTACTTTATGAACTGGTATAATGCTGTAATAAGAGTCTGTTACTTTATGAACTGGTATAATGCTGTAATAACACAGTCTGTGTTACTTTATTAACTGGTATAATGCTGTAATAACAGTCTGTTACTTTATGAACTGGTATAATGCTGTAATAACAGTCTGTTAATTTATGAGCTGGTATAATGCTGTAATAACAGTCTGTTACTTTATGAACTGGTATAATGCTGTAATAACAGTCTGTTACTTTATGAACTGGTATAATGCTGTAATAACAGTCTGTTACTTTATGAACTGGTATAATGCTGTAATAACAGTGTGTTAATTTATGAACTGGTATAATGCTGTAATAACACAGTCTGTGTTACTTTATTAACTGGTATAATGCTGTAATAACAGTCTGTTACTTTATGAACTGGTATAATGCTGTAATAACAGTCTGTTACTTTATAAACTTGTATAATGCTGTAATAACAGTCTGTTACTTTATTAACTGGTATAATGCTGTAATAACAGTCTGTTACTTTATTAACTGGTATAATTCTGTAATAACACAGTGTGCTACTTTATGAACTGATATAATGCTGTAATAACAGTCTGTTACTTTATGAACTGGTATAACGCTGTAATAACAGTCTGTTACTTTATTAACTGGTATAATCTGTAATAACAGTTTGTTACTTAATGAACTGGTATAATGCTGTAATAACAGTTTGTTACTTTATTAACTGGTATAATGCTGTAATAAGAGTCTGTTACTTTATGAACTGGTATAATGCTGTAATAACAGTCTGTTACTTTATGAACTGGTATAATGCTGTAATAAGAGTCTGTAACTTTATGAACTGTTATAATGCTGTAATAACAGTCTGTTAATTTATGAACTGGTATAATGCTGTAATAACAGTCTGTTACTTTATGAACTGGTATAATGCTGTAATAACAGTCTGTTACTTTATGAACTGGTATAATGCTGTAATAACAGTCTAAGACTTTATAAACTGGTATAATGCTGTAATAACAGTCTGTTACTTTATTAACTGGTATAATTCTGTAATAACACAGTTTGTTACTTTATGAACTGGTATAATTCTGTAATAACAGTCTGTTACTTTATGAACTGATATAATGCTGTAATAACAGTCTGTTACTATATGAACTGGTATAATGCTGTAATAACAGTCTGTTAATTTATGAACTGGTATAGTGCTGTAATAACAGTCTGTTACTTTATTAACTGGTATAATGCTGTAATAACACAGTCTGTGTTACTTTATTAACTGGTATAATGCTGTAATAACAGTCTGTTACTTTATGAACTGGTATAATGCTGTAATAACAGTCTGTTACTTTATAAACTTGTATAATGCTGTAATAACAGTCTGTTACTTTATGAACTGGTATAATGCTGTAATAACAGTCTGTTACTTTATGAACTGGTATAATTCTGTAATAATAGTCTGTTACTTTATTAACTGGTATAATGCTGTAATAACAGTCTGTTACTTTATGAACTGGTATAATGCTGTAATAAGAGTCTGTTACTTTATGAACTGGTATAATGCTGTAATAACACAGTCTGTGTTACTTTATTAACTGGTATAATGCTGTAATAACAGTCTGTTACTTTATGAACTGGTATAATGCTGTAATAACAGTCTGTTAATTTATGAGCTGGTATAATGCTGTAATAACAGTCTGTTACTTTATGAACTGGTATAATGCTGTAATAACAGTCTGTTACTTTATGAACTGGTATAATGCTGTAATAACAGTCTGTTACTTTATAAACTTGTATAATGCTGTAATAACAGTCTGTTACTTTATTAACTGGTATAATGCTGTAATAACAGTCTGTTACTTTATTAACTGGTATAATTCTGTAATAACACAGTGTGCTACTTTATGAACTGATATAATGCTGTAATAACAGTCTGTTACTTTATGAACTGGTATAACGCTGTAATAACAGTCTGTTACTTTATTAACTGGTATAAGCTGTAATAACAGTTTGTTACTTAATGAACTGGTATAATGCTGTAATAACAGTCTGTTACTTTATGAACTGGTATAATGCTGTAATAAGAGTCTGTAACTTTATGAACTGGTATAATGCTGTAATAACAGTCTGTTAATTTATGAACTGGTATAATGCTGTAATAACAGTCTGTTACTTTATGAACTGGTATAATGCTGTAATAACAGTCTGTTACTTTATGAACTGGTATAATGCTGTAATAACAGTCTAATACTTTATAAACTGGTATAATGCTGTAATAACAGTCTGTTACTTTATTAACTGGTATAATTCTGTAATAACACAGTTTGTTACTTTATGAACTGGTATAATTCTGTCATAACAGTCTGTTACTTTATGAACTGATATAATGCTGTAATAACAGTCTGTTACTATATGAACTGGTATAATGCTGTAATAACAGTCTGTTAATTTATGAACTGGTATAGTGCTGTAATAACAGTCTGTTAATTTATGAACTGGTATAGTGCTGTAATAACAGTCTGTTACTTTATGAACTGGTATAATGCTGGAATAACAGTCTGTTACTTTATGAACTGATATAATGCTGTAATAACAGTCTGTTACTTTATGAACTGGTATAACGCTGTAATAACAGTCTGTTACTTTATTAACTGGTATAATGCTGTAATAACAGTTTGTTACTTAATGAACTGGTATAATGCTATAATAACAGTCTGTTACTTTATGAACTGGTATAATGCTGTAATAAGAGTCTGTTACTTTATGAACTGGTATAATGCTGTAATAACACAGTCTGTGTTACTTTATTAACTGGTATAATGCTGTAATAACAGTCTGTTACTTTATGAACTGGTATAATGCTGTAATAACAGTCTGTTACTTTATAAACTGGTATAATGCTGTAATAACAGTCTTTTACTTTATGAACTGGTATAATGCTGTTATAAGAGTCTGTTACTTTATGAACTGGTATAATGCTGTAATAACAGTGTGTTAATTTATGAACTGGTATAATGCTGTAATAACACAGTCTGTGTTACTTTATTAACTGGTATAATGCTGTAATAACAGTCTGTTACTTTATGAACTGGTATAATGCTGTAATAACAGTCTGTTACTTTATAAACTTGTATAATGCTGTAATAACAGTCTGTTACTTTATGAACTGGTATAATGCTGTAATAACAGTATGTTACTTTATGAACTGGTATAATTCTGTAATAATAGTCTGTTACTTTATTAACTGGTATAATGCTGTAATAACAGTCTGTTACTTTATGAACTGGTATAATGCTGTAATAAGAGTCTGTTACTTTATGAACTGGTATAATGCTGTAATAACACAGTCTGTGTTACTTTATTAACTGGTATAATGCTGTAATAACAGTCTGTTACTTTATGAACTGGTATAATGCTGTAATAACAGTCTGTTAATTTATGAGCTGGTATAATGCTGTAATAACAGTCTGTTACTTTATGAACTGGTATAATGCTGTAATAACAGTCTGTTACTTTATGAACTGGTATAATGCTGTAATAACAGTTTGTTACTTTATTAACTAGTATAATGCTGTAATAAGAGTCTGTTACTTTATGAACTGGTATAATGCTGTAATAACAGTCTGTTACTTTATGAACTGGTATAATGCTGTAATAACAGTCTGTTACTTTATAAACTTGTATAATGCTGTAATAACAGTCTGTTACTTTATTAACTGGTATAATGCTGTAATAACAGTCTGTTACTTTATTAACTGGTATAATTCTGTAATAACACAGTGTGCTACTTTATGAACTGATATAATGCTGTAATAACAGTCTGTTACTTTATGAACTGGTATAACGCTGTAATAACAGTCTGTTACTTTATTAACTGGTATAATCTGTAATAACAGTTTGTTACTTAATGAACTGGTATAATGCTGTAATAACAGTTTGTTACTTTATTAACTGGTATAATGCTGTAATAAGAGTCTGTTACTTTATGAACTGGTATAATGCTGTAATAACAGTCTGTTACTTTATGAACTGGTATAATGCTGTAATAAGAGTCTGTAACTTTATGAACTGTTATAATGCTGTAATAACAGTCTGTTAATTTATGAACTGGTATAATGCTGTAATAACAGTCTGTTACTTTATGAACTGGTATAATGCTGTAATAACAGTCTGTTACTTTATGAACTGGTATAATGCTGTAATAACAGTCTAAGACTTTATAAACTGGTATAATGCTGTAATAACAGTCTGTTACTTTATTAACTGGTATAATTCTGTAATAACACAGTTTGTTACTTTATGAACTGGTATAATTCTGTAATAACAGTCTGTTACTTTATGAACTGATATAATGCTGTAATAACAGTCTGTTACTATATGAACTGGTATAATGCTGTAATAACAGTCTGTTAATTTATGAACTGGTATAGTGCTGTAATAACAGTCTGTTACTTTATTAACTGGTATAATGCTGTAATAACACAGTCTGTGTTACTTTATTAACTGGTATAATGCTGTAATAACAGTCTGTTACTTTATGAACTGGTATAATGCTGTAATAACAGTCTGTTACTTTATAAACTTGTATAATGCTGTAATAACAGTCTGTTACTTTATGAACTGGTATAATGCTGTAATAACAGTCTGTTACTTTATGAACTGGTATAATTCTGTAATAATAGTCTGTTACTTTATTAACTGGTATAATGCTGTAATAACAGTCTGTTACTTTATGAACTGGTATAATGCTGTAATAAGAGTCTGTTACTTTATGAACTGGTATAATGCTGTAATAACACAGTCTGTGTTACTTTATTAACTGGTATAATGCTGTAATAACAGTCTGTTACTTTATGAACTGGTATAATGCTGTAATAACAGTCTGTTAATTTATGAGCTGGTATAATGCTGTAATAACAGTCTGTTACTTTATGAACTGGTATAATGCTGTAATAACAGTCTGTTACTTTATGAACTGGTATAATGCTGTAATAACAGTCTGTTACTTTATAAACTTGTATAATGCTGTAATAACAGTCTGTTACTTTATTAACTGGTATAATGCTGTAATAACAGTCTGTTACTTTATTAACTGGTATAATTCTGTAATAACACAGTGTGCTACTTTATGAACTGATATAATGCTGTAATAACAGTCTGTTACTTTATGAACTGGTATAACGCTGTAATAACAGTCTGTTACTTTATTAACTGGTATAAGCTGTAATAACAGTTTGTTACTTAATGAACTGGTATAATGCTGTAATAACAGTCTGTTACTTTATGAACTGGTATAATGCTGTAATAAGAGTCTGTAACTTTATGAACTGGTATAATGCTGTAATAACAGTCTGTTAATTTATGAACTGGTATAATGCTGTAATAACAGTCTGTTACTTTATGAACTGGTATAATGCTGTAATAACAGTCTGTTACTTTATGAACTGGTATAATGCTGTAATAACAGTCTAATACTTTATAAACTGGTATAATGCTGTAATAACAGTCTGTTACTTTATTAACTGGTATAATTCTGTAATAACACAGTTTGTTACTTTATGAACTGGTATAATTCTGTCATAACAGTCTGTTACTTTATGAACTGATATAATGCTGTAATAACAGTCTGTTACTATATGAACTGGTATAATGCTGTAATAACAGTCTGTTAATTTATGAACTGGTATAGTGCTGTAATAACAGTCTGTTAATTTATGAACTGGTATAGTGCTGTAATAACAGTCTGTTACTTTATGAACTGGTATAATGCTGGAATAACAGTCTGTTACTTTATGAACTGATATAATGCTGTAATAACAGTCTGTTACTTTATGAACTGGTATAACGCTGTAATAACAGTCTGTTACTTTATTAACTGGTATAATGCTGTAATAACAGTTTGTTACTTAATGAACTGGTATAATGCTATAATAACAGTCTGTTACTTTATGAACTGGTATAATGCTGTAATAAGAGTCTGTTACTTTATGAACTGGTATAATGCTGTAATAACACAGTCTGTGTTACTTTATTAACTGGTATAATGCTGTAATAACAGTCTGTTACTTTATGAACTGGTATAATGCTGTAATAACAGTCTGTTACTTTATAAACTGGTATAATGCTGTAATAACAGTCTTTTACTTTATGAACTGGTATAATGCTGTTATAAGAGTCTGTTACTTTATGAACTGGTATAATGCTGTAATAACAGTGTGTTAATTTATGAACTGGTATAATGCTGTAATAACACAGTCTGTGTTACTTTATTAACTGGTATAATGCTGTAATAACAGTCTGTTACTTTATGAACTGGTATAATGCTGTAATAACAGTCTGTTACTTTATAAACTTGTATAATGCTGTAATAACAGTCTGTTACTTTATGAACTGGTATAATGCTGTAATAACAGTATGTTACTTTATGAACTGGTATAATTCTGTAATAATAGTCTGTTACTTTATTAACTGGTATAATGCTGTAATAACAGTCTGTTACTTTATGAACTGGTATAATGCTGTAATAAGAGTCTGTTACTTTATGAACTGGTATAATGCTGTAATAACACAGTCTGTGTTACTTTATTAACTGGTATAATGCTGTAATAACAGTCTGTTACTTTATGAACTGGTATAATGCTGTAATAACAGTCTGTTAATTTATGAGCTGGTATAATGCTGTAATAACAGTCTGTTACTTTATGAACTGGTATAATGCTGTAATAACAGTCTGTTACTTTATGAACTGGTATAATGCTGTAATAACAGTTTGTTACTTTATTAACTAGTATAATGCTGTAATAAGAGTCTGTTACTTTATGAACTGGTATAATGCTGTAATAACAGTCTGTTACTTTATGAACTGGTATAATGCTGTAATAAGAGTCTGTAACTTTATGAACTGGTATAATGCTGTAATAACAGTCTGTGAATTTATGAACTGGTATAATGCTGTAATAACAGTCTGTTACTTTATGAACTGGTATAATGCTGTAATAACAGTCTGTTACTTTATGAACTGGTATAATGCTGTAATAACAGTCTAATACTTTATAAACTGGTATAATTCTGAAATAACAGTCTGTTACTTTATGAACTGGTATAATGCTGTAATAACAGTCTGTTACTTTATGAACTGGTATAATGCTGTAATAACAGTATGTTACTTTATTAACTGGTATAATGCTGTAATAACAGTCTGTTACTTTATTAACTGGTATAATTCTGTAATAACACAGTTTGTTACTTTATGAACTGGTATAATTCTGTAATAACAGTCTGTTACTTTATGAACTGATATAATGCTGTAATAACAGTCTGTTACTTTATGAACTGGTATAACGCTGTAATAACAGTCTGTTACTTTATTAACTGGTATAATGCTGTAATAACAGTTTGTTACTTAATGAACTGGTATAATGCTATAATAACAGTCTGTTACTTTATGAACTGGTATAATGCTGTAATAAGAGTCTGTTACTTTATGAACTGGTATAATGCTGTAATAACAGTGTGTTAATTTATGAACTGGTATAATGCTGTAATAACACAGTCTGTGTTACTTTATTAACTGGTATAATGCTGTAATAACAGTCTGTTACTTTATGAACTGGTATAATGCTGTAATAACAGTCTGTTACTTTATAAACTGGTATAATGCTGTAATAACAGTCTTTTACTTTATGAACTGGTATAATGCTGTTATAAGAGTCTGTTACTTTATGAACTGGTATAATGCCGTAATAACAGTGTGTTAATTTATGAACTGGTATAATGCTGTAATAACACAGTCTGTGTTACTTTATTAACTGGTATAATGCTGTAATAACAGTCTGTTACTTTATGAACTGGTATAATGCTGTAATAACAGTCTGTTACTTTATAAACTTGTATAATGCTGTAATAACAGTCTGTTACTTTATGAACTGGTATAATGCTGTAATAACAGTCTGTTACTTTATGAACTGGTATAATTCTGTAATAATAGTCTGTTACTTTATTAACTGGTATAATGCTGTAATAACAGTCTGTTACTTTATAAACTGGTATAATTCTGTAATAAGAGTCTGTTACTTTATGAACTGGTATAATGCTGTAATAACACAGTCTGTGTTACTTTATTAGCTGGTATAATGCTGTAATAACAGTCTGTTACTTTATGAACTGGTATAATGCTGTAATAACAGTCTGTTAATTTATGAGCTGGTATAATGCTGTAATAACAGTCTGTTACTTTATGAACTGGTATAATGCTGTAATAACAGTCTGTTACTTTATGAACTGGTATAATGCTGTAATAACAGTTTGTTACTTTATTAACTAGTATAATGCTGTAATAAGAGTCTGTTACTTTATGAACTGGTATAATGCTGTAATAACAGTCTGTTACTTTATGAACTGGTATAATGCTGTAATAAGAGTCTGTAACTTTATGAACTGGTATAATGCTGTAATAACAGTCTGTGAATTTATGAACTGGTATAATGCTGTAATAACAGTCTGTTACTTTATGAACTGGTATAATGCTGTAATAACAGTCTGTTACTTTATGAACTGGTATAATGCTGTAATAACAGTCTAATACTTTATAAACTGGTATAATGCTGTAATAACAGTCTGTTACTTTATTAACTGGTATAATTCTGTAATAACACAGTTTGTTACTTTATGAACTGGTATAATTCTGTAATAACAGTCTGTTACTTTATGAACTGATATAATGCTGTAATAACAGTCTGTTACTATATGAACTGGTATAATGCTGTAATAACAGTCTGTTAATTTATGAACTGGTATAGTGCTGTAATAACAGTCTGTTAATTTATGAACTGGTATAGTGCTGTAATAACAGTCTGTTACTTTATGAACTGGTATAATGCTGTAATAACAGTCTGTTACTTTATGAACTGATATAATGCTGTAATAACAGTCTGTTACTTTATGAACTGGTATAACGCTGTAATAACAGTCTGTTACTTTATTAACTGGTATAATGCTGTAATAACAGTTTGTTACTTAATGAACTGGTATAATGCTATAATAACAGTCTGTTACTTTATGAACTGGTATAATGCTGTAATAAGAGTCTGTTACTTTATGAACTGGTATAATGCTGTAATAACAGTGTGTTAATTTATGAACTGGTATAATGCTGTAATAACACAGTCTGTGTTACTTTATTAACTGGTATAATGCTGTAATAACAGTCTGTTACTTTATGAACTGGTATAATGCTGTAATAACAGTCTGTTACTTTATAAACTGGTATAATGCTGTAATAACAGTCTTTTACTTTATGAACTGGTATAATGCTGTTATAAGAGTCTGTTACTTTATGAACTGGTATAATGCTGTAATAACAGTGTGTTAATTTATGAACTGGTATAATGCTGTAATAACACAGTCTGTGTTACTTTATTAACTGGTATAATGCTGTAATAACAGTCTGTTACTTTATGAACTGGTATAATGCTGTAATAAGAGTCTGTTACTTTATGAACTGGTATAATGCTGTAATAACACAGTCTGTGTTACTTTATTAACTGGTATAATGCTGTAATAACAGTCTGTTACTTTATGAACTGGTATAATGCTGTAATAACAGTCTGTTAATTTATGAGCTGGTATAATGCTGTAATAACAGTCTGTTACTTTATGAACTGGTATAATGCTGTAATAACAGTCTGTTACTTTATGAACTGGTATAATGCTGTAATAAGTGTCTGTTACTTTATGAACTGGTATAATGCTGTAATAACAGTGTGTTAATTTATGAACTGGTATAATGCTGTAATAACACAGTCTGTGTTACTTTATTAACTGGTATAATGCTGTAATAACAGTCTGTTACTTTATGAACTGGTATAATGCTGTAATAACAGTCTGTTACTTTATAAACTTGTATAATGCTGTAATAACAGTCTGTTACTTTATTAACTGGTATAATGCTGTAATAACAGTCTGTTACTTTATTAACTGGTATAATTCTGTAATAACACAGTGTGCTACTTTATGAACTGATATAATGCTGTAATAACAGTCTGTTACTTTATGAACTGGTATAACGCTGTAATAACAGTCTGTTACTTTATTAACTGGTATAATCTGTAATAACAGTTTGTTACTTAATGAACTGGTATAATGCTGTAATAACAGTTTGTTACTTTATTAACTTGTATAATGCTGTAATAAGAGTCTGTTACTTTATGAACTGGTATAATGCTGTAATAACAGTCTGTTACTTTATGAACTGGTATAATGATGTAATAACAGTCTAATACTTTATAAACTGGTATAATGCTGTAATAACAGTCTGTTACTTTATTAACTGGTATAATGCTGTAATAACAGTGTGTTACTTTATGAACTGGTATAATGCTGTAATAACAGTCTGTTAATTTATGAGCTGGTATAATGCTGTAATAACAGTCTGTTACTTTATGAACTGGTATAATGCTGTAATAACAGTCTGTTACTTTATGAACTGGTATAATGCTGTAATAAGAGTCTGTTACTTTATGAACTGGTATAATGCTGTAATAACAGTGTGTTAATTTATGAACTGGTATAATGCTGTAATAACACAGTCTGTGTTACTTTATTAACTGGTATAATGCTGTAATAACAGTCTGTTACTTTATGAACTGGTATAATGCTGTAATAACAGTCTGTTACTTTATAAACTTGTATAATGCTGTAATAACAGTCTGTTACTTTATTAACTGGTATAATGCTGTAATAACAGTCTGTTACTTTATTAACTGGTATAATTCTGTAATAACACAGTGTGCTACTTTATGAACTGATATAATGCTGTAATAACAGTCTGTTACTTTATGAACTGGTATAACGCTGTAATAACAGTCTGTTACTTTATTAACTGGTATAATCTGTAATAACAGTTTGTTACTTAATGAACTGGTATAATGCTGTAATAACAGTTTGTTACTTTATTAACTGGTATAATGCTGTAATAAGAGTCTGTTACTTTATGAACTGGTATAATGCTGTAATAACAGTCTGTTACTTTATGAACTGGTATAATGCTGTAATAAGAGTCTGTAACTTTATGAACTGGTATAATGCTGTAATAACAGTCTGTTAATTTATGAACTGGTATAATGCTGTAATAACAGTCTGTTACTTTATGAACTGGTATAATGCTGTAATAACAGTCTGTTACTTTATGAACTGGTATAATGCTGTAATAACAGTCTAATACTTTATAAACTGGTATAATGCTGTAATAACAGTCTGTTACTTTATTAACTGGTATAATTCTGTAATAACACAGTTTGTTACTTTATGAACTGGTATAATTCTGTAATAACAGTCTGTTACTTTATGAACTGATATAATGCTGTAATAACAGTCTGTTACTATATGAACTGGTATAATGCTGTAATAACAGTCTGTTAATTTATGAACTGGTATAGTGCTGTAATAACAGTCTGTTAATTTATGAACTGGTATAGTGCTGTAATAACAGTCTGTTACTTTATGAACTGGTATAATGCTGTAATAACAGTCTGTTACTTTATGAACTGATATAATGCTGTAATAACAGTCTGTTACTTTATGAACTGGTATAACGCTGTAATAACAGTCTGTTACTTTATTAACTGGTATAATGCTGTAATAACAGTTTGTTACTTAATGAACTGGTATAATGCTATAATAACAGTCTGTTACTTTATGAACTGGTATAATGCTGTAATAAGAGTCTGTTACTTTATGAACTGGTATAATGCTGTAATAACAGTGTGTTAATTTATGAACTGGTATAATGCTGTAATAACACAGTCTGTGTTACTTTATTAACTGGTATAATGCTGTAATAACAGTCTGTTACTTTATGAACTGGTATAATGCTGTAATAACAGTCTGTTACTTTATAAACTGGTATAATGCTGTAATAACAGTCTTTTACTTTATGAACTGGTATAATGCTGTTATAAGAGTCTGTTACTTTATGAACTGGTATAATGCTGTAATAACAGTGTGTTAATTTATGAACTGGTATAATTCTGTAATAACACAGTCTGTGTTACTTTATTAACTGGTATAATGCTGTAATAACAGTCTGTTACTTTATGAACTGGTATAATGCTGTAATAACAGTCTGTTACTTTATAAACTTGTATAATGCTGTAATAACAGTCTGTTACTTTATGAACTGGTATAATGCTGTAATAACAGTCTGTTACTTTATGAACTGGTATAATTCTGTAATAATAGTCTGTTACTTTATTAACTGGTATAATGCTGTAATAACAGTCTGTTACTTTATGAACTGGTATAATGCTGTAATAAGAGTGTGTTACTTTATGAACTGGTATAATGCTGTAATAACACAGTCTGTGTTACTTTATTAACTGGTATAATGCTGTAATAACAGTCTGTTACTTTATGAACTGGTATAATGCTGTAATAACAGTCTGTTACTTTATGAACTGGTATAATGCTGTAATAAGAGTCTGTTACTTTATGAACTGGTATAATGCTGTAATAACAGTGTGTTAATTTATGAACTGGTATAATGCTGTAATAACACAGTCTGTGTTACTTTATTAACTGGTATAATGCTGTAATAACAGTCTGTTACTTTATGAACTGGTATAATGCTGTAATAACAGTCTGTTACTTTATAAACTTGTATAATGCTGTAATAACAGTCTGTTACTTTATTAACTGGTATAATGCTGTAATAACAGTCTGTTACTTTATTAACTGGTATAATTCTGTAATAACACAGTGTGCTACTTTATGAACTGATATAATGCTGTAATAACAGTCTGTTACTTTATGAACTGGTATAACGCTGTAATAACAGTCTGTTACTTTATTAACTGGTATAATCTGTAATAACAGTTTGTTACTTAATGAACTGGTATAATGCTGTAATAACAGTTTGTTACTTTATTAACTGGTATAATGCTGTAATAAGAGTCTGTTACTTTATGAACTGGTATAATGCTGTAATAACAGTCTGTTACTTTATGAACTGGTATAATGCTGTAATAAGAGTCTGTAACTTTATGAACTGGTATAATGCTGTAATAACAGTCTGTTAATTTATGAACTGGTATAATGCTGTAATAACAGTCTGTTACTTTATGAACTGGTATAATGCTGTAATAACAGTCTGTTACTTTATGAACTGGTATAATGCTGTAATAACAGTCTAATACTTTATAAACTGGTATAATGCTGTAATAACAGTCTGTTACTTTATTAACTGGTATAATTCTGTAATAACACAGTTTGTTACTTTATGAACTGGTATAATTCTGTAATAACAGTCTGTTACTTTATGAACTGATATAATGCTGTAATAACAGTCTGTTACTATATGAACTGGTATAATGCTGTAATAACAGTCTGTTAATTTATGAACTGGTATAGTGCTGTAATAACAGTCTGTTAATTTATGAACTGGTATAGTGCTGTAATAACAGTCTGTTACTTTATGAACTGGTATAATGCTGTAATAACAGTCTGTTACTTTATGAACTGATATAATGCTGTAATAACAGTCTGTTACTTTATGAACTGGTATAACGCTGTAATAACAGTCTGTTACTTTATTAACTGGTATAATGCTGTAATAACACAGTCTGTGTTACTTTATTAACTGGTATAATGCTGTAATAACAGTTTGTTACTTTATGAACTGGTATAATGCTGTAATAACAGTCTGTTACTTTATAAACTTGTATAATGCTGTAATAACAGTCTGTTACTTTATGAACTGGTATAATGCTGTAATAACACAGTCTGTGTTACTTTATTAACTGGTATAATGCTGTAATAACAGTCTGTTACTTTATGAACTGGTATAATGCTGTAATAACAGTCTGTTACTTTATAAACTTGTATAATGCTGTAATAACAGTCTGTTACTTTATGAACTGGTATAATGCTGTAATAACAGTCTGTTACTTTATGAACTGGTATAATTCTGTAATAATAGTCTGTTACTTTATTAACTGGTATAATGCTGTAATAACAGTCTGTTACTTTATGAACTGGTATAATGCTGTAATAAGAGTGTGTTACTTTATGAACTGGTATAATGCTGTAATAACACAGTCTGTGTTACTTTATTAACTGGTATAATGCTGTAATAACAGTCTGTTACTTTATGAACTGGTATAATGCTGTAATAACAGTCTGTTAATTTATGAGCTGGTATAATGCTGTAATAACAGTCTGTTACTTTATGAACTGGTATAATGCTGTAATAACAGTCTGTTACTTTATGAACTGGTATAATGCTGTAATAAGAGTCTGTTACTTTATGAACTGGTATAATGCTGTAATAACAGTGTGTTAATTTATGAACTGGTATAATGCTGTAATAACACAGTCTGTGTTACTTTATTAACTGGTATAATGCTGTAATAACAGTCTGTTACTTTATGAACTGGTATAATGCTGTAATAACAGTCTGTTACTTTATAAACTTGTATAATGCTGTAATAACAGTCTGTTACTTTATTAACTGGTATAATGCTGTAATAACAGTCTGTTACTTTATTAACTGGTATAATTCTGTAATAACACAGTGTGCTACTTTATGAACTGATATAATGCTGTAATAACAGTCTGTTACTTTATGAACTGGTATAACGCTGTAATAACAGTCTGTTACTTTATTAACTGGTATAATCTGTAATAACAGTTTGTTACTTAATGAACTGGTATAATGCTGTAATAACAGTTTGTTACTTTATTAACTGGTATAATGCTGTAATAACAGTATGTTACTTTATGAACTGGTATAATGCTGTAATAACAGTCTGTTACTTTATGAACTGGTATAATTCTGTAATAATAGTCTGTTACTTTATTAACTGGTATAATGCTGTAATAACAGTCTGTTACTTTATGAACTGGTATAATGCTGTAATAAGAGTCTGTTACTTTATGAACTGGTATAATGCTGTAATAACACAGTCTGTGTTACTTTATTAACTGGTATAATGCTGTAATAAGAGTCTGTTACTTTATGAACTGGTATAATGCTGTAATAACAGTCTGTTAATTTATGAGCTGGTATAATGCTGTAATAACAGTCTGTTACTTTATGAACTGGTATAATGCTGTAATAACAGTCTGTTACTTTATGAACTGGTATAATGCTGTAATAAGAGTCTGTTACTTTATGAACTGGTATAATGCTGTAATAACAGTGTGTTAATTTATGAACTGGTATAATGCTGTAATAACACAGTCTGTGTTACTTTATTAACTGGTATAATGCTGTAATAACAGTCTGTTACTTTATGAACTGGTATAATGCTGTAATAACAGTCTGTTACTTTATAAACTTGTATAATGCTGTAATAACAGTCTGTTACTTTATTAACTGGTATAATGCTGTAATAACAGTCTGTTACTTTATTAACTGGTATAATTCTGTAATAACACAGTGTGCTACTTTATGAACTGATATAATGCTGTAATAACAGTCTGTTACTTTATGAACTGGTATAACGCTGTAATAACAGTCTGTTACTTTATTAACTGGTATAATCTGTAATAACAGTTTGTTACTTAATGAACTGGTATAATGCTGTAATAACAGTTTGTTACTTTATTAACTGGTATAATGCTGTAATAAGAGTCTGTTACTTTATGAACTGGTATAATGCTGTAATAACAGTCTGTTACTTTATGAACTGGTATAATGCTGTAATAAGAGTCTGTAACTTTATGAACTGGTATAATGCTGTAATAACAGTCTGTTAATTTATGAACTGGTATAATGCTGTAATAACAGTCTGTTACTTTATGAACTGGTATAATGCTGTAATAACAGTCTGTTACTTTATGAACTGGTATAATGCTGTAATAACAGTCTAATACTTTATAAACTGGTATAATGCTGTAATAACAGTCTGTTACTTTATTAACTGGTATAATTCTGTAATAACACAGTTTGTTACTTTATGAACTGGTATAATTCTGTAATAACAGTCTGTTACTTTATGAACTGATATAATGCTGTAATAACAGTCTGTTACTATATGAACTGGTATAATGCTGTAATAACAGTCTGTTAATTTATGAACTGCTATAGTGCTGTAATAACAGTCTGTTAATTTATGAACTGGTATAGTGCTGTAATAACAGTCTGTTACTTTATGAACTGGTATAATGCTGTAATAACAGTCTGTTACTTTATGAACTGATATAATGCTGTAATAACAGTCTGTTACTTTATGAACTGGTATAACGCTGTAATAACAGTCTGTTACTTTATTAACTGGTATAATGCTGTAATAACACAGTCTGTGTTACTTTATTAACTGGTATAATGCTGTAATAACAGTCTGTTACTTTATGAACTGGTATAATGCTGTAATAACAGTCTGTTACTTTATAAACTTGTATAATGCTGTAATAACAGTCTGTTACTTTATGAACTGGTATAATGCTGTAATAACAGTCTGTTACTTAATGAACTTGTATAATTCTGTAATAATAGTCTGTTACTTTATTAACTGGTATAATGCTGTAATAACAGTCTGTTACTTTATGAACTGGTATAATGCTGTAATAAGAGTCTGTTACTTTATGAACTGGTATAATGCTGTAATAACACAGTCTGTGTTACTTTATTAACTGGTATAATGCTGTAATAACAGTCTGTTACTTTATGAACTGGTATAATGCTGTAATAACAGTCTGTTAATTTATGAGCTGGTATAATGCTGTAATAACAGTCTGTTACTTTATGAACTGGTATAATGCTGTAATAACAGTCTGTTACTTTATGAACTGGTATAATGCTGTAATAACAGTCTGTTACTTTATGAACTGGTATAATGCTGTAATAACAGTGTGTTAATTTATGAACTGGTATAATGCTGTAATAACACAGTCTGTGTTACTTTATTAACTGGTATAATGCTGTAATAACAGTCTGTTACTTTATGAACTGGTATAATGCTGTAATAACAGTCTGTTACTTTATAAACTTGTATAATGCTGTAATAACAGTCTGTTACTTTATTAACTGGTATAATGCTGTAATAACAGTCTGTTACTTTATTAACTGGTATAATTCTGTAATAACACAGTGTGCTACTTTATGAACTGATATAATGCTGTAATAACAGTCTGTTACTTTATGAACTGGTATAACGCTGTAATAACAGTCTGTTACTTTATTAACTGGTATAATCTGTAATAACAGTTTGTTACTTAATGAACTGGTATAATGCTGTAATAACAGTTTGTTACTTTATTAACTGGTATAATGCTGTAATAAGAGTCTGTTACTTTATGAACTGGTATAATGCTGTAATAACAGTCTGTTACTTTATGAACTGGTATAATGCTGTAATAAGAGTCTGTAACTTTATGAACTGTTATAATGCTGTAATAACAGTCTGTTAATTTATGAACTGGTATAATGCTGTAATAACAGTCTGTTACTTTATGAACTGGTATAATGCTGTAATAACAGTCTGTTACTTTATGAACTGGTATAATGCTGTAATAACAGTCTAAGACTTTATAAACTGGTATAATGCTGTAATAACAGTCTGTTACTTTATTAACTGGTATAATTCTGTAATAACACAGTTTGTTACTTTATGAACTGGTATAATTCTGTAATAACAGTCTGTTACTTTATGAACTGATATAATGCTGTAATAACAGTCTGTTACTATATGAACTGGTATAATGCTGTAATAACAGTCTGTTAATTTATGAACTGGTATAGTGCTGTAATAACAGTCTGTTACTTTATTAACTGGTATAATGCTGTAATAACACAGTCTGTGTTACTTTATTAACTGGTATAATGCTGTAATAACAGTCTGTTACTTTATGAACTGGTATAATGCTGTAATAACAGTCTGTTACTTTATAAACTTGTATAATGCTGTAATAACAGTCTGTTACTTTATGAACTGGTATAATGCTGTAATAACAGTCTGTTACTTTATGAACTGGTATAATTCTGTAATAATAGTCTGTTACTTTATTAACTGGTATAATGCTGTAATAACAGTCTGTTACTTTATGAACTGGTATAATGCTGTAATAAGAGTCTGTTACTTTATGAACTGGTATAATGCTGTAATAACACAGTCTGTGTTACTTTATTAACTGGTATAATGCTGTAATAACAGTCTGTTACTTTATGAACTGGTATAATGCTGTAATAACAGTCTGTTAATTTATGAGCTGGTATAATGCTGTAATAACAGTCTGTTACTTTATGAACTGGTATAATGCTGTAATAACAGTCTGTTACTTTATGAACTGGTATAATGCTGTAATAACAGTTTGTTACTTTATAAACTTGTATAATGCTGTAATAACAGTCTGTTACTTTATTAACTGGTATAATGCTGTAATAACAGTCTGTTACTTTATTAACTGGTATAATTCTGTAATAACACAGTGTGCTACTTTATGAACTGATATAATGCTGTAATAACAGTCTGTTACTTTATGAACTGGTATAACGCTGTAATAACAGTCTGTTACTTTATTAACTGGTATAAGCTGTAATAACAGTTTGTTACTTAATGAACTGGTATAATGCTGTAATAACAGTCTGTTACTTTATGAACTGGTATAATGCTGTAATAAGAGTCTGTAACTTTATGAACTGGTATAATGCTGTAATAACAGTCTGTTAATTTATGAACTGGTATAATGCTGTAATAACAGTCTGTTACTTTATGAACTGGTATAATGCTGTAATAACAGTCTGTTACTTTATGAACTGGTATAATGCTGTAATAACAGTCTAATACTTTATAAACTGGTATAATGCTGTAATAACAGTCTGTTACTTTATTAACTGGTATAATTCTGTAATAACACAGTTTGTTACTTTATGAACTGGTATAATTCTGTCATAACAGTCTGTTACTTTATGAACTGATATAATGCTGTAATAACAGTCTGTTACTATATGAACTGGTATAATGCTGTAATAACAGTCTGTTAATTTATGAACTGGTATAGTGCTGTAATAACAGTCTGTTAATTTATGAACTGGTATAGTGCTGTAATAACAGTCTGTTACTTTATGAACTGGTATAATGCTGGAATAACAGTCTGTTACTTTATGAACTGATATAATGCTGTAATAACAGTCTGTTACTTTATGAACTGGTATAACGCTGTAATAACAGTCTGTTACTTTATTAACTGGTATAATGCTGTAATAACAGTTTGTTACTTAATGAACTGGTATAATGCTATAATAACAGTCTGTTACTTTATGAACTGGTATAATGCTGTAATAAGAGTCTGTTACTTTATGAACTGGTATAATGCTGTAATAACACAGTCTGTGTTACTTTATTAACTGGTATAATGCTGTAATAACAGTCTGTTACTTTATGAACTGGTATAATGCTGTAATAACAGTCTGTTACTTTATAAACTGGTATAATGCTGTAATAACAGTCTTTTACTTTATGAACTGGTATAATGCTGTTATAAGAGTCTGTTACTTTATGAACTGGTATAATGCTGTAATAACAGTGTGTTAATTTATGAACTGGTATAATGCTGTAATAACACAGTCTGTGTTACTTTATTAACTGGTATAATGCTGTAATAACAGTCTGTTACTTTATGAACTGGTATAATGCTGTAATAACAGTCTGTTACTTTATAAACTTGTATAATGCTGTAATAACAGTCTGTTACTTTATTAACTGGTATAATGCTGTAATAACAGTCTGTTACTTTATTAACTGGTATAATTCTGTAATAACACAGTGTGCTACTTTATGAACTGATATAATGCTGTAATAACAGTCTGTTACTTTATGAACTGGTATAACGCTGTAATAACAGTCTGTTACTTTATTAACTGGTATAAGCTGTAATAACAGTTTGTTACTTAATGAACTGGTATAATGCTGTAATAACAGTCTGTTACTTTATGAACTGGTATAATGCTGTAATAAGAGTCTGTAACTTTATGAACTGGTATAATGCTGTAATAACAGTCTGTTAATTTATGAACTGGTATAATGCTGTAATAACAGTCTGTTACTTTATGAACTGGTATAATGCTGTAATAACAGTCTGTTACTTTATGAACTGGTATAATGCTGTAATAACAGTCTAATACTTTATAAACTGGTATAATGCTGTAATAACAGTCTGTTACTTTATTAACTGGTATAATTCTGTAATAACACAGTTTGTTACTTTATGAACTGGTATAATTCTGTCATAACAGTCTGTTACTTTATGAACTGATATAATGCTGTAATAACAGTCTGTTACTATATGAACTGGTATAATGCTGTAATAACAGTCTGTTAATTTATGAACTGGTATAGTGCTGTAATAACAGTCTGTTAATTTATGAACTGGTATAGTGCTGTAATAACAGTCTGTTACTTTATGAACTGGTATAATGCTGGAATAACAGTCTGTTACTTTATGAACTGATATAATGCTGTAATAACAGTCTGTTACTTTATGAACTGGTATAACGCTGTAATAACAGTCTGTTACTTTATTAACTGGTATAATGCTGTAATAACAGTTTGTTACTTAATGAACTGGTATAATGCTATAATAACAGTCTGTTACTTTATGAACTGGTATAATGCTGTAATAAGAGTCTGTTACTTTATGAACTGGTATAATGCTGTAATAACACAGTCTGTGTTACTTTATTAACTGGTATAATGCTGTAATAACAGTCTGTTACTTTATGAACTGGTATAATGCTGTAATAACAGTCTGTTACTTTATAAACTGGTATAATGCTGTAATAACAGTCTTTTACTTTATGAACTGGTATAATGCTGTTATAAGAGTCTGTTACTTTATGAACTGGTATAATGCTGTAATAACAGTGTGTTAATTTATGAACTGGTATAATGCTGTAATAACACAGTCTGTGTTACTTTATTAACTGGTATAATGCTGTAATAACAGTCTGTTACTTTATGAACTGGTATAATGCTGTAATAACAGTCTGTTACTTTATAAACTTGTATAATGCTGTAATAACAGTCTGTTACTTTATGAACTGGTATAATGCTGTAATAACAGTATGTTACTTTATGAACTGGTATAATTCTGTAATAATAGTCTGTTACTTTATTAACTGGTATAATGCTGTAATAACAGTCTGTTACTTTATGAACTGGTATAATGCTGTAATAAGAGTCTGTTACTTTATGAACTGGTATAATGCTGTAATAACACAGTCTGTGTTACTTTATTAACTGGTATAATGCTGTAATAACAGTCTGTTACTTTATGAACTGGTATAATGCTGTAATAACAGTCTGTTAATTTATGAGCTGGTATAATGCTGTAATAACAGTCTGTTACTTTATGAACTGGTATAATGCTGTAATAACAGTCTGTTACTTTATGAACTGGTATAATGCTGTAATAACAGTTTGTTACTTTATTAACTAGTATAATGCTGTAATAAGAGTCTGTTACTTTATGAACTGGTATAATGCTGTAATAACAGTCTGTTACTTTATGAACTGGTATAATGCTGTAATAAGAGTCTGTAACTTTATGAACTGGTATAATGCTGTAATAACAGTCTGTGAATTTATGAACTGGTATAATGCTGTAATAACAGTCTGTTACTTTATGAACTGGTATAATGCTGTAATAACAGTCTGTTACTTTATGAACTGGTATAATGCTGTAATAACAGTCTAATACTTTATAAACTGGTATAATTCTGAAATAACAGTCTGTTACTTTATGAACTGGTATAATGCTGTAATAACAGTCTGTTACTTTATGAACTGGTATAATGCTGTAATAACAGTATGTTACTTTATTAACTGGTATAATGCTGTAATAACAGTCTGTTACTTTATTAACTGGTATAATTCTGTAATAACACAGTTTGTTACTTTATGAACTGGTATAATTCTGTAATAACAGTCTGTTACTTTATGAACTGATATAATGCTGTAATAACAGTCTGTTACTTTATGAACTGGTATAACGCTGTAATAACAGTCTGTTACTTTATTAACTGGTATAATGCTGTAATAACAGTTTGTTACTTAATGAACTGGTATAATGCTATAATAACAGTCTGTTACTTTATGAACTGGTATAATGCTGTAATAAGAGTCTGTTACTTTATGAACTGGTATAATGCTGTAATAACAGTGTGTTAATTTATGAACTGGTATAATGCTGTAATAACACAGTCTGTGTTACTTTATTAACTGGTATAATGCTGTAATAACAGTCTGTTACTTTATGAACTGGTATAATGCTGTAATAACAGTCTGTTACTTTATAAACTGGTATAATGCTGTAATAACAGTCTTTTACTTTATGAACTGGTATAATGCTGTTATAAGAGTCTGTTACTTTATGAACTGGTATAATGCCGTAATAACAGTGTGTTAATTTATGAACTGGTATAATGCTGTAATAACACAGTCTGTGTTACTTTATTAACTGGTATAATGCTGTAATAACAGTCTGTTACTTTATGAACTGGTATAATGCTGTAATAACAGTCTGTTACTTTATAAACTTGTATAATGCTGTAATAACAGTCTGTTACTTTATGAACTGGTATAATGCTGTAATAACAGTCTGTTACTTTATGAACTGGTATAATTCTGTAATAATAGTCTGTTACTTTATTAACTGGTATAATGCTGTAATAACAGTCTGTTACTTTATAAACTGGTATAATTCTGTAATAAGAGTCTGTTACTTTATGAACTGGTATAATGCTGTAATAACACAGTCTGTGTTACTTTATTAGCTGGTATAATGCTGTAATAACAGTCTGTTACTTTATGAACTGGTATAATGCTGTAATAACAGTCTGTTAATTTATGAGCTGGTATAATGCTGTAATAACAGTCTGTTACTTTATGAACTGGTATAATGCTGTAATAACAGTCTGTTACTTTATGAACTGGTATAATGCTGTAATAACAGTTTGTTACTTTATTAACTAGTATAATGCTGTAATAAGAGTCTGTTACTTTATGAACTGGTATAATGCTGTAATAACAGTCTGTTACTTTATGAACTGGTATAATGCTGTAATAAGAGTCTGTAACTTTATGAACTGGTATAATGCTGTAATAACAGTCTGTGAATTTATGAACTGGTATAATGCTGTAATAACAGTCTGTTACTTTATGAACTGGTATAATGCTGTAATAACAGTCTGTTACTTTATGAACTGGTATAATGCTGTAATAACAGTCTAATACTTTATAAACTGGTATAATGCTGTAATAACAGTCTGTTACTTTATTAACTGGTATAATTCTGTAATAACACAGTTTGTTACTTTATGAACTGGTATAATTCTGTAATAACAGTCTGTTACTTTATGAACTGATATAATGCTGTAATAACAGTCTGTTACTATATGAACTGGTATAATGCTGTAATAACAGTCTGTTAATTTATGAACTGGTATAGTGCTGTAATAACAGTCTGTTAATTTATGAACTGGTATAGTGCTGTAATAACAGTCTGTTACTTTATGAACTGGTATAATGCTGTAATAACAGTCTGTTACTTTATGAACTGATATAATGCTGTAATAACAGTCTGTTACTTTATGAACTGGTATAACGCTGTAATAACAGTCTGTTACTTTATTAACTGGTATAATGCTGTAATAACAGTTTGTTACTTAATGAACTGGTATAATGCTATAATAACAGTCTGTTACTTTATGAACTGGTATAATGCTGTAATAAGAGTCTGTTACTTTATGAACTGGTATAATGCTGTAATAACAGTGTGTTAATTTATGAACTGGTATAATGCTGTAATAACACAGTCTGTGTTACTTTATTAACTGGTATAATGCTGTAATAACAGTCTGTTACTTTATGAACTGGTATAATGCTGTAATAACAGTCTGTTACTTTATAAACTGGTATAATGCTGTAATAACAGTCTTTTACTTTATGAACTGGTATAATGCTGTTATAAGAGTCTGTTACTTTATGAACTGGTATAATGCTGTAATAACAGTGTGTTAATTTATGAACTGGTATAATGCTGTAATAACACAGTCTGTGTTACTTTATTAACTGGTATAATGCTGTAATAACAGTCTGTTACTTTATGAACTGGTATAATGCTGTAATAAGAGTCTGTTACTTTATGAACTGGTATAATGCTGTAATAACACAGTCTGTGTTACTTTATTAACTGGTATAATGCTGTAATAACAGTCTGTTACTTTATGAACTGGTATAATGCTGTAATAACAGTCTGTTAATTTATGAGCTGGTATAATGCTGTAATAACAGTCTGTTACTTTATGAACTGGTATAATGCTGTAATAACAGTCTGTTACTTTATGAACTGGTATAATGCTGTAATAAGTGTCTGTTACTTTATGAACTGGTATAATGCTGTAATAACAGTGTGTTAATTTATGAACTGGTATAATGCTGTAATAACACAGTCTGTGTTACTTTATTAACTGGTATAATGCTGTAATAACAGTCTGTTACTTTATGAACTGGTATAATGCTGTAATAACAGTCTGTTACTTTATAAACTTGTATAATGCTGTAATAACAGTCTGTTACTTTATTAACTGGTATAATGCTGTAATAACAGTCTGTTACTTTATTAACTGGTATAATTCTGTAATAACACAGTGTGCTACTTTATGAACTGATATAATGCTGTAATAACAGTCTGTTACTTTATGAACTGGTATAACGCTGTAATAACAGTCTGTTACTTTATTAACTGGTATAATCTGTAATAACAGTTTGTTACTTAATGAACTGGTATAATGCTGTAATAACAGTTTGTTACTTTATTAACTTGTATAATGCTGTAATAAGAGTCTGTTACTTTATGAACTGGTATAATGCTGTAATAACAGTCTGTTACTTTATGAACTGGTATAATGCTGTAATAACAGTCTAATACTTTATAAACTGGTATAATGCTGTAATAACAGTCTGTTACTTTATTAACTGGTATAATTCTGTAATAACACAGTTTGTTACTTTATGAACTGGTATAATTCTGTAATAACAGTCTGTTACTTTATGAACTGATATAATGCTGTAATAACAGTCTGTTACTATATGAACTGGTATAATGCTGTAATAACAGTCTGTTAATTTATGAACTGGTATAGTGCTGTAATAACAGTCTGTTAATTTATGAACTGGTATAGTGCTGTAATAACAGTCTGTTACTTTATGAACTGGTATAATGCTGTAATAACACAGTGTGCTACTTTATGAACTGATATAATGCTGTAATAACAGTCTGTTACTTTATGAACTGGTATAACGCTGTAATAACAGTCTGTTACTTTATTAACTGGTATAATCTGTAATAACAGTTTGTTACTTAATGAACTGGTATAATGCTGTAATAACAGTTTGTTACTTTATTAACTTGTATAATGCTGTAATAAGAGTCTGTTACTTTATGAACTGGTATAATGCTGTAATAACAGTCTGTTACTTTATGAACTGGTATAATGCTGTAATAACAGTCTAATACTTTATAAACTGGTATAATGCTGTAATAACAGTCTGTTACTTTATTAACTGGTATAATTCTGTAATAACACAGTTTGTTACTTTATGAACTGGTATAATTCTGTAATAACAGTCTGTTACTTTATGAACTGATATAATGCTGTAATAACAGTCTGTTACTATATGAACTGGTATAATGCTGTAATAACAGTCTGTTAATTTATGAACTGGTATAGTGCTGTAATAACAGTCTGTTAATTTATGAACTGGTATAGTGCTGTAATAACAGTCTGTTACTTTATGAACTGGTATAATGCTGTAATAACAGTCTGTTACTTTATGAACTGATATAATGCTGTAATAACAGTCTGTTACTTTATGAACTGGTATAACGCTGTAATAACAGTCTGTTACTTTATTAACTGGTATAATGCTGTAATAACACAGTCTGTGTTACTTTATTAACTGGTATAATGCTGTAATAACAGTCTGTTACTTTATGAACTGGTATAACGCTGTAATAACAGTCTGTTACTTTATAAACTTGTATAATGCTGTAATAACAGTCTGTTACTTTATGAACGGGTATAATGCTGTAATAACAGTCTGTTACTTTATGAACTGGTATAATTCTGTAATAATAGTCTGTTACTTTATTAACTGGTATAATGCTGTAATAACAGTCTGTTACTTTATGAACTGGTATAATGCTGTAATAAGAGTCTGTTACTTTATGAACTGGTATAATGCTGTAATAACACAGTCTGTGTTACTTTATTAACTGGTATAATGCTGTAATAACAGTCTGTTACTTTATGAACTGGTATAATGCTGTAATAACAGTCTGTTAATTTATGAGCTGATATAATGCTGTAATAACAGTCTGTTACTTTATGAACTGGTATAATGCTGTAATAACAGTCTGTTACTTTATGAACTGGTATAATGCTGTAATAACAGTCTGTTACTTTATAAACTTGTATAATGCTGTAATAACAGCCTGTTACTTTATTAACTGGTATAATGCTGTAATAACAGTCTGTTACTTTATTAACTGGTATAATTCTGTAATAACACAGTGTGCTACTTTATGAACTGATATAATGCTGTAATAACAGTCTGTTACTTTATGAACTGGTATAACGCTGTAATAACAGTCTGTTACTTTATTAACTGGTATAAGCTGTAATAACAGTTTGTTACTTTATGAACTGGTATAATGCTGTAATAATAGTCTGTTACTTTATGAACTGGTATAATGCTGTAATAAGAGTCTGTAACTTTATGAACTGGTATAATGCTGTAATAACAGTCTGTTAATTTATGAACTGGTATAATGCTGTAATAACAGTCTTTTACTTTATGAACTGGTATAATGCTGTAATAACAGTCTGTTAATTTATGAACTGGTATAGTGCTGTAATAACAGTCTGTTAATTTATGAACTGGTATAGTGCTGTAATAACAGTCTGTTACTTTATGAACTGGTATAATTCTGTAATAACAGTCTGTTACTTTATGAACTGATATAATGCTGTAATAACAGTCTGTTACTTTATGAACTGGTATAACGCTGTAATAACAGTCTGTTACTATATGAACTGGTACAATGCTGTAATAACAGTCTGTTAATTTATGAACTGGTATAGTGCTGTAATAACAGTCTGTTAATTTATGAATTGGTATAGTGCTGTAATAACAGTCTGTTACTTTATGAACTGGTATAATGCTGTAATAACAGTCTGTTACTTTATGAACTGATATAATGCTGTAATAACAGTCTGTTACTTTATGAACTGGTATAACGCTGTAATAACAGTCTGTTACTTTATTAACTGGTATAATGCTGTAATAACAGTTTGTTACTTAATGAACTGGTATAATGCTATAATAACAGTCTGTTACTTTATGAACTGGTATAATGCTGTAATAAGAGTCTGTTACTTTATGAACTGGTATAATGCTGTAATAACAGTGTGTTAATTTATGAACTGGTAAAATGCTGTAATAACACAGTCTGTGTTACTTTATTAACTGGTATAATGCTGTAATAACAGTCTGTTACTTTATGAACTGGTATAATGCTGTAATAACAGTCTGTTACTTTATAAACTTGTATAATGCTGTAATAACAGTCTGTTACTTTATGAACTGGTATAATGCTGTAATAACAGTCTGTTACTTTATGAACTGGTATAATTCTGTAATAATAGTCTGTTACTTTATTAACTGGTATAATGCTGTAATAACAGTCTGTTACTTTATGAACTGGTATAATGCTGTAATAAGAGTCTGTTACTTTATGAACTGGTATAATGCTGTAATAACACAGTCTGTGTTACTTTATTAACTGGTATAATGCTGTAATAACAGTCTGTTACTTTATGAACTGGTATAATGCTGTAATAACAGTCTGTTAATTTATGAGCTGGTATAATGCTGTAATAACAGTCTGTTACTTTATGAACTGGTATAGTGCTGTAATAACAGTCTGTTACTTTATGAACTAGTATAATGCTGTAATAAGAGTCTGTTACTTTATGAACTGGTATAATGCTGTAATAACAGTGTGTTAATTTATGAACTGGTATAATGCTGTAATAACACAGTCTGTGTTACTTTATTAACTTGTATAATGCTGTAATAACAGTCTGTTACTTTATTAACTGGTATAATTCTGTAATAACATAGGGTGTTTCTTTATGAACTGGTATAATGCTGTAATAACAGTCTGTTACTTTATGAACTGATATAATGCTGTAATAACAGTCTTTTACTATATGAACTGGTATAATGTTGTAATAACAGTCTGTTACTTTATGAACTGGTATGATGCTGTAATAACAGTTTGTTACTTTATAAACTGGTATAATGCTGTAATAACAGTCTGTTACTTTATGAACTGATATAATGCTGTAATAACAGTATGTTACTTTATTAACTGGTATAATGCTGTAATAACAGTCTGTTACTTTATTAACTGGTATAATTCTGTAATAACAAAGGGTGTTTCTTTATGAACTGGTATAATGCTGTAATAACAGTCTGTTACTTTATGAACTGATATAATGCTGTATAACAGTCTGTTACTATATGAACTGGTATAATGTTGTAATAACAGTCTGTTACTTTATGAACTGGTATGATGCTGTAATAACAGTTTGTTACTTTATAAACTGGTATAATGCTGTAATAACAGTCTGTTACTTTATGAACAGGTATAATGCTGTAATAACAGTCTGTTACTTTATGAACTGTTATAATGCTGTAATAACAGTCTGTTACTTTATTAACTGGTATAATGCTGTAATAACAGTCTGTTACTTTATTAACTGGTATAATTCTGTAATAACACAGTGTGCTACTTTATGAACTGATATAATGCTGTAATAACAGTCTGTTACTTTATGAACTGGTATAACGCTGTAATAACAGTCTGTTACTTTATTAACTGGTATAAGCTGTAATAACAGTTTGTTACTTAATGAACTGGCAATAATGCTGTAATAACAGTCTGTTACTTTATGAACTGGTATAATGCTGTAATAAGAGTCTGTTACTTTATGAACTGGTATAATGCTGTAATAACAGTCTGTTACTTTATGAACTGGTATAATGCTGTAATAAGAGTCTGTAACTTTATGAACTGGTATAATGCTGTAATAACAGTCTGTTAATTTATGAACTGGTATAATGCTGTAATAACAGTCTGTTACTTTATGAACTGGTATAATGCTGTAATAACAGTCTGTTACTTTATGAACTGGTATAATGCTGTAATAACAGTCTAATACTTTATAAACTGGTATAATGCTGTAATAACAGTCTGTTACTTTATTAACTGGTATAATGCTGTAATAACAGTCTGTTACTTTATTAACTGGTATAATTCTGTAATAACACAGTGTGCTACTTTATGAACTGATATAATGCTGTAATAACAGTCTGTTACTTTATGAACTGGTATAACGCTGTAATAACAGTCTGTTACTTTATTAACTGGTATAAGCTGTAATAACAGTTTGTTACTTAATGAACTGGTATAATGCTGTAATAACAGTCTGTTACTTTATGAACTGGTATAATGCTGTAATAAGAGTCTGTTACTTTATGAACTGGTATAATGCTGTAATAACAGTCTGTTACTTTATGAACTGGTATAATGCTGTAATAAGAGTCTGTAACTTTATGAACTGGTATAATGCTGTAATAACAGTCTGTTAATTTATGAACTGGTATAATGCTGTAATAACAGTCTGTTACTTTATGAACTGGTATAATGCTGTAATAACAGTCTGTTACTTTATGAACTGGTATAATGCTGTAATAACAGTCTAATACTTTATAAACTGGTATAATGCTGTAATAACAGTCTGTTACTTTATTAACTGGTATAATTCTGTAATAACACAGTTTGTTACTTTATGAACTGGTATAATTCTGTAATAACAGTCTGTTACTTTATGAACTGATATAATGCTGTAATAACAGTCTGTTACTATATGAACTGGTATAATGCTGTAATAACAGTCTGTTAATTTATGAACTGGTATAGTGCTGTAATAAGAGTCTGTTACTTTATGAACTGGTATAATGCTGTAATAACACAGTCTGTGTTACTTTATTAACTGGTATAATGCTGTAATAACAGTCTGTTACTTTATGAACTGGTATAATGCTGTAATAACAGTCTGTTAATTTATGAGCTGGTATAATGCTGTAATAACAGTCTGTTACTTTATGAACTGGTATAGTGCTGTAATAACAGTCTGTTACTTTATGAACTAGTATAATGCTGTAATAAGAGTCTGTTACTTTATGAACTGGTATAATGCTGTAATAACAGTGTGTTAATTTATGAACTGGTATAATGCTGTAATAACACAGTCTGTGTTACTTTATTAACTGGTATAATGCTGTAATAACAGTCTGTTACTTTATTAACTGGTATAATTCTGTAATAACATAGGGTGTTTCTTTATGAACTGGTATAATGCTGTAATAACAGTCTGTTACTTTATGAACTGATATAATGCTGTAATAACAGTCTTTTACTATATGAACTGGTATAATGTTGTAATAACAGTCTGTTACTTTATGAACTGGTATGATGCTGTAATAACAGTTTGTTACTTTATAAACTGGTATAATGCTGTAATAACAGTCTGTTACTTTATGAACTGATATAATGCTGTAATAACAGTATGTTACTTTATTAACTGGTATAATGCTGTAATAACAGTCTGTTACTTTATTAACTGGTATAATTCTGTAATAACAAAGGGTGTTTCTTTATGAACTGGTATAATGCTGTAATAACAGTCTGTTACTTTATGAACTGATATAATGCTGTATAACAGTCTGTTACTATATGAACTGGTATAATGTTGTAATAACAGTCTGTTACTTTATGAACTGGTATGATGCTGTAATAACAGTTTGTTACTTTATAAACTGGTATAATGCTGTAATAACAGTCTGTTACTTTATGAACAGGTATAATGCTGTAATAACAGTCTGTTACTTTATGAACTGTTATAATGCTGTAATAACAGTCTGTTACTTTATTAACTGGTATAATGCTGTAATAACAGTCTGTTACTTTATTAACTGGTATAATTCTGTAATAACACAGTGTGCTACTTTATGAACTGATATAATGCTGTAATAACAGTCTGTTACTTTATGAACTGGTATAACGCTGTAATAACAGTCTGTTATTTTTTTAACTGGTATAAGCTGTAATAACAGTTTGTTACTTAATGAACTGGTATAATGCTGTAATAACAGTCTGGTACTTTATGAACTGGTATAATGCTGTAATAAGAGTCTGTTACTTTATGAACTGGTATAATGCTGTAATAACAGTCTGTTACTTTATGAACTGGTATAATGCTGTAATAAGAGTCTGTAACTTTATGAACTGGTATAATGCTGTAATAACAGTCTGTTAATTTATGAACTGGTATAATGCTGTAATAACAGTCTGTTACTTTATGAACTGGTATAATGCTGTAATAACAGTCTGTTACTTTATGAACTGGTATAATGCTGTAATAACAGTCTAATACTTTATAAACTGGTATAATGCTGTAATAACAGTCTGTTACTTTATTAACTGGTATAATTCTGTAATAACACAGTTTGTTACTTTATGAACTGGTATAATTCTGTAATAACAGTCTGTTACTTTATGAACTGATATAATGCTGTAATAACAGTCTGTTACTATATGAACTGGTATAATGCTGTAATAACAGTCTGTTAATTTATGAACTGGTATAGTGCTGTAATAACAGTCTGTTAATTTATGAACTGGTATAGTGCTGTAATAACAGTCTGTTACTTTATGAACTGGTATAATGCTGTAATAACAGTCTGTTACTTTATGAACTGGTATAATGCTGTAATAACAGTCTGTTACTTTATGAACTGGTATAATGCTGTAATAACAGTGTGTTAATTTATGAACTGGTATAATGCTGTAATAACACAGTCTGTGTTACTTTATTAACTGGTATAATGCTGTAATAACAGTCTGTTACTTTATTAACTGGTATAATTCTGTAATAACAAAGGGTGTTTCTTTATGAACTGGTATAATGCTGTAATAACAGTCTGTTACTTTATGAACTGATATAATGCTGTAATAACAGTCTGTTACTACATGAACTGGTATAATGTTGTAATAACAGTCTGTTACTTTATGAACTGGTATGATGCTGTAATAACAGTTTGTTACTTTATAAACTGGTATAATGCTGTAATAACAGTCTGTTACTTTATGAACTGATATAATGCTGTAATAACAGTATGTTACTTTATTAACTGGTATAATGCTGTAATAACAGTCTGTTACTTTATTAACTGGTATAATTCTGTAATAACAAAGGGTGTTTCTTTATGAACTGGTATAATGCTGTAATAACAGTCTGTTACTTTATGAACTGATATAATGCTGTATAACAGTCTGTTACTATATGAACTGGTATAATGTTGTAATAACAGTCTGTTACTTTATGAACTGGTATGATGCTGTAATAACAGTTTGTTACTTTATAAACTGGTATAATGCTGTAATAACAGTCTGTTACTTTATGAACAGGTATAATGCTGTAATAACAGTCTGTTACTTTATGAACTGTTATAATGCTGTAATAACAGTCTGTTACTTTATTAACTGGTATAATGCTGTAATAACAGTCTGTTACTTTATTAACTGGTATAATTCTGTAATAACACAGTGTGCTACTTTATGAACTGATATAATGCTGTAATAACAGTCTGTTACTTTATGAACTGGTATAACGCTGTAATAACAGTCTGTTACTTTATTAACTGGTATAAGCTGTAATAACAGTTTGTTAATTAATGAACTGGTATAATGCTGTAATAACAGTCTGTTACTTTATGAACTGGTATAATGCTGTAATAACACAGTCTGTGTTACTTTATTAACTGGTATAATGCTGTAATAACAGTCTGTTACTTTATGAGCTGGTATAATGCTGTAATAACAGTCTGTTACTTTATAAACTGGTATAATGCTGTAATAACAGTCTTTTACTTTATGAACTGGTATAATGCTGTTATAAGATTCTGTTACTTTATGAACTGGTATAATGCTGTAATAACAGTGTGTTAATTTATGAACTGGTATAATGCTGTAATAACACAGTCTGTGTTACTTTATTAACTGGTATAATGCTGTAATAACAGTCTGTTACTTTATGAACTGGTATAATGCTGTAATAACAGTCTGTTACTTTATAAACTTGTATAATGCTGTAATAACAGTCTGTTACTTTATGAACTGGTATAATGCTGTAATAACAGTCTGTTACTTTATGAACTGGTATAATTCTGTAATAATAGTCTGTTACTTTATTAACTGGTATAATGCTGTAATAACAGTCTGTTACTTTATGAACTGGTATAATGCTGTAATAAGAGTCTGTTACTTTATGAACTGGTATAATGCTCTAATAACACAGTCTGTGTTACTTTATTAACTGGTATAATGCTGTAATAACAGTCTGTTACTTTATGAACTGGTATAATGCTGTAATAACAGTCTGTTAATTTATGAGCTGGTATAATGCTGTAATAACAGTCTGTTACTTTATGAACTGGTATAATGCTGTAATAACAGTCTGTTACTTTATGAACTGGTATAATGCTGTAATAAGAGTCTGTTACTTTATGAACTGGTATAATGCTGTAATAACAGTGTGTTAATTTATGAACTGGTATAATGCTGTAATAACACAGTCTGTGTTACTTTATTAACTGGTATAATGCTGTAATAACAGTCTGTTACTTTATTAACTGGTATAATTCTGTAATAACAAAGGGTGTTTCTTTATGAACTGGTATAATGCTGTAATAACAGTCTGTTACTTTATGAACTGATATAATGCTGTAATAACAGTCTGTTACTATATGAACTGGTATAATGTTGTAATAACAGTCTGTTACTTTATGAACTGGTATGATGCTGTAATAACAGTTTGTTACTTTATAAACTGGTATAATGCTGTAATAACAGTCTGTTACTTTATGAACTGATATAATGCTGTAATAACAGTATGTTACTTTATTAACTGGTATAATGCTGTAATAACAGTCAATTACTTTATTAACTGGTATAATTCTGTAATAACAAAGGGTGTTTCTTTATGAACTGGTATAATGCTGTAATAACAGTCTGTTACTTTATGAACTGATATAATGCTGTATAACAGTCTGTTACTATATGAACTGGTATAATGTTGTAATAACAGTCTGTTACTTTATGAACTGGTATGATGCTGTAATAACAGTTTGTTACTTTATAAACTGGTATAATGCTGTAATAACAGTCTGTTACTTTATGAACAGGTATAATGCTGTAATAACAGTCTGTTACTTTATGAACTGTTATAATGCTGTAATAACATTCTGTTACTTTATTAACTGGTATAATGCTGTAATAACAGTCTGTTACTTTATTAACTGGTATAATTCTGTAATAACACAGTGTGCTACTTTATGAACTGATATAATGCTGTAATAACAGTCTGTTACTTTATGAACTGGTATAACGCTGTAATAACAGTCTGTTACTTTATTAACTGGTATAAGCTGTAATAACAGTTTGTTAATTAATGAACTGGTATAATGCTGTAATAAGAGTCTGTTACTTTATGAACTGGTATAATGCTGTAATAACAGTGTGTTAATTTATGAACTGGTATAATGCTGTAATAACACAGTCTGTGTTACTTTATTAACTGGTATAATGCTGTAATAACAGTCTGTTACTTTATGAACTGGTATAATGCTGTAATAACAGTCTGTTACTTTATAAACTTGTATAATGCTGTAATAACAGTCTGTTACTTTATGAACTGGTATAATGCTTTAATAACAGTCTGTTACTTTATGAACTGGTATAATGCTGTAATAACAGTCTGTTACTTTATTAACTGGTATAATGCTGTAATAACAGTCTGTTACTTTATTAACTGGTATAATTCTGTAATAACAGTCTGTTACATTATGAAGTGGTATAATGCTGTAATAACATTGTGTTACTTTATGAACTGGTATAATGCTGTAATAACAGTTTGTTACTTTATGAACTGGTATAATTCTGTAATAACACAGTCTGTGATACTTTATTAACTGGTATAATGCTGTAATAACAGTCTGTTACTTTATGAACTGGTATAATGCTGTAATAACAGTCTGTTAATTTATGAGCTGGTATAATGGTGTAATAAGAGTCTGTTACTTTATGAACTGGTATAATGCTGTAATAACACAGTCTGTGTTACTTTATTAACTGGTATAATGCTGTAATAAAAGTCTGTTACTTTATGAACTGGTATAATGCTGTAATAACAGTCTGTTAATTTATGAGCTGATATAATGCTGTAATAACAGTCTGTTACTTTATGAACTGGTATAATGCTGTAATAACAGTCTGTTACTTTATGAACTGGTATAATGCTGTAATAACAGTCTGTTACTTTATGAACTGGTATAATGCTGTAATAACAGTCTGTTACTTTATGAACTAGTATAATTCTGAAATAACAGTCTGTTACTTTATGAACTGGTATAATGCTGTAATAACAGTCTGTTACTTTATTAACTGGTATAATGCTGTAATAACAGTCTGTTACTATATGAACTGGTATAATGTTGTAATAACAGTCTGTTACTTTATGAACTGGTATTATGCTGTAATAACAGTTTGTTACTTTATAATCTGGCATAATGCTGTAATAACAGTCTGTTACTTTATGAACTGATATAATGCTGTAATAACAGTATGTTACTTTATTAACTGGTATAATGCTGTAATAACAGTCTGTTACTTTATTAACTGGTATAATTCTGTAATAACAAAGGGTGTTTCTTTATGAACTGGTATAATGCTGTAATAACAGTCTGTTACTTTATGAACTGATATAATGCTGTAATAACAGTCTGTTACTATATGAACTGGTATAATGTTGTAATAACAGTCTGTTACTTTATGAACTGGTATGATGCTGTAATAACAGTTTGTTACTTTATAAACTGGTATAATGCTGTAATAACAGTCTGTTACTTTATGAACAGGTATAATGCTGTAATAACAGTCTGTTACTTTATTAACTGGTATAATGCTGTAATAACAGTCTGTTACTTTATTAACTGGTATAATTCTGTAATAACACAGTGTGCTACTTTATGAACTGATATAATGCTGTAATAACAGTCTGTTACTTTATGAACTGGTATAACGCTGTAATAACAGTCTGTTACTTTATTAACTGGTATAAGCTGTAATAACAGTTTGTTACTTAATGAACTGGTATAATGCTGTAATAACAGTCTGTTACTTTATGAACTGGTATAATGCTGTAATAAGAGTCTGTAACTTTATGAACTGGTATAATGCTGTAATAACAGTCTGTTAATTTATGAACTGGTATAATGCTGTAATAACAGTCTGTTACTTTATGAACTGGTATAATGCTGTAATAACAGTCTGTTACTTTATGAACTGGTATAATGCTGTAATAACAGTCTAATACTTTATAAACTGGTATAATGCTGTAATAACAGTCTGTTACTTTATTAACTGGTATAATTCTGTAATAACACAGTTTGTTGCTTTATGAACTGGTATAATTCTGTAAAAACAGTCTGTTACTTTATGAACTGATATAATGCTGTAATAACAGTCTGTTACTATATGAACTGGTATAATGCTGTAATAACAGTCTGTTACTTTATGAACTGGTATAATGCTGTAATAACAGTCTGTTACTTTATTAACTGGTATAATGCTGTAATAACAGTCTGTTACTTTATTAACTGGTATAATTCTGTAATAACACAGTGTGCTACTTTATGAACTGATATAATGCTGTAATAACAGTCTGTTACTTTATGAACTGGTATAACGCTGTAATAACAGTCTGTTACTTTATTAACTGGTATAAGCTGTAATAACAGTTTGTTACTTAATGAACTGGTATAATGCTGTAATAACAGTCTGTTACTTTATGAACTGGTATAATGCTGTAATAAGAGTCTGTAACTTTATGAACTGGTATAATGCTGTAATAACAGTCTGTTAATTTATGAACTGGTATAATGCTGTAATAACAGTCTGTTACTTTATGAACTGGTATAATGCTGTAATAACAGTCTGTTACTTTATGAACTGGTATAATGCTGTAATAACAGTCTAATACTTTATAAACTGGTATAATGCTGTAATAACAGTCTGTTACTTTATTAACTGGTATAATTCTGTAATAACACAGTTTGTTGCTTTATGAACTGGTATAATTCTGTAAAAACAGTCTGTTACTTTATGAACTGATATAATGCTGTAATAACAGTCTGTTACTATATGAACTGGTATAATGCTGTAATAACAGTCTGTTACTTTATGAACTGGTATAATGCTGTAATAACAGTCTGTTACTTTATGAACTGATATAATGCTGTAATAACAGTCTGTTACTTTATGAACTGGTATAACGCTGTAATAACAGTCTGTTACTTTATTAACTGGTATAATGCTGTAATAACAGTTTGTTACTTAATGAACTGGTATAATGCTATAATAACAGTCTGTTACTTTATGAACTGGTATAATGCTGTAATAAGAGTCTGTTACTTTATGAACTGGTATAATGCTGTAATAACAGTGTGTTAATTTATGAACTGGTATAATGCTGTAATAACACAGTCTGTGTTACTTTATTAACTGGTATAATGCTGTAATAACAGTCTGTTACTTTATGAACTGGTATAATGCTGTAATAACAGTCTGTTACTTTATAAACTGGTATAATGCTGTAATAACAGTCTGTTACTTTATGAACTGGTATAATGCTGTAATAAGAGTCTGTTACTTTATGAACTGGTATAATGCTGTAATAACAGTGTGTTAATTTATTAACTGGTATAATTCTGTAATAACACAGTTTGTTACTTTATGAACTGGTATAATTCTGTAATAACAGTCTGTTACTTTATGAACTGATATAATGCTGTAATAACAGTCTGTTACTATATGAACTGGTATAATGCTGTAATAACAGTCTGTTAATTTATGAACTGGTATAGTGCTGTAATAACAGTCTGTTAATTTATGAACTGGTATAGTGCTGTAATAACAGTCTGTTACTTAATGAACTGGTATAATGCTGTAATAACAGTCTGTTACTTTATGAACTGATATAATGCTGTAATAACAGTCTGTTACTTTATGAACTGGTATAACGCTGTAATAACAGTCTGTTACTTTATTAACTGGTATAATGCTGTAATAACAGTTTGTTACTTAATGAACTGGTATAATGCTATAATAACAGTCTGTTACTTTATGAACTGGTATAATGCTGTAATAAGAGTCTGTTACTTTATGAACTGGTATAATGCTGTAATAACAGTGTGTTAATTTATGAACTGGTATAATGCTGTAATAACACAGTCTGTGTTACTTTATTAACTGGTATAATGCTGTAATAACAGTCTGTTACTTTATGAACTGGTATAATGCTGTAATAACAGTCTGTTACTTTATAAACTGGTATAATGCTGTAATAACAGTCTTTTACTTTATGAACTGGTATAATGCTGTTATAAGAGTCTGTTACATTATGAACTGGTATAATGCTGTAATAACAGTGTGTTAATTTATGAACTGGTATAATGCTGTAATAACACAGTCTGTGTTACTTTATTAACTGGTATAATGCTGTAATAACAGTCTGTTACTTTATGAACTGGTATAATGCTGTAATAACAGTCTGTTACTTTATAAACTTGTATAATGCTGTAATAACAGTCTGTTACTTTATGAACTGGTATAATGCTGTAATAACAGTCTGTTACTTTATGAACTGGTATAATTCTGTAATAATAGTCTGTTACTTTATTAACTGGTATAATGCTGTAATAACAGTCTGTTACTTTATGAACTGGTATAATGCTGTAATAAGAGTCTGTTACTTTATGAACTGGTATAATGCTGTAATAACACAGTCTGTGTTACTTTATTAACTGGTATAATGCTGTAATAACAGTCTGTTACTTTATGAACTGGTATAATGCTGTAATAACAGTCTGTTAATTTATGAGCTGGTATAATGCTGTAATAACAGTCTGTTACTTTATGAACTGGTATAATGCTGTAATAACAGTCTGTTACTTTATGAACTGGTATAATGCTGTAATAAGAGTCTGTTACTTTATGAACTGGTATAATGCTGTAATAACAGTGTGTTAATTTATGAACTGGTATAATGCTGTAATAACACAGTCTGTGTTACTTTATTAACTGGTATAATGCTGTAATAACAGTCTGTTACTTTATTAACTGGTATAATTCTGTAATAACAAAGGGTGTTTCTTTATGAACTGGTATAATGCTGTAATAACAGTCTGTTACTTTATGAACTGATATAATGCTGTAATAACAGTCTGTTACTATATGAACTGGTATAATGTTGTAATAACAGTCTGTTACTTTATGAACTGGTATGATGCTGTAATAACAGTTTGTTACTTTATAAACTGGTATAATGCTGTAATAACAGTCTGTTACTTTATGAACTGATATAATGCTGTAATAACAGTATGTTACTTTATTAACTGGTATAATGCTGTAATAACAGTCTGTTACTTTATTAACTGGTATAATTCTGTAATAACAAAGGGTGTTTCTTTATGAACTGGTATAATGCTGTAATAACAGTCTGTTACTTTATGAACTGATATAATGCTGTATAACAGTCTGTTACTATATGAACTGGTATAATGTTGTAATAACAGTCTGTTACTTTATGAACTGGTATGATGCTGTAATAACAGTTTGTTACTTTATAAACTGGTATAATGCTGTAATAACAGTCTGTTACTTTATGAACAGGTATAATGCTGTAATAACAGTCTGTTACTTTATGAACTGTTATAATGCTGTAATAACAGTCTGTTACTTTATTAACTGGTATAATGCTGTAATAACAGTCTGTTACTTTATTAACTGGTATAATTCTGTAATAACACAGTGTGCTACTTTATGAACTGATATAATGCTGTAATAACAGTCTGTTACTTTATGAACTGGTATAACGCTGTAATAACAGTCTGTTACTTTATTAACTGGTATAAGCTGTAATAACAGTTTGTTAATTAATGAACTGGTATAATGCTGTAATAACAGTCTGTTACTTTATGAACTGGTATAATGCAGTAATAACACAGTCTGTGTTACTTTATTAACTGGTATAATGCTGTAATAACAGTCTGTTACTTTATGAACTGGTATAATGCTGTAATAACAGTCTGTTACTTTATAAACTGGTATAATGCTGTAATAACAGTCTTTTACTTTATGAACTGGTATAATGCTGTTATAAGAGTCTGTTACTTTATGAACTGGTATAATGCTGTAATAACAGTGTGTTAATTTATGAACTGGTATAATGCTGTAATAACACAGTCTGTGTTACTTTATTAACTGGTATAATGCTGTAATAACAGTCTGTTACTTTATGAACTGGTATAATGCTGTAATAACAGTCTGTTACTTTATAAACTTGTATAATGCTGTAATAACAGTCTGTTACTTTATGAACTGGTATAATGCTGTAATAACAGTCTGTTACTTTATGAACTGGTATAATTCTGTAATAATAGTCTGTTACTTTATTAACTGGTATAATGCTGTAATAACAGTCTGTTACTTTATGAACTGGTATAATGCTGTAATAAGAGTCTGTTACTTTATGAACTGGTATAATGCTGTAATAACACAGTCTGTGTTACTTTATTAACTGGTATAATGCTGTAATAACAGTCTGTTACTTTATGAACTGGTATAATGCTGTAATAACAGTCTGTTAATTTATGAGCTGGTATAATGCTGTAATAACAGTCTGTTACTTTATGAACTGGTATAATGCTGTAATAACAGTCTGTTACTTTATGAACTGGTATAATGCTGTAATAAGAGTCTGTTACTTTATGAACTGGTATAATGCTGTAATAACAGTGTGTTAATTTATGAACTGGTATAATGCTGTAATAACACAGTCTGTGTTACTTTATTAACTGGTATAATGCTGTAATAACAGTCTGTTACTTTATTAACTGGTATAATTCTGTAATAACAAAGGGTGTTTCTTTATGAACTGGTATAATGCTGTAATAACAGTCTGTTACTTTATGAACTGATATAATGCTGTAATAACAGTCTGTTACTATATGAACTGGTATAATGTTGTAATAACAGTCTGTTACTTTATGAACTGGTATGATGCTGTAATAACAGTTTGTTACTTTATAAACTGGTATAATGCTGTAATAACAGTCTGTTACTTTATGAACTGATATAATGCTGTAATAACAGTATGTTACTTTATTAACTGGTATAATGCTGTAATAACAGTCTGTTACTTTATTAACTGGTATAATTCTGTAATAACAAAGGGTGTTTCTTTATGAACTGGTATAATGCTGTAATAACAGTCTGTTACTTTATGAACTGATATAATGCTGTATAACAGTCTGTTACTATATGAACTGGTATAATGTTGTAATAACAGTCTGTTACTTTATGAACTGGTATGATGCTGTAATAACAGTTTGTTACTTTATAAACTGGTATAATGCTGTAATAACAGTCTGTTACTTTATGAACAGGTATAATGCTGTAATAACAGTCTGTTACTTTATGAACTGTTATAATGCTGTAATAACATTCTTTTACTTTATTAACTGGTATAATGCTGTAATAACAGTCTGTTACTTTATTAACTGGTATAATTCTGTAATGACACAGTGTGCTACTTTATGAACTGATATAATGCTGTAATAACAGTCTGTTACTTTATGAACTGGTATAACGCTGTAATAACAGTCTGTTACTTTATTAACTGGTATAAGCTGTAATAACAGTTTGTTAATTAATGAACTGGTATAATGCTGTAATAACAGTCTGTTACTTTATGAACTGGTATAATGCTGTAATAAGAGTCTGTTACTTTATGAACTGGTATAATGCTGTAATAACAGTCTGTTACTTTATGAACTGGTATAATGCTGTAATAAGAGTCTGTAACTTTATGAACTGGTATAATGCTGTAATAACAGTCTGTTAATTTATGAACTGGTATAATGCTGTAATAACAGTCTGTTACTTTATGAACTGGTATAATGCTGTAATAACAGTCTGTTACTTTATGAACTGGTATAATGCTGTAATAACAGTCTAATACTTTATAAACTGGTATAATGCTGTAATAACAGTCTGTTACTTTATTAACTGGTATAATTCTGTAATAACACAGTTTGTTACTTTATGAACTGGTATAATTCTGTAATAACAGTCTCTTACTTTATGAACTGATATAATGCTGTAATAACAGTCTGTTACTATATGAACTGGTATAATGCTGTAATAACAGTCTGTTAATTTATGAACTGGTATAGTGCTGTAATAACAGTCTGTTAATTTATGAACTGGTATAGTGCTGTAATAACAGTCTGTTACTTTATGAACTGGTATAATGCTGTAATAACAGTCTGTTACTTTATGAACTGATATAATGCTGTAATAACAGTCTGTTACTTTATGAACTGGTATAACGCTGTAATAACAGTCTGTTACTTTATTAACTGGTATAATGCTGTAATAACAGTTTGTTACTTAATGAACTGGTATAATGCTATAATAACAGTCTGTTACTTTATGAACTGGTATAATGCTGTAATAAGAGTCTGTTACTTTATGAACTGGTATAATGCTGTAATAACAGTGTGTTAATTTATGAACTGGTATAATGCTGTAATAACACAGTCTGTGTTACTTTATTAACTGGTATAATGCTGTAATAACAGTCTGTTACTTTATGAACTGGTATAATGCTGTAATAACAGTCTGTTACTTTATAAACTTGTATAATGCTGTAATAACAGTCTTTTACTTTATGAACTGGTATAATGCTGTTATAAGAGTCTGTTACTTTATGAACTGGTATAATGCTGTAATAACAGTGTGTTAATTTATGAACTGGTATAATGCTGTAATAACACAGTCTGTGTTACTTTATTAACTGGTATAATGCTGTAATAACAGTCTGTTACTTTATGAACTGGTATAATGCTGTAATAACAGTCTGTTACTTTATAAACTTGTATAATGCTGTAATAACAGTCTGTTACTTTATGAACTGGTATAATGATGTAATAACAGTCTGTTACTTTATGAACTGGTATAATTCTGTAATAATAGTCTGTTACTTTATTAACTGGTATAATGCTGTAATAACAGTCTGTTACTTTATGAACTGGTATAATGCTGTAATAAGAGTCTGTTACTTTATGAACTGGTATAATGCTGTAATAACACAGTCTGTGTTACTTTATTAACTGGTATAATGCTGTGATAACAGTCTGTTACTTTATGAACTGGTATAATGCTGTAATAACAGTCTGTTAATTTATGAGCTGGTATAATGCTGTAATAACAGTCTGTTACTTTATGAACTGGTATAATGCTGTAATAACAGTCTGTTACTTTATGAACTGGTATAATGCTGTAATAAGAGTCTGTTACTTTATGAACTGGTATAATGATGTAATAACAGTGTGTTAATTTATGAACTGGTATAATGCTGTAATAACACAGTCTGTGTTACTTTATTAACTGGTATAATGCTGTAATAACAGTCTGTTACTTTATGAACTGGTATAATGCTGTAATAACAGTCTGTTACTTTATAAACTTGTATAATGCTGTAATAACAGTCTGTTACTTTATGAACTGGTATAATGCTTTAATAACAGTCTGTTACTTTATGAACTGGTATAATGCTGTAATAACAGTCTGTTACTTTATTAACTGGTATAATGCTGTAATAACAGTCTGTTACTTTATTAACTGGTATAATTCTGTAATAACAGTCTGTTACATTATGAAGTGGTATAATGCTGTAATAACATTGTGTTACTTTATGAACTGGTATAATGCTGTAATAACAGTTTGTTACTTTATGAACTGGTATAATTCTGTAATAACACAGTCTGTGATACTTTATTAACTGGTATAATGCTGTAATAACAGTCTGTTACTTTATGAACTGGTATAATGCTGTAATAACAGTCTGTTAATTTATGAGCTGGTATAATGGTGTAATAAGAGTCTGTTACTTTATGAACTGGTATAATGCTGTAATAACACAGTCTGTGTTACTTTATTAACTGGTATAATGCTGTAATAAAAGTCTGTTACTTTATGAACTGGTATAATGCTGTAATAACAGTCTGTTAATTTATGAGCTGATATAATGCTGTAATAACAGTCTGTTACTTTATGAACTGGTATAATGCTGTAATAACAGTCTGTTACTTTATGAACTGGTATAATGCTGTAATAACAGTCTGTTACTTTATGAACTGGTATAATGCTGTAATAACAGTCTGTTACTTTATGAACTGGTATAATTCTGAAATAACAGTCTGTTACTTTATGAACTGGTATAATGCTGTAATAACAGTCTGTTACTTTATTAACTGGTATAATGCTGTAATAACAGTCTGTTACTATATGAACTGGTATAATGTTGTAATAACAGTCTGTTACTTTATGAACTGGTATGATGCTGTAATAACAGTTTGTTACTTTATAATCTGGTATAATGCTGTAATAACAGTCTGTTACTTTATGAACTGATATAATGCTGTAATAACAGTATGTTACTTTATTAACTGGTATAATGCTGTAATAACAGTCTGTTACTTTATTAACTGGTATAATTCTGTAATAACAAAGGGTGTTTCTTTATGAACTGGTATAATGCTGTAATAACAGTCTGTTACTTTATGAACTGATATAATGCTGTAATAACAGTCTGTTACTATATGAACTGGTATAATGTTGTAATAACAGTCTGTTACTTTATGAACTGGTATGATGCTGTAATAACAGTGTGTTACTTTATAAACTGGTATAATGCTGTAATAACAGTCTGTTACTTTATGAACAGGTATAATGCTGTAATAACAGTCTGTTACTTTATTAACTGGTATAATGCTGTAATAACAGTCTGTTACTTTATTAACTGGTATAATTCTGTAATAACACAGTGTGCTACTTTATGAACTGATATAATGCTGTAATAACAGTCTGTTACTTTATGAACTGGTATAACGCTGTAATAACAGTCTGTTACTTTATTAACTGGTATAAGCTGTAATAACAGTTTGTTACTTAATGAACTGGTATAATGCTGTAATAACAGTCTGTTACTTTATGAACTGGTATAATGCTGTAATAAGAGTCTGTTACTTTATGAACTGGTATAATGCTGTAATAACAGTCTGTTACTTTATGAACTGGTATAATGCTGTAATAAGAGTCTGTAACTTTATGAACTGGTATAATGCTGTAATAACAGTCTGTTAATTTATGAACTGGTATAATGCTGTAATAACAGTCTGTTACTTTATGAACTGGTATAATGCTGTAATAACAGTCTGTTACTTTATGAACTGGTATAATGCTGTAATAACAGTCTAATACTTTATAAACTGGTATAATGCTGTAATAACAGTCTGTTACTTTATTAACTGGTATAATTCTGTAATAACACAGTTTGTTGCTTTATGAACTGGTATAATTCTGTAAAAACAGTCTGTTACTTTATGAACTGATATAATGCTGTAATAACAGTCTGTTACTATATGAACTGGTATAATGCTGTAATAACAGTCTGTTACTTTATGAACTGATATAATGCTGTAATAACAGTCTGTTACTTTATGAACTGGAATAACGCTGTAATAACAGTCTGTTACTTTATTAACTGGTATAATGCTGTAATAACAGTTTGTTACTTAATGAACTGGTATAATGCTATAATAACAGTCTGTTACTTTATGAACTGGTATAATGCTGTAATAAGAGTCTGTTACTTTATGAACTGGTATAATGCTGTAATAACAGTGTGTTAATTTATGAACTGGTATAATGCTGTAATAACACAGTCTGTGTTACTTTATTAACTGGTATAATGCTGTAATAACAGTCTGTTACTTTATGAACTGGTATAATGCTGTAATAACAGTCTGTTACTTTATAAACTGGTATAATGCTGTAATAACAGTCTGTTACTTTATGAACTGGTATAATGCTGTAATAAGAGTCTGTTACTTTATGAACTGGTATAATGCTGTAATAACAGTGTGTTAATTTATGAGCTGGTATAATGCTGTAATAACAGTCTGTTACTTTATGAACTGGTATAATGCTGAAATAACAGTCTGTTCCTTTATGAACTGGTATAATGCTGTAATAACAGTCTGTTACTTTATAAACTTGTATAATGCTGTAATAACAGTCTGTTACTTTATGAACTGGTATAATGCTGTAATAACAGTCTGTTACTTTATGAACTGGTATAATTCTGTAATAATAGTCTGTTACTTTATGAACTGGTATAATGCTGTAATAACAGTCTGTTACTTCGTAAACTGGTATAATGCTGTAATAACAGTCTGTTACTTTATTAACTGCTATAATGCTGTAATAACAGTCTGTTACTTTATGAACTGGTATAATTCTGTAATAACAGTCTGTTACTTTATGAACTGGTATAATGCTGTTATAACAGTCTGTTACTTTATGAACTGGTATAATGCTGTAATAACACAGTCTGTGTTACTTTATTAATTGGTATAATGATGTAATAACAGTCTGTTACTTTATTAACTGGTATAATGCTGTAATAACAGTCTGTTACTTTATTAACTGGTATAATGCTGTAATAACACAGTCTGTGTTACTTTATTAACTGGTATAATGCTGTAATAACAGTCTGTTACTTTATTAACTGGTATAATTCTGTAATAACAGTCTGTTACATTATGAAGTGGTATAATGCTGTAATAACATTGTGTTACTTTATGAACTGGTATAATGCTGTAATAACAGTTTGTTACTTTATGAACTGGTATAATTCTGTAATAACACAGTCTGTGTTACTTTATTAACTGGTATAATGCTGTAATAACAGTCTGTTACTTTATGAACTGGTATAATGCTGTAATAACAGTCTGTTAATTTATGAGCTGGTATAATGCTGTAATAAGAGTCTGTTACTTTATGAACTGGTATAATGCTGTAATAACACAGTCTGTGTTACTTTATTAACTGGTATAATGCTGTGATAACAGTCTGTTACTTTATGAACTGGTATAATGCTGTAATAACAGTCTGTTAATTTATGAGCTGGTATAATGCTGTAATAACAGTCTGTTACTTTATGAACTGGTATAATGCTGTAATAACAGTCTGTTACTTTATGAACTGGTATAATGCTGTAATAAGAGTCTGTTACTTTATGAACTGGTATAATGCTGTAATAACAGTGTGTTAATTTATGAACTGGTATAATGCTGTAATAACACAGTCTGTGTTACTTTATTAACTGGTATAATGCTGTAATAACAGTCTGTTACTTTATGAACTGGTATAATGCTGTAATAACAGTCTGTTACTTTATAAACTTGTATAATGCTGTAATAACAGTCTGTTACTTTATGAACTGGTATAATGCTTTAATAACAGTCTGTTACTTTATGAACTGGTATAATGCTGTAATAACAGTCTGTTACTTTATTAACTGGTATAATGCTGTAATAACAGTCTGTTACTTTATTAACTGGTATAATTCTGTAATAACAGTCTGTTACATTATGAAGTGGTATAATGCAGTAATAACATTGTGTTACTTTATGAACTGGTATAATGCTGTAATAACAGTTTGTTACTTTATGAACTGGTATAATTCTGTAATAACACAGTCTGTGATACTTTATTAACTGGTATAATGCTGTAATAACAGTCTGTTACTTTATGAACTGGTATAATGCTGTAATAACAGTCTGTTAATTTATGAGCTGGTATAATGCTGTAATAAGAGTCTGTTACTTTATGAACTGGTATAATGCTGTAATAACACAGTCTGTGTTACTTTATTAACTGGTATAATGCTGTAATAAAAGTCTGTTACTTTATGAACTGGTATAATGCTGTAATAACAGTCTGTTACTTTATGAACTGGTATAATGCTGTAATAACAGTCTAATACTTTATAAACTGGTATAATGCTGTAATAACAGTCTGTTACTTTATTAACTGGTATAATTCTGTAATAACACAGTTTGTTACTTTATGAACTGGTATAATTCTGTAATAACAGTCTCTTACTTTATGAACTGATATAATGCTGTAATAACAGTCTGTTACTATATGAACTGGTATAATGCTGTAATAACAGTCTGTTAATTTATGAACTGGTATAGTGCTGTAATAACAGTCTGTTAATTTATGAACTGGTATAGTGCTGTAATAACAGTCTGTTACTTTATGAACTGGTATAATGCTGTAATAACAGTCTGTTACTTTATGAACTGATATAATGCTGTAATAACAGTCTGTTACTTTATGAACTGGTATAACGCTGTAATAACAGTCTGTTACTTTATTAACTGGTATAATGCTGTAATAACAGTTTGTTACTTAATGAACTGGTATAATGCTATAATAACAGTCTGTTACTTTATGAACTGGTATAATGCTGTAATAAGAGTCTGTTACTTTATGAACTGGTATAATGCTGTAATAACAGTGTGTTAATTTATGAACTGGTATAATGCTGTAATAACACAGTCTGTGTTACTTTATTAACTGGTATAATGCTGTAATAACAGTCTGTTACTTTATGAACTGGTATAATGCTGTAATAACAGTCTGTTACTTTATAAACTTGTATAATGCTGTAATAACAGTCTTTTACTTTATGAACTGGTATAATGCTGTTATAAGAGTCTGTTACTTTATGAACTGGTATAATGCTGTAATAACAGTGTGTTAATTTATGAACTGGTATAATGCTGTAATAACACAGTCTGTGTTACTTTATTAACTGGTATAATGCTGTAATAACAGTCTGTTACTTTATGAACTGGTATAATGCTGTAATAACAGTCTGTTACTTTATAAACTTGTATAATGCTGTAATAACAGTCTGTTACTTTATGAACTGGTATAATGCTGTAATAACAGTCTGTTACTTTATGAACTGGTATAATTCTGTAATAATAGTCTGTTACTTTATTAACTGGTATAATGCTGTAATAACAGTCTGTTACTTTATGAACTGGTATAATGCTGTAATAAGAGTCTGTTACTTTATGAACTGGTATAATGCTGTAATAACACAGTCTGTGTTACTTTATTAACTGGTATAATGCTGTGATAACAGTCTGTTACTTTATGAACTGGTATAATGCTGTAATAACAGTCTGTTAATTTATGAGCTGGTATAATGCTGTAATAACAGTCTGTTACTTTATGAACTGGTATAATGCTGTAATAACAGTCTGTTACTTTATGAACTGGTATAATGCTGTAATAAGAGTCTGTTACTTTATGAACTGGTATAATGATGTAATAACAGTGTGTTAATTTATGAACTGGTATAATGCTGTAATAACACAGTCTGTGTTACTTTATTAACTGGTATAATGCTGTAATAACAGTCTGTTACTTTATGAACTGGTATAATGCTGTAATAACAGTCTGTTACTTTATAAACTTGTATAATGCTGTAATAACAGTCTGTTACTTTATGAACTGGTATAATGCTTTAATAACAGTCTGTTACTTTATGAACTGGTATAATGCTGTAATAACAGTCTGTTACTTTATTAACTGGTATAATGCTGTAATAACAGTCTGTTACTTTATTAACTGGTATAATTCTGTAATAACAGTCTGTTACATTATGAAGTGGTATAATGCTGTAATAACATTGTGTTACTTTATGAACTGGTATAATGCTGTAATAACAGTTTGTTACTTTATGAACTGGTATAATTCTGTAATAACACAGTCTGTGATACTTTATTAACTGGTATAATGCTGTAATAACAGTCTGTTACTTTATGAACTGGTATAATGCTGTAATAACAGTCTGTTAATTTATGAGCTGGTATAATGGTGTAATAAGAGTCTGTTACTTTATGAACTGGTATAATGCTGTAATAACACAGTCTGTGTTACTTTATTAACTGGTATAATGCTGTAATAAAAGTCTGTTACTTTATGAACTGGTATAATGCTGTAATAACAGTCTGTTAATTTATGAGCTGATATAATGCTGTAATAACAGTCTGTTACTTTATGAACTGGTATAATGCTGTAATAACAGTCTGTTACTTTATGAACTGGTATAATGCTGTAATAACAGTCTGTTACTTTATGAACTGGTATAATGCTGTAATAACAGTCTGTTACTTTATGAACTGGTATAATTCTGAAATAACAGTCTGTTACTTTATGAACTGGTATAATGCTGTAATAACAGTCTGTTACTTTATTAACTGGTATAATGCTGTAATAACAGTCTGTTACTATATGAACTGGTATAATGTTGTAATAACAGTCTGTTACTTTATGAACTGGTATGATGCTGTAATAACAGTTTGTTACTTTATAATCTGGTATAATGCTGTAATAACAGTCTGTTACTTTATGAACTGATATAATGCTGTAATAACAGTATGTTACTTTATTAACTGGTATAATGCTGTAATAACAGTCTGTTACTTTATTAACTGGTATAATTCTGTAATAACAAAGGGTGTTTCTTTATGAACTGGTATAATGCTGTAATAACAGTCTGTTACTTTATGAACTGATATAATGCTGTAATAACAGTCTGTTACTATATGAACTGGTATAATGTTGTAATAACAGTCTGTTACTTTATGAACTGGTATGATGCTGTAATAACAGTTTGTTACTTTATAAACTGGTATAATGCTGTAATAACAGTCTGTTACTTTATGAACAGGTATAATGCTGTAATAACAGTCTGTTACTTTATTAACTGGTATAATGCTGTAATAACAGTCTGTTACTTTATTAACTGGTATAATTCTGTAATAACACAGTGTGCTACTTTATGAACTGATATAATGCTGTAATAACAGTCTGTTACTTTATGAACTGGTATAACGCTGTAATAACAGTCTGTTACTTTATTAACTGGTATAAGCTGTAATAACAGTTTGTTACTTAATGAACTGGTATAATGCTGTAATAACAGTCTGTTACTTTATGAACTGGTATAATGCTGTAATAAGAGTCTGTTACTTTATGAACTGGTATAATGCTGTAATAACAGTCTGTTACTTTATGAACTGGTATAATGCTGTAATAAGAGTCTGTAACTTTATGAACTGGTATAATGCTGTAATAACAGTCTGTTAATTTATGAACTGGTATAATGCTGTAATAACAGTCTGTTACTTTATGAACTGGTATAATGCTGTAATAACAGTCTGTTACTTTATGAACTGGTATAATGCTGTAATAACAGTCTAATACTTTATAAACTGGTATAATGCTGTAAGAACAGTCTGTTACTTTATTAACTGGTATAATTCTGTAATAACACAGTTTGTTGCTTTATGAACTGGTATAATTCTGTAAAAACAGTCTGTTACTTTATGAACTGATATAATGCTGTAATAACAGTCTGTTACTATATGAACTGGTATAATGCTGTAATAACAGTCTGTTACTTTATGAACTGGTATAATGCTGTAATAACAGTCTGTTACTTTATGAACTGATATAATGCTGTAATAACAGTCTGTTACTTTATGAACTGGTATAACGCTGTAATAACAGTCTGTTACTTTATTAACTGGTATAATGCTGTAATAACAGTTTGTTACTTAATGAACTGGTATAATGCTATAATAACAGTCTGTTACTTTATGAACTGGTATAATGCTGTAATAAGAGTCTGTTACTTTATGAACTGGTATAATGCTGTAATAACAGTGTGTTAATTTATGAACTGGTATAATGCTGTAATAACACAGTCTGTGTTACTTTATTAACTGGTATAATGCTGTAATAACAGTCTGTTACTTTATGAACTGGTATAATGCTGTAATAACAGTCTGTTACTTTATAAACTGGTATAATGCTGTAATAACAGTCTGTTACTTTATGAACTGGTATAATGCTGTAATAAGAGTCTGTTACTTTATGAACTGGTATAATGCTGTAATAACAGTGTGTTAATTTATGAGCTGGTATAATGCTGTAATAACAGTCTGTTACTTTATGAACTGGTATAATGCTGAAATAACAGTCTGTTCCTTTATGAACTGGTATAATGCTGTAATAACAGTCTGTTACTTTATAAACTTGTATAATGCTGTAATAACAGTCTGTTACTTTATGAACTGGTATAATGCTGTAATAACAGTCTGTTACTTTATGAACTGGTATAATTCTGTAATAATAGTCTGTTACTTTATGAACTGGTATAATGCTGTAATAACAGTCTGTTACTTCGTAAACTGGTATAATGCTGTAATAACAGTCTGTTACTTTATTAACTGCTATAATGCTGTAATAACAGTCTGTTACTTTATGAACTGGTATAATTCTGTAATAACAGTCTGTTACTTTATGAACTGGTATAATGCTGTTATAACAGTCTGTTACTTTATGAACTGGTATAATGCTGTAATAACACAGTCTGTGTTACTTTATTAATTGGTATAATGATGTAATAACAGTCTGTTACTTTATTAACTGGTATAATGCTGTAATAACAGTCTGTTACTTTATTAACTGGTATAATGCTGTAATAACACAGTCTGTGTTACTTTATTAACTGGTATAATGCTGTAATAACAGTCTGTTACTTTATTAACTGGTATAATTCTGTAATAACAGTCTGTTACATTATGAAGTGGTATAATGCTGTAATAACATTGTGTTACTTTATGAACTGGTATAATGCTGTAATAACAGTTTGTTACTTTATGAACTGGTATAATTCTGTAATAACACAGTCTGTGTTACTTTATTAACTGGTATAATGCTGTAATAACAGTCTGTTACTTTATGAACTGGTATAATGCTGTAATAACAGTCTGTTAATTTATGAGCTGGTATAATGCTGTAATAAGAGTCTGTTACTTTATGAACTGGTATAATGCTGTAATAACACAGTCTGTGTTACTTTATTAACTGGTATAATGCTGTGATAACAGTCTGTTACTTTATGAACTGGTATAATGCTGTAATAACAGTCTGTTAATTTATGAGCTGGTATAATGCTGTAATAACAGTCTGTTACTTTATGAACTGGTATAATGCTGTAATAACAGTCTGTTACTTTATGAACTGGTATAATGCTGTAATAAGAGTCTGTTACTTTATGAACTGGTATAATGCTGTAATAACAGTGTGTTAATTTATGAACTGGTATAATGCTGTAATAACACAGTCTGTGTTACTTTATTAACTGGTATAATGCTGTAATAACAGTCTGTTACTTTATGAACTGGTATAATGCTGTAATAACAGTCTGTTACTTTATAAACTTGTATAATGCTGTAATAACAGTCTGTTACTTTATGAACTGGTATAATGCTTTAATAACAGTCTGTTACTTTATGAACTGGTATAATGCTGTAATAACAGTCTGTTACTTTATTAACTGGTATAATGCTGTAATAACAGTCTGTTACTTTATTAACTGGTATAATTCTGTAATAACAGTCTGTTACATTATGAAGTGGTATAATGCAGTAATAACATTGTGTTACTTTATGAACTGGTATAATGCTGTAATAACAGTTTGTTACTTTATGAACTGGTATAATTCTGTAATAACACAGTCTGTGATACTTTATTAACTGGTATAATGCTGTAATAACAGTCTGTTACTTTATGAACTGGTATAATGCTGTAATAACAGTCTGTTAATTTATGAGCTGGTATAATGCTGTAATAAGAGTCTGTTACTTTATGAACTGGTATAATGCTGTAATAACACAGTCTGTGTTACTTTATTAACTGGTATAATGCTGTAATAAAAGTCTGTTACTTTATGAACTGGTATAATGCTGTAATAACAGTCTGTTAATTTATGAGCTGATATAATGCTGTAATAACAGTCTGTTACTTTATGAACTGGTATAATGCTGTAATAACAGTCTGTTACTTTATGAACTGGTATAATGCTGTAATAACAGTCTGTTACTTTATGAACTGGTATAATGCTGTAATAACAGTCTGTTACTTTATGAACTGGTATAATTCTGAAATAACAGTCTGTTACTTTATGAACTGGTATAATGCTGTAATAACAGTCTGTTACTTTATTAACTGGTATAATGCTGTAATAACAGTCTGTTACTATATGAACTGGTATAATGTTGTAATAACAGTCTGTTACTTTATGAACTGGTATGATGCTGTAATAACAGTTTGTTACTTTATAATCTGGTATAATGCTGTAATAACAGTCTGTTACTTTATGAACTGATATAATGCTGTAATAACAGTATGTTACTTTATTAACTGGTATAATGCTGTAATAACAGTCTGTTACTTTATTAACTGGTATAATTCTGTAATAACAAAGGGTGTTTCTTTATGAACTGGTATAATGCTGTAATAACAGTCTGTTACTTTATGAACTGATATAATGCTGTAATAACAGTCTGTTACTATATGAACTGGTATAATGTTGTAATAACAGTCTGTTACTTTATGAACTGGTTTGATGCTGTAATAACAGTTTTTTACTTTATAAACTGGTATAATGCTGTAATAACAGTCTGTTACTTTATGAACAGGTATAATGCTGTAATAACAGTCTGTTACTTTATTAACTGGTATAATGCTGTAATAACAGTCTGTTACTTTATTAACTGGTATAATTCTGTAATAACACAGTGTGCTACTTTATGAACTGATATAATGCTGTAATAACAGTCTGTTACTTTATGAACTGGTATAACGCTGTAATAACAGTCTGTTACTTTATTAACTGGTATAAGCTGTAATAACAGTTTGTTACTTTATGAACTGGTATAATGCTGTAATAACAGTCTGTTACTTTATGAACTGGTATAATGCTGTAATAAGAGTCTGTAACTTTATGAACTGGTATAATGCTGTAATAACAGTCTGTTAATTTATGAACTGGTATAATGCTGTAATAACAGTCTGTTACTTTATGAACTGGTATAATGCTGTAATAACAGTCTGTTACTTTATGAACTGGTATAATGCTGTAATAACAGTCTAATACTTTATAAACTGGTATAATGCTGTAATAACAGTCTGTTACTTTATTAACTGGTATAATTCTGTAATAACACAGTTTGTTGCTTTATGAACTGGTATAATTCTGTAATAACAGTCTGTTACTTTATGAACTGATATAATGCTGTAATAACAGTCTGTTACTATATGAACTGGTATAATGCTGTAATAACAGTCTGTTAATTTATGAACTGGTATAGTGCTGTAATAACAGTCTGTTAATTTATGAACTGGTATAGTGCTGTAATAACAGTCTGTTACTTTATGAACTGGTATAATGCTGTAATAACAGTCTGTTACTTTATGAACTGATATAATGCTGTAATAACAGTCTGTTACTTTATGAACTGGTATAACGCTGTAATAACAGTCTGTTACTTTATTAACTGGTATAATGCTGTAATAACAGTTTGTTACTTAATGAACTGGTATAATGCTATAATAACAGTCTGTTACTTTATGAACTGGTATAATGCTGTAATAAGAGTCTGTTACTTTATGAACTGGTATAATGCTGTAATAACAGTGTGTTAATTTATGAACTGGTATAATGCTGTAATAACACAGTCTGTGTTACTTTATTAACTGGTATAATGCTGTAATAACAGTCTGTTACTTTATGAACTGGTATAATGCTGTAATAACAGTCTGTTACTTTATAAACTGGTATAATGCTGTAATAACAGTCTGTTACTTTATGAACTGGTATAATGCTGTAATAAGAGTCTGTTACTTTATGAACTGGTATAATGCTGTAATAACAGTGTGTTAATTTATGAGCTGGTATAATGCTGTAATAACAGTCTGTTACTTTATGAACTGGTATAATGCTGTAATAACAGTCTGTTCCTTTATGAACTGGTATAATGCTGTAATAACAGTCTGTTACTTTATAAACTTGTATAATGCTGTAATAACAGTCTGTTACTTTATGAACTGGTATAATGCTGTAATAACAGTCTGTTACTTTATGAACTGGTATAATTCTGTAATAATAGTCTGTTACTTTATTAACTGGTATAATGCTGTAATAACAGTCTGTTACTTTATGAACTGGTTTAATGCTTTAATAACAGTCTGTTACTTTATGAACTGGTATAATGCTGTAATAACAGTCTGTTACTTTATAAACTGGTATAATGCTGTAATAACAGTCTGTTACTTTATTAACTGCTATAATGCTGTAATAACAGTCTGTTACTTTATGAACTGGTATAATTCTGTAATAACAGTCTGTTACTTTATGAACTGGTATAATGCTGTTATAACAGTCTGTTACTTTATGAACTGGTATAATGCTGTAATAACACAGTCTGTGTTACTTTATTAATTGGTATAATGATGTAATAACAGTCTGTTACTTTATTAACTGGTATAATGCTGTAATAACAGTCTGTTACTTTATTAACTGGTATAATGCTGTAATAACACAGTCTGTGTTACTTTATTAACTGGTATAATGCTGTAATAACAGTCTGTTACTTTATTAACTGGTATAATTCTGTAATAACAGTCTGTTACATTATGAAGTGGTATAATGCTGTAATAACATTGTGTTACTTTATGAACTGGTATAATGCTGTAATAACAGTTTGTTACTTTATGAACTGGTATAATTCTGTAATAACACAGTCTGTGTTACTTTATTAACTGGTATAATGCTGTAATAACAGTCTGTTACTTTATGAACTGGTATAATGCTGTAATAACAGTCTGTTAATTTATGAGCTGGTATAATGCTGTAATAAGAGTCTGTTACTTTATGAACTGGTATAATGCTGTAATAACACAGTCTGTGTTACTTTATTAACTGGTATAATGCTGTAATAACAGTCTGTTACTTTATGAACTGGTATAATGCTGTAATAACAGTCTGTTAATTTATGAGCTGGTATAATGCTGTAATAACAGTCTGTTACTTTATGAACTGGTATAATGCTGTAATAACAGTCTGTTACTTTATGAACTGGTATAATGCTGTAATAACAGTCTGTTACTTTATGAACTGGTATAATGCTGTAATAACAGTCTGTTACTTTATGAACTGGTATAATTCTGAAATAACAGTCTGTTACTTTATGAACTGGTATAATGCTGTAATAACAGTCTGTTACTTTATTAACTGGTATAATTCTGTAATAACAAAGGGTGTTTCTTTATGAACTGGTATAATGCTGTAATAACAGTCTGTTACTTTATGAACTGATATAATGCTGTAATAACAGTCTGTTACTATACGAACTGGTATAATGTTGTAATAACAGTCTGTTACTTTATGAACTGGTATGATGCTGTAATAACAGTTTGTTACTTTATAAACTGGTATAATGCTGTAATAACAGTCTGTTACTTTATGAACTGATATAATGCTGTAATAACAGTATGTTACTTTATTAACTGGTATAATGCTGTAATAACAGTCTGTTACTTTATGAACTGGTATAATGCTGTAATAACAGTCTAATACTTTATAAACTGGTATAATGCTGTAATAACAGTCTGTTACTTTATTAACTGGTATAATTCTGTAATAACACAGTTTGTTACTTTATGAACTGGTATAATTCTGTAATAACAGTCTGTTACATTATGAACTGTTATAATGCTGTAATAACAGTCTGTTACTATATGAACTGGTATAATGCTGTAATAACAGTCTGTTAATTTATGAACTGGTATAGTGGTGTAATAACAGTCTGTTACTTTATGAACTGGTATAATGCTGTAATAACAGTCTGTTACTTTATGAACTGATATAATGCTGTAATAACAGTATGTTACTTTATTAACTGGTATAATGCTGTAATAACAGTCTGTTACTTTATTAACTGGTATAATTCTGTAATAACAAAGGGTGTTTCTTTATGAACTGGTATAATGCTGTAATAACAGTCTGTTACTTTATGAACTGATATAATGCTGTAATAACAGTCTGTTACTATATGAACTGGTATAATGCTGTAATAAGAGTCTGTAACTTTATGAACTGGTATAATGCTGTAATAACAGTCTGTTAATTTATGAACTGGTATAATGCTGTAATAACAGTCTGTTACTTTATGAACTGGTATAATGCTGTAATAACAGTCTGTTACTTTATGAACTGGTATAATGCTGTAATAACAGTCTAATACTTTATAAACTGGTATAATGCTGTAATAACAGTCTGTTACTTTATTAACTGGTATAATTCTGTAATAACACAGTTTGTTACTTTATGAACTGGTATAATTCTGTAATAACAGTCTGTTACTTTATGAACTGTTATAATGCTGTAATAACAGTCTGTTACTATATGAACTGGTATAATGCTGTAATAACAGTCTGTTAATTTATGAACTGGTATAGTGGTGTAATAACAGTCTGTTACTTTATGAACTGGTATAATGCTGTAATAACAGTCTGTTACTTTATGAACTGATATAATGCTGTAATAACAGTCTGTTACTTTATGAACTGGTATAACGCTGTAATAACAGTCTAATACTTTATAAACTGGTATAATGCTGTAATAACAGTCTGTTACTTTATGAACTGATATAATGCTGTAATAACAGTCTGTTACTTTATGAACTGGTATAATGCTGTAATAACAGTCTAATACTTTATAAACTGGTATAATGCTGTAATAACAGTCTGTTACTTTATTAACTGGTATAATTCTGTAATAACACAGTTTGTTGCTTTATGAACTGGTATAATTCTGTAATAACAGTCTGTTACTTTATGAACTGATATAATGCTGTAATAACAGTCTGTTACTATATGAACTGGTATAATGCTGTAATAACAGTCTGTTAATTTATGAACTGGTATAGTGCTGTAATAACAGTCTGTTAATTTATGAACTGGTATAGTGCTGTAATAACAGTCTGTTACTTTATGAACTGGTATAATGCTGTAATAACAGTCTGTTACTTTATGAACTGATATAATGCTGTAATAACAGTCTGTTACTTTATGAACTGGTATAACACTGTAATAACAGTCTGTTACTTTATTAACTGGTATAATGCTGTAATAACAGTTTGTTACTTAATGAACTGGTATAATGCTATAATAACAGTCTGTTACTTTATGAACTGGTATAATGCTGTAATAACAGTCTGTTACTTTATGAACTGATATAATGCTGTAATAACAGTCTGTTACTTTATGAACTGGTATAACACTGTAATAACAGTCTGTTACTTTATTAACTGGTATAATGCTGTAATAACAGTTTGTTACTTAATGAACTGGTATAATGCTATAATAACAGTCTGTTACTTTATGAACTGGTATAATGCTGTAATAAGAGTCTGTTACTTTATGAAATGGTATAATGCTGTAATAACAGTGTGTTAATTTATGAACTGGTATAATGCTGTAATAACACAGTCTGTGTTACTTTATTAACTGGTATAATGCTGTAATAACAGTCTGTTACTTTATGAACTGGTATAATGCTGTAATAACAGTCTGTTACTTTATAAACTGGTATAATGCTGTAATAACAGTCTGTTACTTTATGAACTGGTATAATGCTGTAATAAGAGTCTGTTACTTTATGAACTGGTATAATGCTGTAATAACAGTGTGTTAATTTATGAGCTGGTATAATGCTGTAATAACAGTCTGTTACTTTATGAACTGGTATAATGCTGTAATAACAGTCTGTTCCTTTATGAACTGGTATAATGCTGTAATAACAGTCTGTTACTTTATGAACTGGTATAATTCTGTAATAATAGTCTGTTACTTTATTAACTGGTATAATGCTGTAATAACAGTCTGTTACTTTATGAACTGGTATAATGCTTTAATAACAGTCTGTTACTTTATGAACTGGTATAATGCTGTAATAACAGTCTGTTACTTTATAAACTGGTATAATGCTGTAATAACAGTCTGTTACTTTATTAACTGCTATAATGCTGTAATAACAGTCTGTTACTTTATGAACTGGTATAATTCTGTAATAACAGTCTGTTACTTTATGAACTGGTATAATGCTGTTATAACAGTCTGTTACTTTATGAACTGGTATAATGCTGTAATAACACAGTCTGTGTTACTTTATTAATTGGTATAATGATGTAATAACAGTCTGTTACTTTATTAACTGGTATAATGCTGTAATAACAGTCTGTTACTTTATTAACTGGTATAATGCTGTAATAACACAGTCTGTGTTACTTTATTAACTGGTATAATGCTGTAATAACAGTCTGTTACTTTATTAACTGGTATAATTCTGTAATAACAGTCTGTTACATTATGAAGTGGTATAATGCTGTAATAACATTGTGTTACTTTATGAACTGGTATAATGCTGTAATAACAGTTTGTTACTTTATGAACTGGTATAATTCTGTAATAACACAGTCTGTGTTACTTTATTAACTGGTATAATGCTGTAATAACAGTCTGTTACTTTATGAACTGGTATAATGCTGTAATAACAGTCTGTTAATTTATGAGCTGGTATAATGCTGTAATAAGAGTCTGTTACTTTATGAACTGGTATAATGCTGTAATAACACAGTCTGTGTTACTTTATTAACTGGTATCATGCTGTAATAACAGTCTGTTACTTTATGAACTGGTATAATGCTGTAATAACAGTCTGTTAATTTATGAGCTGGTATAATGCTGTAATAACAGTCTGTTACTTTATGAACTGGTATAATGCTGTAATAACAGTCTGTTACTTTATGAACTGGTATAATGCTGTAATAACAGTCTGTTACTTTATGAACTGGTATAATGCTGTAATAACAGTCTGTTACTTTATGAACTGGTATAATTCTGAAATAACAGTCTGTTACTTTATGAACTGGTATAATGCTGTAATAACAGTCTGTTACTTTATTAACTGGTATAATTCTGTAATAACAAAGGGTGTTTCTTTATGAACTGGTATAATGCTGTAATAACAGTCTGTTACTTTATGAACTGATATAATGCTGTAATAACAGTCTGTTACTATACGAACTGGTATAATGTTGTAATAACAGTCTGTTACTTTATGAACTGGTATGATGCTGTAATAACAGTTTGTTACTTTATAAACTGGTATAATGCTGTAATAACAGTCTGTTACTTTATGAACTGATATAATGCTGTAATAACAGTATGTTACTTTATTAACTGGTATAATGCTGTAATAACAGTCTGTTACTTTATTAACTGGTATAATTCTGTAATAACAAAGGGTGTTTCTTTATGAACTGGTATAATGCTGTAATAACAGTCTGTTACTTTATGAACTGATATAATGCTGTAATAACAGTCTGTTACTATATGAACTGGTATAATGCTGTAATAAGAGTCTGTAACTTTATGAACTGGTATAATGCTGTAATAACAGTCTGTTACTTTATGAACTGGTATAATGCTGTAATAAGAGTCTGTTACTTTATGAACTGGTATAATGCTGTAATAACAGTGTGTTAATTTATGAACTGGTATAATGATGTAATAACACAGTCTGTGTTACTTTATTAACTGGTATAATGCTGTAATAACAGTCTGTTACTTTATGAACTGGTATAATGCTGTAATAACAGTCTGTTACTTTATAAACTGGTATAATGCTGTAATAACACTCTGTTACTTTATGAACTGGTATAATGCTGTAATAAGAGTCTGTTACTTTATGAACTGGTATAATGCTGTAATAACAGTGTGTTAATTTATGAGCTGGTATAATGCTGTAATAACAGTCTGTTACTTTATGAACTGGTATAATGCTGTAATAACAGTCTGTTCCTTTATGAACTGGTATAATGCTGTAATAACAGTCTGTTACTTTATAAACTTGTATAATGCTGTAATAACAGTCTGTTACTTTATGAACTGGTATAATGCTGTAATAACAGTCTGTTACTTTATGAACTGGTATAATTCTGTAATAATAGTCTGTTACTTTATTAACTGGTATAATGCTGTAATAACAGTCTGTTACTTTATGAACTGGTATAATGCTTTAATAACAGTCTGTTACTTTATGAACTGGTATAATGCTGTAATAACAGTCTGTTACTTTATAAACTGGTATAATGCTGTAATAACAGTCTGTTACTTTATTAACTGCTATAATGCTGTAATAACAGTCTGTTACTTTATGAACTGGTATAATTCTGTAATAACAGTCTGTTACTTTATGAACTGGTATAATGCTGTTATAACAGTCTGTTACTTTATGAACTGGTATAATGCTGTAATAACACAGTCTGTGTTACTTTATTAATTGGTATAATGATGTAATAACAGTCTGTTACTTTATTAACTGGTATAATGCTATAATAACAGTCTGTTACTTTATTAACTGGTATAATGCTGTAATAACACAGTCTGTGTTACTTTATTAACTGGTATAATGCTGTAATAACAGTCTGTTACTTTATTAACTGGTATAATTCTGTAATAACAGTCTGTTACATTATGAAGTGGTATAATGCTGTAATAACATTGTGTTACTTTATGAACTGGTATAATGCTGTAATAACAGTTTGTTACTTTATGAACTGGTATAATTCTGTAATAACACAGTCTGTGTTACTTTATTAACTGGTATAATGCTGTAATAACAGTCTGTTACTTTATGAACTGGTATAATGCTGTAATAACAGTCTGTTAATTTATGAGCTGGTATAATGCTGTAATAAGAGTCTGTTACTTTATGAACTGGTATAATGCTGTAATAACACAGTCTGTGTTACTTTATTAACTGGTATAATGCTGTAATAACAGTCTGTTAATTTATGAACTGGTATAATGCTGTAATAACAGTCTGTTAATTTATGAGCTGGTATAATGCTGTAATAACAGTCTGTTACTTTATGAACTGGTATAATGCTGTAATAACAGTCTGTTACTTTATGAACTGGTATAATGCTGTAATAACAGTCTGTTACTTTATGAACTGGTATAATGCTGTAATAACAGTCTGTTACTTTATTAACTGGTATAATTCTGTAATAACAAAGGGTGTTTCTTTATGAACTGGTATAATGCTGTAATAACAGTCTGTTACTTTATGAACTGATATAATGCTGTAATAACAGTCTGTTACTATACGAACTGGTATAATGTTGTAATAACAGTCTGTTACTTTATGAACTGGTATGATGCTGTAATAACAGTTTGTTACTTTATAAACTGGTATAATGCTGTAATAACAGTCTGTTACTTTATGAACTGATATAATGCTGTAATAACAGTATGTTACTTTATTAACTGGTATAATGCTGTAATAACAGTCTGTTACTTTATTAACTGGTATAATTCTGTAATAACAAAGGGTGTTTCTTTATGAACTGGTATAATGCTGTAATAACAGTCTGTTACTTTATGAACTGATATAATGCTGTAATAACAGTCTGTTACTATATGAACTGGTATAATGCTGTAATAAGAGTCTGTAACTTTATGAACTGGTATAATGCTGTAATAACAGTCTGTTAATTTATGAACTGGTATAATGCTGTAATAACAGTCTGTTACTTTATGAACTGGTATAATGCTGTAATAACAGTCTGTTACTTTATGAACTGGTATAATGCTGTAATAACAGTCTAATACTTTATAAACTGGTATAATGCTGTAATAACAGTCTGTTACTTTATTAACTGGTATAATTCTGTAATAACACAGTTTGTTACTTTATGAACTGGTATAATTCTGTAATAACAGTCTGTTACTTTATGAACTGTTATAATGCTGTAATAACAGTCTGTTACTATATGAACTGGTATAATGCTGTAATAACAGTCTGTTAATTTATGAACTGGTATAGTGGTGTAATAACAGTCTGTTACTTTATGAACTGGTATAATGCTGTAATAACAGTCTGTTACTTTATGAACTGATATAATGCTGTAATAACAGTATGTTACTTTATTAACTGGTATAATGCTGTAATAACAGTCTGTTACTTTATTAACTGGTATAATTCTGTAATAACAAAGGGTGTTTCTTTATGAACTGGTATAATGCTGTAATAACAGTCTGTTACTTTATGAACTGATATAATGCTGTAATAACAGTCTGTTACTATATGAACTGGTATAATGCTGTAATAAGAGTCTGTAACTTTATGAACTGGTATAATGCTGTAATAACAGTCTGTTAATTTATGAACTGGTATAATGCTGTAATAACAGTCTGTTACTTTATGAACTGGTATAATGCTGTAATAACAGTCTGTTACTTTATGAACTGGTATAATGCTGTAATAACAGTCTAATACTTTATAAACTGGTATAATGCTGTAATAACAGTCTGTTACTTTATTAACTGGTATAATTCTGTAATAACACAGTTTGTTACTTTATGAACTGGTATAATTCTGTAATAACAGTCTGTTACTTTATGAACTGTTATAATGCTGTAATAACAGTCTGTTACTATATGAACTGGTATAATGCTGTAATAACAGTCTGTTACTTTATGAACTGGTATAATGCTGTAATAACAGTCTGTTACTTTATGAACTGATATAATGCTGTAATAACAGTCTGTTACTTTATGAACTGGTATAACGCTGTAATAACAGTCTGTTACTTTATTAACTGGTATAATGCTGTAATAACAGTTTGTTACTTAATGAACTGGTATAATGCTATAATAACAGTCTGTTACTTTATGAACTGGTATAATGCTGTAATAAGAGTCTGTTACTTTATGAACTGGTATAATGCTGTAATAACAGTGTGTTAATTTATGAACTGGTATAATGCTGTAATAACACAGTCTGTGTTACTTTATTAACTTGTATAATGCTGTAATAACAGTCTGTTACTTTATGAACTGGTATAATGCTGTAATAACAGTCTGTTACTTTATAAACTTGTATAATGCTCTAATAACAGTCTGTTACTTTATGAACTGGTATAATGCTGTAATAAGAGTCTGTTACTTTATGAACTGGTATAATGCTGTAATAACAGTGTGTTAATTTATGAACTGGTATAATGATGTAATAACACAGTCTGTGTTACTTTATTAACTGGTATAATGCTGTAATAACAGTCTGTTACTTTATGAACTGGTATAATGCTGTAATAAGAGTCTGTTACTTTATGAACTGGTATAATGCTGTAATAACAGTGTGTTAATTTATGAGCTGGTATAATGCTGTAATAACAGTCTGTTACTTTATGAACTGGTATAATGCTGTAATAACAGTCTGTTCCTTTATGAACTGGTATAATGCTGTAATAACAGTCTGTTACTTTATAAACTTGTATAATGCTGTAATAACAGTCTGTTACTTTATGAACTGGTATAATGCTGTAATAACAGTCTGTTACTTTATGAACTGGTATAATTCTGTAATAATAGTCTGTTACTTTATTAACTGGTATAATGCTGTAATAACAGTCTGTTACTTTATGAACTGGTATAATGCTTTAATAACAGTCTGTTACTTTATGAACTGGTATAATGCTGTAATAACAGTCTGTTACTTTATAAACTGGTATAATGCTGTAATAACAGTCTGTTACTTTATTAACTGCTATAATGCTGTAATAACAGTCTGTTACTTTATGAACTGGTATAATTCTGTAATAACAGTCTGTTACTTTATGAACTGGTATAATGCTGTTATAACAGTCTGTTACTTTATGAACTGGTATAATGCTGTAATAACACAGTCTGTGTTACTTTATTAATTGGTATAATGATGTAATAACAGTCTGTTACTTTATTAACTGGTATAATGCTGTAATAACAGTCTGTTACTTTATTAACTGGTATAATGCTGTAATAACACAGTCTGTGTTACTTTATTAACTGGTATAATGCTGTAATAACAGTCTGTTACTTTATTAACTGGTATAATTCTGTAATAACAGTCTGTTACATTATGAAGTGGTATAATGCTGTAATAACATTGTGTTACTTTATGAACTGGTATAATGCTGTAATAACAGTTTGTTACTTTATGAACTGGTATAATTCTGTAATAACACAGTCTGTGTTACTTTATTAACTGGTATAATGCTGTAATAACAGTCTGTTACTTTATGAACTGGTATAATGCTGTAATAACAGTCTGTTAATTTATGAGCTGGTATAATGCTGTAATAAGAGTCTGTTACTTTATGAACTGGTATAATGCTGTAATAACACAGTCTGTGTTACTTTATTAACTGGTATAATGCTGTAATAACAGTCTGTTACTTTATGAACTGGTATAATGCTGTAATAACAGTCTGTTAATTTATGAGCTGGTATAATGCTGTAATAACAGTCTGTTACTTTATGAACTGGTATAATGCTGTAATAACAGTCTGTTACTTTATGAACTGGTATAATGCTGTAATAACAGTCTGTTACTTTATGAACTGGTATAATGCTGTAATAACAGTCTGTTACTTTATGAACTGGTATAATTCTGAAATAACAGTCTTTTACTTTATGAACTGGTATAATGCTGTAATAACAGTCTGTTACTTTATTAACTGGTATAATTCTGTAATAACAAAGGGTGTTTCTTTATGAACTGGTATAATGCTGTAATAACAGTCTGTTACTTTATGAACTGATATAATGCTGTAATAACAGTCTGTTACTATACGAACTGGTATAATGTTGTAATAACAGTCTGTTACTTTATGAACTGGTATGATGCTGTAATAACAGTTTGTTACTTTATAAACTGGTATAATGCTGTAATAACAGTCTGTTACTTTATGAACTGATATAATGCTGTAATAACAGTATGTTACTTTATTAACTGGTATAATGCTGTAATAACAGTCTGTTACTTTATTAACTGGTATAATTCTGTAATAACAAAGGGTGTTTCTTTATGAACTGGTATAATGCTGTAATAACAGTCTGTTACTTTATGAACTGATATAATGCTGTAATAACAGTCTGTTACTATATGAACTGGTATAATGCTGTAATAAGAGTCTGTAACTTTATGAACTGGTATAATGCTGTAATAACAGTCTGTTAATTTATGAACTGGTATAATGCTGTAATAACAGTCTGTTACTTTATGAACTGGTATAATGCTGTAATAACAGTCTGTTACTTTATGAACTGGTATAATGCTGTAATAACAGTCTAATACTTTATAAACTGGTATAATGCTGTAATAACAGTCTGTTACTTTATTAACTGGTATAATTCTGTAATAACACAGTTTGTTACTTTATGAACTGGTATAATTCTGTAATAACAGTCTGTTACTTTATGAACTGTTATAATGCTGTAATAACAGTCTGTTACTATATGAACTGGTATAATGCTGTAATAATAGTCTGTTACTTTATTAACTGGTATAATGCTGTAATAACAGTCTGTTACTTTATGAACTGGTATAATGCTTTAATAACAGTCTGTTACTTTATGAACTGGTATAATGCTGTAATAACAGTCTGTTACTTTATAAACTGGTATAATGCTGTAATAACAGTCTGTTACTTTATTAACTGCTATAATGCTGTAATAACAGTCTGTTACTTTATGAACTGGTATAATTCTGTAATAACAGTCTGTTACTTTATTAACTGGTATAATGCTGTAATAACAGTCTGTTACTTTATGAACTGGTATAATGCTGTAATAACAGTCTGTTACTTTATGAACTGGTATAATGCTGTAATAACACAGTCTGTGTTACTTTATTAACTGGTATAATGCTGTAATAACAGTCTGTTACTTTATGAACTGGTATAATGCTGTAATAACAGTCTGTTACTTTATGAACTGGTATAATGCTGTAATAACAGTCTGTGTTACTTTATTAACTGATATAATGCTGTAATAACAGTCTGTTACTTTATTAACTGGTATAATGCTGTAATAAGTCTGTTACTTTTTGAACTGGTATAATGCTGTAATAACACAGTGTGTTACTTTATGAACTGGTATAATGCTGTAATAACAGTCTGTTACTTTATGAACTGGTATAATGCTGTAATAACAGTCTGTTACTTTATAAACTGGTATAATGCTGTAATAACAGTCTGTCACTTTATGAACTGGTATATTGCTGTAATAAGAGTCTGTTACTTTATGAACTTATATAATGCTGTAATAACAGTGTGTTAATTTATGAACTGGTATAATGCTGTAATAACACAGTCTGTGTTACTTTATTAACTGGTATAATGCTGTAATAACAGTCTGTTACTTTATGAACTGGTATAATGCTTTAATAACAGTCTGTTACTTTATGAACTGGTATAATGCTGTAATAACAGTCTGTTACTTTATAAACTGGTATAATGCTGAAATAACAGTCTGTTACTTTATTAACTGCTATAATGCAGTAATAACAGTCTGTTACTTTATGAACTGGTATAATTCTGTAATAACAGTCTGTTACTTTATTAACTGGTATAATGCTGTAATAACAGTCTGTTACGTTATGAACTGGTATAATGCTGTAATAACAGTCTGTTACTTTATGAACTGGTATAATGCTGTAATAACACAGTCTGTGTTACTTTATTAACTGGTATAATGCTGTAATAACAGACTGTTACTTTATGAACTGGTATAATGCTGTAATAACAGTCTGTTACTTTATGAACTGGTATAATGCTGTAATAACACAGTCTGTGTTACTTTATTAACTGGTATAATGCTGTAATAACAGTCTGTTACTTTATGAACTGGTTTAATGCTGTAATAAGTCTGTTACTTTATGAACTGGTATAATGCTGTAATAACACAGTGTGTTACTTTATGAACTGGTATAATGCTGTAATAACAGTCTGTTACTTTATGAACTGATATAATGCTGTAATAACTGTCTGTTACTTTATGAACTGGTATAATGCTGTAATAACAGTCTGTTACTTTATGAACTGGTATAATGCTATAATAAGAGTCTGTTACTTTATGAACTGGTATAATGCTGTAATAACAGTCTGTTACTTTATGAACTGGTATAATGCTGTAATAAGAGTCTGTAACTTTATGAACTGGTATAATGCTGTAATAACAGTCTGTTAATTTATGAACTGGTATAATGCTGTAATAACAGTCGGTTACTTTATGAACCTGTATAATGCTGTAATAACAGTCTGTTACTTTATGAACTGGTATAATGCTGTAATAACAGTCTGTTACTTTATAAACTGGTATAATGCTGTAATAACAGTCCTTTACTTTATTAACTGGTATAATTCTGTAATAACACAGTTTGTTACTTTATGAACTGGTATAATTCTGTAATAACAGTCTGTTACTTTATGAACTGATATAATGCTGTAATAACAGTCTGTTACTATATGAACTGGTATAATGCTGTAATAACAGTCTGTTAATTTATGAACTGGTATAGTGCTGTAATAACAGTCTGTTACTTTATGAACTGGTATAATGCTGTAATAACAGTCTGTTACTTTATGAACTGATATAATGCTGTAATAACAGTCTGTTACTTTATGAACTGGTATAACGCTGTAATAACAGTCTGTTACTTTATTAACTGGTATAATGCTGTAATAACAGTTTGTTACTTAATGAACTGGTATAATGCTGTAATAACAGTCTGTTACTTTATGAACTGGTATAATGCTGTAATAACAGTCTGTTACTTTATAAACTGGTATAATGCTGTAATAACAGTCTGTTACTTTATGAACTGGTATAATGCTGTAATAACAGTCTGTTACTTTATAAACTGGTATAATGCTGTAATAACAGTCTGTTAATTTATGAACTGGTATAATGCTGTAATAACAGTCTGTTACTTTATGAGCTAGTATGATGCTGTAATAACAGTCTGTTACTTTATGAACTGATATAATGCTGTAATAACAGTATGTTACTTTATTAACTGGTATAATGCTGTAATAACAGTCTGTTACTTTATTAACTGGTATAATTCTGTAATAACAAAGTGTGTTTCTTTATGAACTGGTATAATGCTGTAATAACAGTCTGTTACTTTATGAACTGATATAATGCTGTAATAACAGTCTGTTACTATATGAACTGGTATAATGCTGTAATAACAGTCTGTTACTTTATGAACTGGTATGATGCTGTAATAACAGTTTGTTACTTTATAAACTGGTATAATGCTGTAATAACAGTCTGTTACTTTATGAACTGGTATAATGCTGTAATAACAGTCTGTTACTTTATGAACTGGTATAATGCTGTAATAACAGTCTGTTACTTTATGAACTGGTATAATGCTGTAATAACACAGTCTGTGTTACTTTATTAACTGGTATAATGCTGTAATAACAGTCTGTTACTTTATGAACTGGTATAATGCTGTAATAAGTCTGTTACTTTATGAACTGGTATAATGCTGTAATAACACAGTGTGTTACTTTATGAACTGGTATAATGCTGTAATAACAGTCTGTTACTTTATGAACTGATATAATGCTGTAATAACTGTCTGTTACTTTATGAACTGGTATAATGCTGTAATAACAGTCTGTTACTTTATGAACTGGTATAATGCTATAATAAGAGTCTGTTACTTTATGAACTGGTATAATGCTGTAATAACAGTCTGTTACTTTATGAACTGGTATAATGCTGTAATAAGAGTCTGTAACTTTATGAACTGGTATAATGCTGTAATAACAGTCTGTTAATTTATGAACTGGTATAATGCTGTAATAACAGTCGGTTACTTTATGAACCTGTATAATGCTGTAATAACAGTCTGTTACTTTATGAACTGGTATAATGCTGTAATAACAGTCTGTTACTTTATAAACTGGTATAATGCTGTAATAACAGTCCTTTACTTTATTAACTGGTATAATTCTGTAATAACACAGTTTGTTACTTTATGAACTGGTATAATTCTGTAATAACAGTCTGTTACTTTATGAACTGATATAATGCTGTAATAACAGTCTGTTACTATATGAACTGGTATAATGCTGTAATAACAGTCTGTTAATTTATGAACTGGTATAGTGCTGTAATAACAGTCTGTTACTTTATGAACTGGTATAATGCTGTAATAACAGTCTGTTACTTTATGAACTGATATAATGCTGTAATAACAGTCTGTTACTTTATGAACTGGTATAACGCTGTAATAACAGTCTGTTACTTTATTAACTGGTATAATGCTGTAATAACAGTTTGTTACTTAATGAACTGGTATAATGCTGTAATAACAGTCTGTTACTTTATGAACTGGTATAATGCTGTAATAACAGTCTGTTACTTTATAAACTGGTATAATGCTGTAATAACAGTCTGTTACTTTATGAACTGGTATAATGCTGTAATAACAGTCTGTTACTTTATAAACTGGTATAATGCTGTAATAACAGTCTGTTAATTTATGAACTGGTATAATGCTGTAATAACAGTCTGTTACTTTATGAGCTAGTATGATGCTGTAATAACAGTCTGTTACTTTATGAACTGATATAATGCTGTAATAACAGTATGTTACTTTATTAACTGGTATAATGCTGTAATAACAGTCTGTTACTTTATTAACTGGTATAATTCTGTAATAACAAAGTGTGTTTCTTTATGAACTGGTATAATGCTGTAATAACAGTCTGTTACTTTATGAACTGATATAATGCTGTAATAACAGTCTGTTACTATATGAACTGGTATAATGCTGTAATAACAGTCTGTTACTTTATGAACTGGTATGATGCTGTAATAACAGTTTGTTACTTTATAAACTGGTATAATGCTGTAATAACAGTCTGTTACTTTATGAACTGGTATAATGCTGTAATAACAGTCTGTTACTTTATGAACTGGTATAATGCTGTAATAACAGTCTGTTACTTTATTAACTGGTATAATGCTGTAATAACAGTCTGTTACTTTATTAACTGGTATAATTCTGTAATAACACAGTGTGTTACTTTATGAACTGGTATAATGCTGTAATAACAGTCTGTTACTTTATGAACTGATATAATGCTGTAATAACAGTCTGTTACTTTATGAACTGGTATAACGCTGTAATAACAGTCTGTTACTTTATTAACTGGTATAATGCTGTAATAACAGTCTGTTACTTTATGAACTGGTATAATGCTGTAATAAGAGTCTGTAACTTTATGAACTGGTATAATGCTGTAATAACAGTCTGTTAATTTATGAACTGGTATAATGCTGTAATAACAGTCTGTTACTTTATGAACTGGTATAATGCTGTAATAACAGTCTGTTACTTTATGAACTGGTATAATTCTGTAATAACACAGTTTGTTACTTTATGAACTGGTATAATTCTGTAATAACAGTCTGTTACTTTATGAACTGATATAATGCTGTAATAACAGTCTGTTACTATATGAACTGGTATAATGCTGTAATAACAGTCTGTTACTTTATGAACTGGTATGATGCTGTAATAACAGTTTGTTACTTTATAAACTGGTATAATGCTGTAATAACAGTCTGTTAATTTATGAACTGGTATAGTGCTGTAATAACAGTCTGTTACTTTATGAACTGGTACAATGCTGTAATAACAGTCTGTTACTTTATGAACTGATATAATGCTGTAATAACAGTCTGTTACTTTATGAACTGGTATAACGCTGTAATAACAGTCTGTTACTTTATTAACTGGTATAATGCTGTAATAACAGTTTGTTACTTAATGAACTGGTATAATGCTATAATAACAGTCTGTTACTTTATGAACTGGTATAATGCTGTAATAAGAGTCTGTTACTTTATGAACTGGTATAATGCTGTAATAACAGTCTGTTAATTTATGAACTGGTATAATGCTGTAATAACACAGTCTGTGTTACTTTATTAACTGGTATAATGCTGTAATAACAGTCTGTTACTTTATGAACTGGTATAATGCTGTAATAACAGTCTGTTACTTTATAAACTGGTATAATGCTGTAATAACAGTCTGTTACTTTATGAACTGGTATAATGCTGTAATAACAGTCTGTTACTTTATGAACTGGTATAATTCTGTAATAATAGTCTGTTACTTTATTAACTGGTATAATGCTGTAATAACAGTCTGTTACTTTATGAACTGGTATAATTCTGTAATAACAGTCTGTTACTTTATGAACTGGTATAATGCTGTAATAACAGTCTGTTACTTTATGAACTGGTATAATTCTGTAATAACAGTCTGTTACTTTATGAACTGGTATAATGCTGTAATAACAGTCTGTTACTTTATGAACTGGTATAATTCTGTAATAACAGTCTGTTACTTTATGAACTGGTATAATGCTGTAATAACAGTCTGTTACTTTATTAACTGGTATAATGCTGTAATAACAGTCTGTTACTTTATGAACTGGTATAATGCTGTAATAACAGTCTGTTACTTTATGAACTGGTATAATGCTGTAATAACCCAGTCTGTGTTACTTTATGAACTGGTATAATGCTGTAATAACAGTCTGTTACTTTATGAACTGGTATAATGCTGTAATAACAGTCTGTTACTTTATGAACTGGTATAATGCTGTAATAACAGTCTGTTACTTTATGAACTGGTATAATGCTGTAATAACAGTCTGTGTTACTTTATTAACTGATATAATGCTGTAATAACAGTCTGTGTTACTTTATTAACTGATATAATGCTGTAATAACAGTCTGTTACTTTATTAACTGGTATAATGCTGTAATAAGTCTGTTACTTTATGAACTGGTATAATGCTGTAATAACACAGTCTGTGTTACTTTATTAACTGGTATAATGCTGTAATAACAGTCTGTTACTTTATTAACTGGTATAATGCTGTAATAACAGTCTGTTACTTTATGAACTGGTATAATTCTGTAATAATAGTCTGTTACTTTATTAACTGGTATAATGCTGTAATAACAGTCTGTTAATTTATGAACTGGTATAATGCTGTAATAACACAGTCTGTGTTACTTTATTAACTGGTATAATGCTGTAATAACAGTCTGTTACTTTATGAACTGGTATAATGCTGTAATAACAGTCTGTTACTTTATAAACTGGTATAATGCTGTAATAACAGTCTGTTACTTTATGAACTGGTATAATGCTGTAATAACAGTCTGTTACTTTATGAACTGGTATAATTCTGTAATAATAGTCTGTTACTTTATCAACTGGTATAATGCTGTAATAACAGTCTGTTACTTTATGAACTGGTATAATTCTGTAATAACAGTCTGTTACTTTATGAACTGGTATAATGCTGTAATAACAGTCTGTTACTTTATGAACTGGTATAATTCTGTAATAACAGTCTGTTACTTTATGAACTGGTATAATGCTGTAATAACAGTCTGTTACTTTATGAACTGGTATAATTCTGTAATAACAGTCTGTTACTTTATGAACTGGTATAATGCTGTAATAACAGTCTGTTACTTTATGAACTGGTATTATGCTGTAATAACAGTCTGTTACTTTATGAACTGGTATAATGCTGTAATAACAGTCTGTGTTACTTTATTAACTGATATAATGCTGTAATAACAGTCTGTGTTACTTTATTAACTGATATAATGCTGTAATAACAGTCTGTTACTTTATTAACTGGTATAATGCTGTAATAAGTCTGTTACTTTATGAACTGGTATAATGCTGTAATAACACAGTCTGTGTTACTTTATTAACTGGTATAATGCTGTAATAACAGTCTGTTACTTTATTAACTGGTATAATGCTGTAATAATAGTCTGTTACTTTATTAACTGGTATAATGCTGTAATAACAGTCTGTTACTTTATGAACTGGTATAATTCTGTAATAACAGTCTGTTACTTTATGAACTGGTATAATGCTGTAATAACAGTCTGTTACTTTATGAACTGGTATAATTCTGTAATAACAGTCTGTTACTTTATGAACTGGTATAATGCTGTAATAACAGTCTGTTACTTTATTAACTGGTATAATGCTGTAATAACAGTCTGTTACTTTATGAACTGGTATAATGCTGTAATAACAGTCTGTTACTTTATGAACTGGTATAATGCTGTAATAACCCAGTCTGTGTTACTTTATGAACTGGTATAATGCTGTAATAACAGTCTGTTACTTTATGAACTGGTATAATGCTGTAATAACAGTCTGTTACTTTATGAACTGGTATAATGCTGTAATAACAGTCTGTTACTTTATGAACTGGTTTAATGCTGTAATAACAGTCTGTGTTACTTTATTAACTGATATAATGCTGTAATAACAGTCTGTTACTATATGAACTGGTATAATGCTGTAATAACAGTCTGTTACTTTATGAACTGGTATAATGCTGTAATAACCCAGTCTGTGTTACTTTATGAACTGGTATAATGCTGTAATAACAGTCTGTTACTTTATGAACTGGTATAATGCTGTAATAACAGTCTGTTACTTTATGAACTGGTATAATGCTGTAATAACAGTCTGTTACTTTATGAACTGGTATAATGCTGTAATAACAGTCTGTGTTACTTTATTAACTGATATAATGCTGTAATAACAGTCTGTGTTACTTTATTAACTGATATAATGCTGTAATAACAGTCTGTTACTTTATTAACTGGTATAATGCTGTAATAAGTCTGTTACTTTATGAACTGGTATAATGCTGTAATAACACAGTCTGTGTTACTTTATTAACTGGTATAATGCTGTAATAACAGTCTGTTACTTTATTAACTGGTATAATGCTGTAATAACAGTCTGTTACTTTATGAACTGGTATAATTCTGTAATAATAGTCTGTTACTTTATTAACTGGTATAATGCTGTAATAACAGTCTGTTAATTTATGAACTGGTATAATGCTGTAATAACACAGTCTGTGTTACTTTATTAACTGGTATAATGCTGTAATAACAGTCTGTTACTTTATGAACTGGTATAATGCTGTAATAACAGTGTGTTACTTTATAAACTGGTATAATGCTGTAATAACAGTCTGTTACTTTATGAACTGGTATAATGCTGTAATAACAGTCTGTTACTTTATGAACTGGTATAATTCTGTAATAATAGTCTGTTACTTTATTAACTGGTATAATGCTGTAATAACAGTCTGTTACTTTATGAACTGGTATAATTCTGTAATAACAGTCTGTTACTTTATGAACTGGTATAATGCTGTAATAACAGTCTGTTACTTTATGAACTGGTATAATTCTGTAATAACAGTCTGTTACTTTATGAACTGGTATAATGCTGTAATAACAGTCTGTTACTTTATGAACTGGTATAATTCTGTAATAACAGTCTGTTACTTTATGAACTGGTATAATGCTGTAATAACAGTCTGTTACTTTATTAACTGGTATAATGCTGTAATAACAGTCTGTTACTTTATGAACTGGTATAATGCTGTAATAACAGTCTGTTACTTTATGAACTGGTATAATGCTGTAATAACCCAGTCTGTGTTACTTTATGAACTGGTATAATGCTGTAATAACAGTCTGTTACTTTATGAACTGGTATAATGCTGTAATAACAGTCTGTTACTTTATGAACTGGTATAATGCTGTAATAACAGTCTGTTACTTTATGAACTGGTATAATGCTGTAATAACAGTCTGTGTTACTTTATTAACTGATATAATGCTGTAATAACAGTCTGTGTTACTTTATTAACTGATATAATGCTGTAATAACAGTCTGTTACTTTATTAACTGGTATAATGCTGTAATAAGTCTGTTACTTTATGAACTGGTATAATGCTGTAATAACACAGTCTGTGTTACTTTATTAACTGGTATAATGCTGTAATAACAGTCTGTTACTTTATTAACTGGTATAATGCTGTAATAACAGTCTGTTACTTTATGAACTGGTATAATTCTGTAATAATAGTCTGTTACTTTATTAACTGGTATAATGCTGTAATAACAGTCTGTTACTTTATGAACTGGTATAATTCTGTAATAACAGTCTGTTACTTTATGAACTGGTATAATGCTGTAATAACAGTCTGTTACTTTATGAACTGGTATAATTCTGTAATAACAGTCTGTTACTTTATGAACTGGTATAATGCTGTAATAACAGTCTGTTACTTTATTAACTGGTATAATGCTGTAATAACAGTCTGTTACTTTATGAACTGGTATAATGCTGTAATAACAGTCTGTTACTTTATGAACTGGTATAATGCTGTAATAACCCAGTCTGTGTTACTTTATGAACTGGTATAATGCTGTAATAACAGTCTGTTACTTTATGAACTGGTATAATGCTGTAATAACAGTCTGTTACTTTATGAACTGGTATAATGCTGTAATATCAGTCTGTTACTTTATGAACTGGTATAATGCTGTAATAACAGTCTGTTACTTTATTAACTGGTATAATTCTGTATAACAGTCTGTTACTTTATTAACTGGTATAATGCTGTAATAACAGTCTGTTACTTTATGAACTGGTATAATGCTGTAATAACAGTCTGTGTTACTTTATTAACTGATATAATGCTGTAATAACAGTCTGTGTTACTTTATTAACTGATATAATGCTGTAATAACAGTCTGTTACTTTATTAACTGGTATAATGCTGTAATAAGTCTGTTACTTTATGAACTGGTATAATGCTGTAATAACAGTCTGTTACTTTATGAACTTGTATAATGCTGTAATAACAGTCTGTGTTACTTTATTAACTGATATAATGCTGTAATAACAGTCTGTGTTACTTTATTAACTGATATAATGCTGTAATAACAGTCTGTTACTTTATTAACTGGTATAATGCTGTAATAAGTCTGTTACTTTATGAACTGGTATAATGCTGTAATAACACAGTCTGTGTTACTTTATTAACTGGTATAATGCTGTAATAACAGTCTGTTACTTTATTAACTGGTATAATGCTGTAATAACAGTCTGTTACTTTATGAACTGGTATAATGCTGTAATAACAGTCTGTTACTTTATTAACTGGTATAATTCTGTATAACAGTCTGTTACTTTATTAACTGGTATAATGCTGTAATAACAGTCTGTTACTTTATGAACTGGTATAATGCTGTAATAACAGTCTGTGTTACTTTATTAACTGATATAATGCTGTAATAACAGTCTGTGTTACTTTATTAACTGATATAATGCTGTAATAACAGTCTGTTACTTTATTAACTGGTATAATGCTGTAATAAGTCTGTTACTTTATGAACTGGTATAATGCTGTAATAACAGTCTGTTACTTTATGAACTGGTATAATGCTGTAATAACAGTCTGTTACTTTATAAACTGGTATAATGCTGTAATAACAGTCTTTTACTTTATAAACTGGTATAATGCTGTAATAACAGTCTGTTAATTTATGAACTGGTATAATGCTGTAATAACAGTCTGTTAATTTATTAACTGGTATAATGCTGTAATAACAGTCTGTTACTTTATGAGCTAGTATAATGCTGTAATAACAGTCTGTTATTTTTTATTGAACCTTTATTTAACTTGTTTAACCTGTTTAATAACAGTCTGTGTTACTTTAGGGCTGGATCAAAACATTCAAACAGTTGTTCTCCAGGACCAAAGTGGAAGAATCCTGGTGTTGTTCAATAAAAACACAAGGATCATTCACATTTTTTATTGGTTAGGTCTTCCAGCTACCTTACCGTTCAAATAGTTAAAATTATTTGAAATATAAATCTTCAAGGATAAAAGCCAAACTAAAAGTGAAACTTTAAAACAAACAAAAATATTATTTCACGAATGAAAAAAAATAAAAAATGAAAAGCACCTAAACTAAAGTAAAGCACAAAACATCAAACAAAACAGTCATTCCAATTTGTATCACTATACATAACATCAAAATAATAATAATAATAAACATATTCATAAATGAATGTGTACAGCATTGATACAACATGTGCAGGAATAGATTAGACAGACTGGTGACACTCATCATCATGGTGGTTCTCACTCAACTGATCACTCTCTTCATCTATTTATTTCACTTCATTTCTCTGGGGTTTCCCAGGGCTTCTCCCAGGGGTGGGGTGTGAGTTAGGGTGGTGGGTGGTGGCCAGGTGTTGTATTCTGTCGTAAGTAAGGCTTATGATGATGACGATGGTGGGTCTAGACACCGAAGGTGTTCTCTCCGCTGTACGCCACGTATAAAAAGCCATCCTCGTCCTTCTCCTTCTCGTACAGCTGTCCCATGGTGATGCTGCAACGGGAGTCACAACAAACACAGAGAGAAGGAGGAAATGGGAGAAGTAAACAGACTGCGGCCCAAATGCCAACCTATTCCCTATACATGGCTCCCATAGGGCTCTGGTCAAATGTAGTGCACTATGTAGGGAGTAGGGTGCCGTTTGGGACATACCCAACATACTACTCAAGTGAACAGAGGGGATGGAATGTAGCAGTAGGTCTAAATGCTGCTTAGTGTTTAGTCACCATCAACAGAATGAAGTGATGTATCTGAAATACCAGTAGAATGACTAGAATCATCTACAGGCTGTTTGGTAATGTCTGTTCATTGTTTACTGCTGTTGTGTTGATACGACACTAATAAAGCTTTAGGCAGAGATTCAATTCATAGAGCAGCGGGCTGTTGGACAGCTGACAATGTGGCTTTTAAAAAGGCATTTTACCCAACGTTTGCTGAGATCGCCTTGATGGCTCAGTCTGAATAAACCTTTAAGGATGCTAGAACGTGGATCTAACATGGACCAGATTGAATATCGGCCTTCATTTACAGCGCATTCAGAAAGAATTTAGACCCCTTGACTTTTTCCACATTTTGTTATGTTACAGACTTATTCTAAAATGGATTAAATCAAATAAAAACATACTCATCAATCTACACACAATACCCCATAACGCCACCAAGTAAAAACAGGTTTTTAGAAATGTATGAAAACGTATTTACATAAGTATTCAGATCCTTTGCTATGAGACTCCAAATTGAGCTCAGGTGCATCCTGTTTCCATTGATCATCCATGAGATGTTTCTACAACTTGATTGGAGTCCACTTGTGGTAAATTCAATTGATTGGACATAATTTGTAAAGGCACACACCTGTCTGTAAAAGGTCCCACAGTTGACAGTGCATGTCAGAGCAAAAACCAAGCCATGAGGTCAAAGGAATTGTCCATAGAGCTCCGAGACAGGATTGTATCGAGGCACAGATCTGAGGAAGGGTACAAAAAAAACGTCTGCAGCATTGACGGTCCCCAAGAACACAGAGGCCTCCTTCATTCTTAAATTGAAGAAGTTTGGAACCACCAAGACACCTAGAACTGGCTGCCCAGCCAAACTGAGCAATCGGCAGGGAGAAGGGCTTTGGTCTGGGAGGTGACCAAGAACCCAATGGTCACTCTGACAGAGCTTTAGAGTTCCCCTGTGGAGATGGGAGAACCTTCCAGAAGGACAACCATCTCTGCAGCACTCCACCAATCAGGCCTTTATGGTAGAGTGGCCAGACTGAAGCCACTCCTCAGTAAAAGGCACATGATAGCCCGCTTGGAGTTTGACAAAAGGCACTTAAAGACTCTCAGACCATGAGAAAAATGATTCTTTGGTCTGATGAAACCAAGATTTGGCCTGAATGCCAAGCATCATGTCTGGCGGAAACCTGGCACCATCCCTACGGTGTAGAATGGTGGTGGCAGCAACATGCTGTGGGGATGTTTTTCAGAAGCAGGGACTGGGAGACTGACTAGTCAGAATTGAGGCAAAGTACAGAGAGATCGTTGATGAAAACCTTCTCCAGCGTACTCAGGACCTCAGACTGGGATGAAGGTTCAACTTCCAACAGGACAACATCCCTAAGCACACAGTCAAAACAAAGCAGGAGTGGCTTCGGGACAAGTCTCTGAATGTCATTGAGTGGCCCAGCCAGAGCCCGGACATGAACCCGATCGAACATCTCTGGAGAGACCTGAAATAGCTGTGCAGCGATGCTACCCATCCAACCTGACAGAGCATAAGAGAATCTGCAGAGAAGAATGGGAGAAACTCCCCAAATATAGGTGTGCCAAGTTTGTAGTGTCATACCCAAGAAGACTCGATGCTGTAATCACTGCCAAAGGTGCTTCAACAAGTACTGAGTAAAGGGTCTGAATACTTATTTCAAATACTTATTTTTGATAAATTAGCGAAAATTTCTAACAAAACCTCATAGCTTTGTCATTATGGGGTATTGTGTGTAGCTTGATGAGGGAAAACAAACTATTTTATCAATTTTGGAATAAGGCTGTAAATGTAACAAACTGTAGAAAAAGTCAAGGGTCTGAATACTTTTCCGAATGCACTGTATTTGTGTATAACTAAAGCTAAAGGATATCCTGTGGGAGCAGCCACTAGTATCCATGGGTTCAGACCAGGACCTGGATGCTGTGTCTTATTGAGGAAGAGACAAAAGGCATTGAGGTCAAACTATGAACCCATGAGGAGTGGGGTTCATATTCCTGTATCAACATTGTTGCCATTGGTACCAGAATAAATCCCTTTAGAGCAGCTGGTGTGTGAGCTTGTCTATATCTATAACTCATGTCCCAGGTTAACCCATCAGCTTGTCTATATCTATAACTCATGTCCCAGGTTAACCCATCAGCTTGTCTATATCTATAACTCATGTCCCAGGTTAACCCACCAGCTTGTCTATATCTATAACTCATGTCCCAGGTTAAACCATCAGCTTGTCTATATCTATAACTCATGTCCCAGGTTAACCCACCAGCTTCTCTATATCTATAACTCATGTCCCTGGTTAACCCACCAGCTTGTCTATATCTATAACTCATGTCCCTGGTTAACCCACCAGCTTGTCTATATCTATAACTCATGTCCCTGGTTAACCCACCAGCTTGTCTATATCTATAACTCATGTCCCAGGTTAACCCACCAGCCTGTCTATATCTATAACTCATGTTCCTGGTTAACCCACCAGCTTGTCTATATCTATAATTCATGTCCCAGGTTAACCCACCAGCTTGTCTATATCTATAACTCATGTCCCAGGTTAACTCACCAGCTTGTCTAGATCTTTAACTCATGTCCCAGGTTAACCCAGTTCTAACCCAGGTTGTCTATATCTATAACTCATGTCCCAGGTTAACCCACCAGCTTGTCTATATTTATAACTCATGTCCCAGGTTAACCTGGTTAAACCAAGCCTCTAGTATATTTGCCCTGTGTGGTCAGTGTCTGACAACATCAGTGGCTAAAAGCAGTGTTTTATCTATTTAACTTGGGGAAATATTGTTTCTAAAGTGCCATTTCAGATTGTTCCACTGAGTGCTTAGAGTTCCGACCTGGACTGAGGCACGGTCTTATCAACGAAGAGGAAGATGGCCTTCTCCGACGGCAGCTGGATGCGTTTCCTGATGATCCACATGAACTGGGCCACCGTGATGTCAGAGGGCACCAAATACTTCCTCTTGTCGATGTCCACAATCTGAGATCCAGACACCTTCTCCACGATCACCTACAAACAGACAACACAGAGTCATGTCATATTGGATGTTTATAGTGTTTACATAAATTCCCCTCCTGGAACAATAAAGATTTACTGAACTGAAAAATATGACAGCGTAGGGATGTGCATCTTTCCCAATCAAGACGATTCGATACACATCTAGATACAGGGGCTCCAACACCATAGAGGAACCATATGCATCTAGATACAGGGGCTCCAACACCATAGAGGAACCATATGTATCTAGATACAGGGACTCCAACACCATAGAGGAACCATATGTATCTAGATACAGGGACTCCAACACCATAGAGGAACCATATGTATCTAGATACAGGGACTCCAACACCATAGAGGAACCATATGTATCTAGATACAGGGACTCCAAAACCATAGAGGAACCATATGTATCTAGATACAGGGACTCCAAAACCATAGAGGAACCATATGTATCTAGATACAGGGGCTCCAACACCATAGAGGAACCATATGTATCTAGATACAGGGACTCCAACACCATAGAGGAACCATATGTATCTAGATACAGGGACTCCAACACCATAGAGGAACCATATGTATCTAGATACAGGGACTCCAACACCATAGAGGAACCATATGTATCTAGATACAGGGACTCCAACACCATAGAGGAACCATATGTATCTAGATACAGGGACTCCAACACCATAGAGGAACCATATGTATCTAGATACAGGGACTCCAACACCATAGAGGAACCATATGTTTCTAAATACAGGGACTCCAACACCATAGATGAACCATATGTATCTAGATACAGGGGCTCCAACACCATAGAGGAACCATATGTATCTAGATACAGGGACTCCAACACCATAGAGGAACCATATGTATCTAGATACAGGGACTCCAACACCATAGAGGAACCATATGTTTCTAGATGCAGGGACTCCAACACTATAGATGAACCATATGTATCTAGATACAGGGGCTCCAACACCATAGAGGAACCATATGTATCTAGATACAGGGGCTCCAACACCATAGAGGAACCATATGTATCTAGATACAGGGACTCCAACACCATAGAGGAACCATATGTATCTAGATACAGGGACTCCAACACCATAGAGGAACCATATGTATCTAGATACAGGGACTCCAACACCATAGAGGAACCATATGTATCTAGATACAGGGACTCCAACACCATAGAGGAACCATATGTATCTAGATACAGGGACTCCAAAACCATAGAGGAACCATATGTATCTAGATACAGGGACTCCAAAACCATAGAGGAACCATATGTATCTAGATACAGGGGCTCCAACACCATAGAGGAACCATATGTATCTAGATACAGGGACTCCAACACCATAGAGGAACCATATGTATCTAGATACAGGGACTCCAACACCATAGAGGAACCATATGTATCTAGATACAGGGACTCCAACACCATAGAGGAACCATATGTATCTAGATACAGGGACTCCAACACCATAGAGGAACCATATGTATCTAGATACAGGGACTCCAACACCATAGAGGAACCATATGTATCTAGATACAGGGACTCCAACACCATAGAGGAACCATATGTTTCTAAATACAGGGACTCCAACACCATAGATGAACCATATGTATCTAGATACAGGGGCTCCAACACCATAGAGGAACCATATGTATCTAGATACAGGGACTCCAACACCATAGAGGAACCATATGTATCTAGATACAGGGACTCCAACACCATAGAGGAACCATATGTTTCTAGATGCAGGGACTCCAACACTATAGATGAACCATATGTATCTAGATACAGGGGCTCCAACACCATAGAGGAACCATATGTATCTAGATACAGGGGCTCCAACACCATAGAGGAACCATATGTATCTAGATACAGGGACTCCAAAACCATAGAGGAACCATATGTATCTAGATACAGGGGCTCCAACACCATAGAGGAACCATATGTATCTAGATACAGGGACTCCAAAACCATAGAGGAACCATATGTATCTAGATACAGGGGCTCCAACACCATAGAGGAACCATACGTTTTAGTTTGAAACGATTCGGTGCGATTTGGTTCGGGGGATTATAATTTGTTGCATAAAAACACATTCATTTTCCATTCTGAATTAAAAATCTGCTGCTGATGGTGCCGCGGTCTAAGGCACTGCATCTCAGTGCAAGAGACGAATACTACAGTCCCTGGTTTGAATCCAGGCTGAATCACATCCGGCTGTGATTGGGAGTCCCATAGGGCGGTGCACAATTGGCTCAGCGTCATCCGGGTTCGGCCGGTGTAGGCCGTCGTTATAAATAAGAATTTGTTCTTAACTGACTTGCCTAGTTAAAAAAAAAAAAGGTTTATTAAACGAGCTGGGCTCTCTCTGATCTGGATCTGTGTGTGTGTGTGTGTGTGTGTGTGTGTGTGTGTGTGTGTGTGTGTGTGTGTGTGTGTGTGTGTGTGTGTGTGTGTGTGCATAAATGATGTATGTACTATGTAGGCACCTGATCTGAGCCATAAGGGAGACTAGGCATCTACCACTATCAGATTAGGGGGGGGGGGGCATTGTAGCCTGATTTGTCTCCCTACTTTAGTCCTGAAATCACCATCACCCACTAATTAACTTTCCATGTTTTGCTGATGAATTTTTCAACAGCGGATAGATGACAATAACTAGCAAATGACATAGGTTGTCCCTCAACTAATAAAGCCTACTATCCAGCCAGGTCACCCGTGATACAAGTCAGTATTTGATGTCTATCCATGTCTGAGGACGTCAGGAGATGACGTGGAAACCAGCCACTAGGGCGGCAACGGTGAGCGCTGTCACCTTCAAGAAGGCTTTGGTTTTGCTAAGGGTGTTGTGGATGGGGCATACCTTAAGCATCTACCTCTGGTTCTAAAGGTTGCATGTTCAAATCCAGCAATAGAAAGTTGTTTTATCTTTTTGTTTTAAGCCTATCCAAAACCTTAATGCCTAACCTTAAGAATTTCTGAGTTAATGTCTAAACTTAACCTTAGAACGATAGTGCAGTAACAAAACACACGGGGCACAGTGCACAGCTTGGCAGTTACAGTCATTTCAGAAAGTATTTGCTCCCCTTGACTTTTTCCAAAATGTGTTGTCTTACAGCCTGAAGTTAAAATAGATTAAATAGAGATGTTGTCACTGGCCTACACACAATAACCCATAATGTCAAAGTGGAATTATGTTTTTCGAAATATATATTTTTTTAATTAAAAGCTGAAATGGCTTGAGTCAATAAGTACCCCTTTACTGGCTAGCCTAAATAAGTTCAGGAGGAACAATGTGCTTAACAATTCACATAATAAGTTGCATGGACTCATTGTGTGCAATAATAGTGTTTAACATGATTTTTGAATGACTACCTCATCTCTGTATCCCACCTTCTGCCCCCAGCTGTGCTCTGGACACCATATGTGAACTGATTGCCCCCCATCTATCTTCAGAGCTCGTGCTGCTAGGTGACCTAAACTGGGACATGCTTAACACCCCAGCCATCCTACAATCTAAGCTTGATGCCCTCAATCTCACACAAATTATCAATGAACCTACCAGGTAACACCCCAAAGCCGTAAACACGGGCACCCTCATAGATATCGTCCTAACCAACTTGCCCTCTAAATACACCTCTGCTGTTTTCAACCAAGATCTCAGCGATCACTGCCTCATTGCCTGCATCCGTAATGGGTCAGCGGTCAAACGACCTCCACTCATCACTGTCAAACGCTCCCTGAAACACTTCAGCGAGCAAGCCTTTCTAATCGACCTGGCCCTGGTATCCTGGAAGGATATTGACCTCATCCCGTCAGTAGAGGATGCGTGGTTATTTTTTTTAAATGCCTTCCTCACCATCTTAAATAAGCATGCCCCTTTCAAGAAATTTAGAACCAGGAACAGATATAGCCCTTGGTTCTCTCCAGACCTGACTGCCCTTAACCAACACAAAAACATCCTGTGGCGTTCTGCATTAGCATCGAACAGCCCCCCGTGATATGCAACTTTTCAGGGAAGTTAGAAACCAATATACACAGGCAGTTAGAAAAGCCAAGGCTAGCTTTTTCAAGCAGAAATTTGCTTCCTCCAACACAAACTCAAAAAAGTTCTGGGACACTGTAAAGTCCATGGAGAATAAGAACACCTCATCCCAGCTGCCCACTGCACTGAGGATAGGAAACTCTGTCACCACCGATAAATCCACTACAACTGAGAATTTCAATAAGCATTTTTCTACGGCTGGCCATGCTTTCCACCTGGCTACCCCTACCCCGGTCAACAGCACTGCACCCCCCACAGCAACTCGCCCAAGCCTTCCCCATTTCTCCTTCTCCCAAATCCAGTCAGCTGATGTTCTGAAAGAGCTGCAAAATCTGGACCCCTACAAATCAGCCGGGCTAGACAATCAATTCTAGAATTATCTGCCAAAATTGTTGCAACCCCTATTACTAGCCTGTTCAACCTCTCTTTCGTGTCGTCTGAGATTCCCAAAGATTGGAAAGCAGCTGCGGTCATCCCCCTCTTCAAAGGGGGGGACACTCTTGACCCAAACTGCTACAGACCTATATCTATCCTACCCTGCCTTTCTAAGGTCTTCAAAAGCCAAGTCAACAAACAGATTACCGACCATTTCGAATCCCACCGCACCTTCTCCGCTATGCAATCTGGTTTCAGAGCTGGTCATGGGTGCACCTCAGCCACGCTCAAGGTCCTAAATGATATCGGAACCACCATCGATAAGAAACAATACTGTGCTGCCGTATTAATTGACCTGGCCAAGGCTTTCGTCTCTGTCAATCACCACATCCTTATCGGCAGACTCAGTAGCCTTGGTTTCTCAAATGATTGCCTCGCCTGGTTCTCCAACTACTTCTCTGATAGAGTTCAATGTGTCAAATCGGATGGCCTGTTGTCCGGACCTCTGGCAGTCTCTATGGGGGTGCCACAGGGTTCAATTCTTGGGCCAACTCTTTTCTCTGTATACATCAATGATGTCGCTCTTGCTGCTGGTGAGTCTCTGATCCACCTCTACGCAGACGATACCATTCTGTATACTTCTGGCCCTTCTTTGGACACTGTGTTAACAACCCTCCAGACGAGCTTCAATGCCATACAACTCTCCTTCCGTGGCCTCCACCTGCTCTTATATACAAGTAAAACTAAATGCATGCTCTTCAACCGATCGCTGCCCGAACCTGACCGCCCGTCCAGCATCACTACTCTGGACGGTTCTGACTTAGAATATGTGGACAACTACAAATACCTAGGTGTCTGGTTAGACTGTAAACTCTCCTTCCAGACTCACATCAAACATCTCCAATCCAAAGTTGAATCTAGAATTGGCTTCCTATTTCGCAACAAAGCATCCTTCACTCATGCTGCCAAACATACCCTCGTAAAACTGACCATCCTACCGATCTTCGACGATGTCATTTTCAAAATAGCCTCCAATACCCTACTCAATAAACTGGATGCAGTCTATCAGTGCCATCCGTTTTGTCACCAAAGCCCCATATACTACCCACCACTGCGACCTGTACGCTCTCATTGGCTGGCCCTCGCTTCATACTCGTCGCCAAACCCACTGGCTCCAGGTCATCTACAAGACCCTGCTAGGTAAAGTCCCCCCATATCTCAGCTCACTGGTCACCATAGCAGCACCCACCTGTAGTACGTGCTCCAGCAGGTATATCTCTCTGGTTACCCCCAAATCCAATTCCTCCTTCAGCCGCCTCTCCTTCCAGTTCTCTGCTGCCAATGACTGGAACGAACTACAAAAATCTCTGAAACTAGAAACACTTATCTTCCTCACTAGCTTTAAGCACCAGCTGTCAGAGCAGCTCACAGATCACGGCACCTGTACATAGCCCATCTATAATTTAGCCTAAACAACTACCACTTCCCCTACTGTATTTATTTATTTTGCTCCTTTGCACCCCATTAGTTACATTTCTATTTTGCACTTTCATCCACTACAAATCTACCATTCCAGTGTTTTACTTGCTATATTGTATTTACTTTGCCACCATAGCCTTTTTTGCCTTTACCTCCCTTATCTCACCTCATTTGCTCACATTGTATATAGACTTATTTTTCTACTCTATTATTGACTGTATGTTTGTTTTTACTCCTTGTGTAACTCTGTGTTGTTGTATGTGTCAAACTGCTTTGCTTTATCTTGGCCAGGTCGCAATTGTAAATGAGAACTTGTTCTCAACTTGCCTACCTGGTTAAATAAAGGTGAAATAAAAATAAATAAAAACAAAATTATCTGTAAGGCCCTCAGTCGGGCAGTGAATATCAAACACAGATTCAACTACAAAGACCAGGGATGTTTTCCAATACCTAGCAAAGAAGGGCACCTATTGTTTTTTTAAATAATCAGACATTGAATATCCCTTTGAGCTTGGTGAAGTTATTAATAACACGTTGGATGGTGTATCAATACACCCCATCACTACAAAGTTACAGGCGTCCTTCCAAACGCAGTTGCTGGAGAGGAAATAAACTGCCCAGGGATTTCAACACGAGGCCAATAGGGACTTTAAAACAGTTACAGAGTTTAATGGCTGTGATAGGAGAAAACTGAGGATGGATCAACAACATTGTAGTTACTCCACAATAATAACCTAATTAACAGAATGAAAAGAAGGAAGCCTGTAGAGAATAAAACTATTCCAAAACATGCATCCTGTTTGCAACAAGGCACTAAACTAATACTGCAAAAACTGTGCCAAAGCAATTCACATTTTTGTCCTGAATACAAATTGTTATGTTTGGAGCAAATCCAATACAACACATTACTGAGAACCACTCTCCATATTCTCAAGCATAGTGGTGGCTGCATCATGTTTGCTTGTCATCTTTAAGGACTAGGGAGTTATTCAGGATACAAAGAAATGGAATGGCACTAAGCACAGGCAAAATCCTAGAGGAAAACCTGGTTCAGTCTGCTTTCCACCAGACACTGGGAGATGAATTCACCATTCAGCATGATAATAATCTAAAACACAAGGCCAAATCTACACTGGGGTTGCTTACCAGGAAGAGAGTGAATGTGAGAAGCCGAGTTACAGTTTTGACTAAATCTTCTTGAATATCTATGGCAAAAAATGGTTGCCTAGCGATGATCAATAACCAATTTGACAGAGCTTGAAGAATTTTGAAAGAATAATGGGCAAATATTGAAAATTCAAGTGTGCAAAGCTCTCAGAGACTTACCCAGAAAGACACACAGCTGTAATCACTGCCAAACGTGATTCCAATATGTATTGAATCAGGGGTGTGAATACTGTACTTACGGGGAAAAAAACAATTCAATCCATTTTAGAGAAAGGCTGTAACGTAACAAAATGTGTAAAAAGTCAAGGGGTCTGAATACTTTCCGAATGCACTGTATGTCTTTATTTCCTTTAAATTAGAAAAAAGAATAAACATGTTTTCACTTTGACATTATGGGGTACGGTGTGTAGATGGGTGAGATAAAAAAAAAAAATTATTACATTTTGTATTCAAGCTGTAACAACAAAATGTGGAATAAGTCAGGGGGTATGAATACTTTCTGAAGGCTCTGTACATGCAATTTGACACGAATGATGAGCTGCATTTTCAGAAGTTAGAAAGAATATAATATGATGCAAAAAAAGAAAAAAAGTGAACCGGCAATTCCTAATGTTTTCTGACCGATGCATGCTATGCTACATTTGGATTGGTTTGGGGTCCACTTGCATCTTAAACATTTGAATTGGGGACCGATGTGCATCGGTGAATCGTTACAGCCTGATTAGACAGGCATATAAATTCAATGTAACATTGTAATAAATATGTTATAACGATGCGTGAACCACTATATAAAGTTATTTTACCTAAAAATCCCTCTGTACCTAATATCATTAATAACCATTAGACGTAGGAGTTACCATAGCAGGGCTCAGGGCTAAATGGACATTCCTTCCGTCCCTACAGAATTAGGTAAATCAATTTTTGTTTTTTGCAACTTCCTTGGAATAATATGCCTCTAGGGCAATTCAGACTGATTGAGGACCATTTTACTGAAGAATGTGCTTAGTTTCTATTATAGTGTTATGTATATATGTAAATGTAATATAATAATAATAATATAAATGTAAATGTAATATATATGTTTTGCATTTCATATTGATGTGTTTATTTTCATCTGTAAAAGAGACATTGGTCTCAGCATGACTCCCTGTCCAAATAAAGGTACAACAATACATCCACACCCAGTGAAAACCCGTCTCACTCACCGGAACCCTATCTGGGTACTTGCTGCGTATTTTGGCCGACTCTATACACCGATGTTCTGTTGAGAAGAAGAGATGGATTGAGAGATGTTATGAATGGCCCACTCTATACACCGATATTCTGTTGAAAAACAGAGACGGATTGAGAGATGTTGTGAAGGGTGTTACACTGTCATCAGTACAGTAATACAACATGTTTCAAATCCTCCTAGCTACAGGGAGGGCAGGCGTTTTGCTCCAGCCTTTACTCTAAACCAGCTGATTCAGCTAATAAAGAACCTTAAGAGCAGCTTAGATTAGTAGAACAGGCCGGTGGGTTGCCCCCCTGCCCTACTCAGTTCACCAAAGAGCAAGTTGTGTCCCAAATGCCCCCCTATTCCCTGTGTAGTGCACGACTTTTATCCAAGGCTCTGGTTAAAAGTAGTGCACAATATAGGGAATAGGGTTCCATTTGGAACACACACTCTTGGGTGGCTGTGACAGGAGGATCAACATTTGACGAGAGGTCACATGACCGAGATACACAGGCATCAGAGCAGCTGTTGGACACCAGATGCACTCTGGGTAATCACTGGCAAAAGCTGCCAATTCACTGGGATAAATACGTCAATATCTCCTCTAGGCTACTTCTCTATGTGTCAATCTAACACATAAGTCATTACAGGTGTGGCCTATATCCAAAATATGTAATAAAAGGGAAAAGAAAACCCAAGAAAACTCTGGAATAATATTTTTAGGAGACTTTTGTTAAAATATATCGTTTTTGCTATGTTATGTAAGCATATTTCAGCCATATAACGTTGTAATGTTATCACAGTAATAACCTAATGTTCAGGGGATATGACATGCGTCAGGAGCAAAGAATGATTGAGACAACATTTGTCCAACTGTTTGTTAGAACGAATAGGCCTAGTCCTATTTGATATGATCTATTTACTTTCAATATCACTATCATATCAGTTGTCATGTCAATAGGAACGACATGTCCCGACGAGGGGATTCAAAATGAAAACGCATAAGCACATTTAGCCAATTAAACAACCAATCCGTATGTAATATTTGACTAATGTCTTTTGAACAAGACATTAAGTGACGTCGACATACAATTTCGATTAACTTCGTGATGTTATTTTGTAACCAAAGGACTCAACAGCATCTGAGCGGCTAGGCCACCACAGCCAATGTTAGTGCAGAAAAGTAGCCAATCATGATCAGCAATTGCCATTTAAAAAAAAAAGAAGAACGCAGAGTAGATACATATGTGCTCCTATTTTGACAATTTTGTTATTTGCCTGTTATGAAACAAGTAACCCTCTTACCCAGGGAATGATCCTCTTTGAACATCCATTTCATGGTGGCTGATTCCAGGAGAGTTTGCTCGACGCGCAGTAAAATCGTAGAGGGTTGGTGAGAAATCAGACCGTGAAAACAAAACAACAAAAAAGATTGCTATTGCTGTATCCTAAAAGTCAAAAACAATGTAAAAATGTTGACCAAGCGCGTCAACAATGTAAGCAAAACAAGTCTCAGTCGGCCTCGGCGCTGCCCCGGCGATGACGTCACTATGGGACTGAACCGTCGTATCGCGTGGGAAGGAGGCTGATCCGAATGGGTGCGGTTCAGAGACACACATGCTGCGCAGAATATCAGATCACTTTACAACGCCTCGGTGTTTAACGTCCAATCACGATAAAGACGTAGCTAACAGTCTGCTACAACCTGAGCCGGCCTGTGCAGAGTTTGTATCTCTGGAACATATCTAGGATCTCAGTCTACTTTCGTTCCTTTTTTTTTTTTTAAACGGTACTTGCTGTTCTGGATCATTCCAACTCGACGTTACCCCTTTGAATTTACATTTTAAATGGTTAATGTTAGCTAAGGGTTCTGGTTAAGTTTAGGGTAAGGGTTAGGATTTAGGGTATGAACGTCCCAAATATCCCGGATAGCACTATCTTTTTAAAAACATGACAGTCTGGTCTAGTTTATGACAGATGCCTGAGTTGATGAGCAAGTGATTTGTCCTAGAAACACCATTAAATCTCCATAAATCCTTTCTATTTCCTCCCCCTTTTCATGGGATTTATGGCATTGATTCACATAGGAATATCATAGATATGTTGTTTGGGTGGAATCCCACTAGAGAATTACATATGGAATCATAGACAGAGTGATTGAAATAGGATTCCAGTGGACACACTCGTATTCTGGGCCTTTAAAGTAGGCTTCAGTAACAGCACATGGAGTTTCCTTTATTCAGCCAATCTCCATCAGCAACAGAGCTGAATGTTTAGAAACAGTTCTGTCCGTGCTCTGATTGGACTGTTATTGTCATGTGAAGGTCATAACACAGCTCTATTATTTGTCACTAATTGTTTTATTAGAAGTATGTACAATAGTATTGGTTGTATAACATATACAGATATTGAGATATCAGCAGTGCTTTAGTACATAGTGATACAGAATTAGGATAATACAACACACCACAGTCATCTATTATTATTATTATTATAATAAAGTAACTTTACAGTATAGTGTGTGTAGTTGACTTGCCAACCGCTGTAACAATTGCTGTCACCAAGTTTTCCAGGAATCCAGGTTGGATCATACTTATTCCATCCTGATTCCCAGAATCTTCCAACTGGGATTTCTGGAAAACTTCAAGCATTTTATGAAAAATGTCCAGATTTTTGCCCTTTGACATAATCCAAACTGTTTTCTGGTGAACTAGCCAGATCATACGATAGCTCACCATTCTGTTTCATCTGAAGGAAGCCCTGAGATCAGGTTGGGTCTACGAGGTTATCAAAACGGTGTATGCACCACAGGAGGTTGGTGACACCTTAATTGGGGAGGATGGGCTCGTGGTAATGACTGGAGCAGAATCAGTGGAATGGTACCAAATACATTAAACACATGGTTTTCAGGTGTTTGGTGCCGTTCCATTTGCTCCGTTCCGGTCATTATTATGAGCAGCCGTCTCCTGTGACATGTACGTGTTGATGTCAAATGGCAACCCCATTATCAACCAATCAGGAGTTCTGGAAAACCTGGGAATTTGGGGAAAGTTACTAGAATTTTACAACCCTAGTTTCGTTGATGTCAAACAGTTTCCCCTTTATTATCCTCAGCCTTTCAGCTGGTTATCAGAGGGAGGGGTTATCAGCCTTCAGCTGGTTATCAGAGGGAGGGGTTACCAGCCTTCAGCTGGTTATCAGAGGGAGGGGTTATCAGCCTTCAGCTGGTTATCAGAGGGAGGGGTTACCAGCCTTCAGCTGGTTATCAGAGGGAGGGGTTATCAGCCTTCAGCTGGTTATCAGAGGGAGAGGTTATCAGCCTTCAGCTGGTTATCAGAGGGAGGGGTTATCAGCCTTCAGCTGGTTATCAGAGGGAGGGGTTACCAGCCTTCAGCTGGTTATCAGAGGGAGGGGTTACCAGCCTTCAGCTGGTTATCAGAGGGAGGGGTTATCAGCCTACAGCTGGTTATCAGAGGGAGGGGTTACCAGCCTTCAGCTGGTTATCAGAGGGAGGGGTTATCAGCCTTCAACTGGTTATCAGAGGGAGGGGTTATCAGCCTTCAGCTGGTTATCAGAGGGAGGGGTTATCAGCCTTCAGCTGGTTATCAGAGGGAGGGGTTATCAGCCTTCAACTGGTTATCAGGGAGCAGGGGTTATCAGCCTTCAGCTGGTTGTCAGGGAGGAGGGTTTATCAGCCTTCAGCTGGTTGTCGGGGAGGAGGGGTTATCAGCCTTCAGCTGGTTGTCAGGGAGGAGGGTTTATCAGCCTTCAGCTGGTTATCATTTACATTTACATTTAAGTCATTTAGCAGACGCTCTTATCCAGAGCGACTTACAAATTGGTGCATTCACCTTATGATATGAGAGCGGGGTTATCAGCCTTCAGCTGGTTATCAGGGAGGAGGGTTATCAGCCTTCAGCTGGTTATCAGAGAGCGTGGTTATCAGCATTCAGCTGGTTATCAGAGGGAGGGGTTATCAGCCTTCAACTGGTTATCAGTGAGGAGGGGTTATCAGCCTTCAGCTGGTTATCAGAGAGCGGGGTTATCAGCCTTCAGCTGGTTGTCAGGCAGAGGGGTGATCAGCCTTTAGCTGGTTGTCAGGGAGAGGGGTGATCAGCCTTTAGCTGGTTGTCAGGGAGAGGGGTGATCAGCCTTTAGCTGGTTGTCAGGGAGAGGGGTGATCAGCCTTTAGCTGGTTATCAGGGAGGAAGGGTTATCAGCCTTTAGCTGGTTGTCAGGGAGAAGGGTTTATCAGCCTTCAGCTGGTTATCAGAGGGAGGGCTTATCAGCCTTCAGCTGGTTGTCAGGGAGGAGGGGTTATCAGCCTTTAGCTGGTTGTCAGGGAGGAGGGGTTATCAGCCTTTAGCTGGTTGTCAGGGAGGAGGGGTTATCAGCCTTCAGCTGGTTGTCAGGGAGAGGGGTGATCAGCCTTTAGCTGGTTGTCAGGGAGAAGGGTTTATCAGCCTTCAGCTGGTTATCAGAGGGAGGGCTTATCAGCCTTCAGCTGGTTGTTAGGAGGAGGGGTTTATCAGCCTTCAGCTGGTTATCAGAGGGAGGGCTTATCAGCCTTCAGCTGGTTGTTAGGAGGAGGGGTTTATCAGCCTTCAGCTGGTTATCAGAGGGAGGGCTTATCAGCCTTCAGCTGGTTGTTAGGAGAAGGGGTTATCAGCCTTCAGCTGGTTATCAGGGAGGAGGGGTTATCGGCCTTCAGCTGGTTGTCAGTGAGGAGGGGTTATCAACCTTTAGCTGGTTATCAGGGAGGAGGGGTTATCAGCCTTTAGCTGGTTATCAGGGAGAAGGGTTTATCAACCTTTAGCTGGTTATCAGGGAGGAGGGGTTATCAGCCTTCAGCTGGTTGTCAGGGAGGAGGGGTTATCAACCTTTAGCTGGTTATCAGGGAGGAGGGGTTATCAGCCTTCAGCTGGTTGTCAGGGAGGAGGGGTTATCAACCTTTAGCTGGTTATCAGGGAGGAAGGGTTATCAGCCTTTAGCTGGTTGTTAGGAGGAGGGGTTATCAGCCTCCAGCTGGTTATCAGGGAGGATGGGTTATCAGCCTTTAGCTGGTTGTCAGGGAGGAGACGTTTATTTGGTTATTAGGATCCCCATTCGTTTTTGCAGAAGCAGCAGCGACTCTTCCTGGGGTCCACAAGATACACAAAACATGACAAGTAACAAAACACTGATACACAAGGAAAGTTACACAAATGTAAACAATATTCAAACAATGCAACTAAAAAATTATACAAACAATACAACTAAAAACTGATGTTTATGTGTATGTGTATATTTAAACAATGCAACCAAAAAATTATACAAACAATACAACTAAAAACTGATGTTTATGTGTATATTTAAACAATGCAACCAAAAAATTATACAAACAATACAACTAAAAAAAAATGTTTGTGTGTCCTTCCATGAGTTGCTTTTTAATCCATTTTTAAAGGGGAGTTCCATGCAATCATGGCTCTGTGTAAAACCGTGTATTGCCTTGAATTAGTTATGGACATGGGGACTGTGAAGAGACCCCTGGTGGTATGTCTTGTGGGGTATGTATGGGTGTCTCTGCTGAGTGTTATTTGATTATGCAAACAATCTGGAATTTTCATTACAGTAATATTTATCATTAAAACAAATAGAAGAGAAGCAGTTCATCTCTTGTCAACCCTCAACCAGGAAAGACTGGTATGCATGTTGTTGATGTTAGTGTATGTGTAGTTAAGGGCAAGGCGTGCTGCTCTGTTTTGAGCCAGCTGTACACTCTTAGAAAATAGGGCTCCAAAACCGTTCTTCAACTGTCCACATAGGAGAACCCTTTTTGGTTCTAGGTGAAAATCATTTTTTGGTTCCAGGTAGAACCATTTTGTGAAAAGGTTCTTATTGGAACCAACAAGCATTCTTCAAAGGGTTCTCCTATGGTTCTAAATGGTTTTAGGTTGTAGATAGCACCTTTTTTTCGAAGAGAGTATCTTTGCTAGATCTTTCTTTGCTGCCCCTGACCGTATTACCGGACAGTAATCAACATGAGACAAGACCAGAGTCTGAACAACTAGTGCAGTTTATTGATGTTTCAAAAACGCAGAACATTTTTAAAACATCTTCACAACAACGCTGTCAATTTGACTTGACCATAATAACTGACCATCCAATGTTATACTAAAGCAATAAGGCACGATGGGGATGTGGTTTATGGCCAATTTACGACGGCTAAGGGCTGTTCTTAAGCACGACGCAATGCGGAGATCCTGGATACAGCCTTTAGCCGTGGTATATTGGCCATTTACCACAAACCCCCGAGGTGCCTTATTGCTATTATAAACTGGTTACCAACGTAATTAGAGGAGTCCAAATAAATGTTTTGTCATACCCGTGGTATACAGTCTGATATACCACAGCTGTCAGCCAATCAGCATTCAGGGCTCGAAGCGCCCAGTTTATAAGTAGAAATGTAGCTTCCTCAACTTGCTCAATGGTCACACCCTTTATACACAATTCCAGCTGAGGTTTAGGTCTTAAAGATGAATAATAAAAACAATCACCTGATACTAATGTGTAGAGTGTTGAATCATCTAAATAGTCATTCTAGCTTTGTGTAAGACTAGTGGCAAATCATTTATAAAAATAGAGAAGAGTAACGGCCCAAGGCAACTCTGGGTTCTATTGGATAAATAATTATCCGAGGGTTATCAGCCTTCAGCCTTCAGCTGGTTGTCAGGGGGGAGGGGTTTCCCCAGGTGGTGTCCGGTGGTGATGCCGTGGGGGCGGGTGCGCTGCTCCTCCCTGACCTCCGGCCGCAGCATGAAGCCCCCGGGGAAAGTCAGGTCAAACAGCTCGCAGGGGGCAAAGGTCAGGGGTCGCTCGACCAGCAGGGTCTTCAGCCTGGCCCTCCAGCCATCCAGCATGGCTGTCCGATTCGCGGGGGGGCTGTGTCCCGGACACCAGAACACCTGGGGGGCTAGCACCTGGAACCCACAGAAGTGAAGCACGCCGTTCTGGAAGGATGGAGGGACGTGGAGGAGAGAGGAGAGGAGTGAGGAGCCTGGGCCAAATACATATAGCAAATACTTGAACTGCGCTTGGTTTAGTTTGCACAATATGCTACAATGGAACCAATGGATTAGACCCAAAAAATGCAAACCCAAAACTAAATGAAACACATTTGAAATACAAGTATTTGGAGGTAACCTTCAAGCATCAAAATGTTTGAGGAAACTCATTTTGAGACACACATGTATCCCCAAAGCCACTTGATTGCCTTCTAAATCCATGAGAAGCAAATAGAGTGAAATATGTTTTTGGTGTCACATCTTAACTCTTTCCCCCTGGCTGTCTTCCTGGTTACCTGTAGGGGCCACAGTGTGACGTTAATGTCTCCGTTGAGGCCGTCAGGGCGGTACATAGTCTGCATAGATCCAGTGCTGAACGACAACATGGCTTTCTTGTCCTGCAAAATGACAAACAGTATGAAGTGTAACTCCAACAAACACAGGCCTTATTCATTCCACCAAAAACACAACTTACCCTTAACCTAGAAGCAATATAGCCTGAACTGAATGAGAGCAGCGTGTCATTTCATACGGTAGATATTATGTAGGGTGTCCAAACCAAAACATATCTTTTGACCAATGGGTAAAATACTATATTAATTGTGTAGGTACTGCTCAAACAAAACCAATGGTCCAAACCTCATGTCTCTATCATAATCCGTTCAGAATGGGATGTTTTTTTACCCATGTAGGATGGCCAAAATCAGGGCGGTTAAATCAATGGAGGCCAGAGAAAAAAAAGTGGTGAAAAATCTGGAAAATAGAATTGCGTCAGCTAGACTGGATGCTGTTAGAGAATAGCATTACGTCAGCTAGACTGGACGCTGTTAGAGAATAGCATTACGTCAGCTAGACTGGACGCTGTTAGAGAATAGCATTACGTCAGCTAGACTGGACGCTGTTAGAGAACAACATTACGTCAGCTAGACTGGACGCTGTTAGAGAATAGCATTACGTCAGCTAGACTGGACGCTGTTAGAGAATAGCATTACGTCAGCTAGACTGGACCCTGTTAGAGAATAGCATTACGTCAGCTAGACTGGACGCCGTTAGAGAATAGCATTACGTCAGCTAGACTGGACGCCGTTAGAGAATAGCATTACGTCAGCTAGACTGGACGCTGTTAGAGAATAGCATTACGTCAGCTAGACTGGACGCTGTTAGAGAATAGCATTACGTCAGCTAGACTGGACGCCGTTAGAGAATAGCATTACGTCAGCTAGACTGGACGCTGTTAGAGAATAGCATTACGTCAGCTAGACTGGACGCTGTTAGAGAATAGCATTACGTCAGCTAGACTGGACGCCGTTAGAGAATAGCATTACGTCAGCTAGACTGGACGCTGTTAGAGAATAGCATTACGTCAGCTAGACTGGACGCCGTTAGAGAATAGCATTACGTCAGCTAGACTGGATGCTGTTAGAGAATAGCATTACGTCAGCTAGACTGGACGCTGTTAGAGAATAGCATTACGTCAGCTAGACTGGACGCTGTTAGAGAATAGCATTACGTCAGCTAGACTGGACGCTATTAGAGAATTAAGGCTAACTGAAAGACTCAGCATTTAACTCGTCATCTTTCTTCTCGAATCCGCAGGACATAAAATTAATATAGAGGTTCAATAGATATCAAATTTGAGACATGACATGTAGTATTTTTATATTTTAGTATACCCTTTTCACATTAATGCAAAATTCCTGTTATTTTTTGAAGATTTGTCACAAAATTCAATATTATCTCTGTGAAATATCAACGGAGCCACAAGCTTTTTAGTTTTCAAAGCCTTTTACATTTAATTTAGTTTGTGTCCTTTTGGATTCTTGTGATCCGCGGAAACAACTTTGCCACAACATGTAAAGTACTCAAACGTCACTGCGAGAAACCGGCACCGCTCTGTCAACAGAGCTCTGTGCTTATTATCGGATGTACTAGGTTACAAAATCAGACTTTTTTAAAAATCTAAATGTTAATCAATGCTTGACTTGGGATGAAAGAAGTGCAGCAGCTGTCTTTTTCCATTAGACTATATTTACCGAAATTTACAAATGACGTTATGCTAAAGAGACCTCTGATTATTCACTGTGAAGGGTTTATTCACTTTTTCCATGACTTCTCCATGACTTAACCACATTTCATGGCTATTATGTAGACTCCATGAAAAAGTAAGCATTATTGACACTGGAAGGCTTCTGTGTCTGATCCCATAGGCCTACCGTCTCCTGTCGTTGTGCCTTTTATCAAGGCACTTAACCCCCCACAAAGTAGGATCTGCACTAGTCACATGTTGTCATCTAGAGAGCTCCTGGGTGTCCATCATGCAGGCTTCTGATCCAGCCCTGAAACACCCAAGTCTACTTATGAAGGTCCTGTTGAGCAGCTGTTGTTAAGGCTACAATGTGGTTAGAACAGGGCTGGAACAAAAGCCTGCACACCCAGTAGCTATCCTGGAGGATGGTTGCCACCCTTCATGTTAAATATTGCAACATTACAACGAAAATACTTTTGTCTTTATAAAATTATTCCCTCATTCAATGAATCAGGGATCAAATGGTTAATTAAGGTAGGCTACTTCAAAGCTAGGTATCTAGACATGTTTCTATATAAGGCTCTAATATTCATGTTTCAGAGGAGATCTATGCACAGCAACTTATTTGTCAATTAGGCTATTCATAGAAGACTTTTTATTGCTGTCTCAATTACATGGCTAGTGTTTACCAGCTTTCCAATGCAGCACACACAGACACTCACTCATTGGTCATTCTTATAATGGCTGATATGTTGATTTTTTAATTTATTGATAATACTTAAAAGTGTTACCAAAAATTATGAAACAAATTTCCATGACTTTACAAATCCTCATTTGCCAACTTGGAATGCATCGTGTTCATTCAGGCTGGCGCACTTTCAATCTGTGCATTCTAGAACATCCTACTGTCACGCAGTTACGCAAACTAGCGCTAACTAGGGGCTAGTTACCCCTTTATGGTTATGACTGCGTTTCTACCTGTCATTTAGACAATGACTAGCCCAGTTAGCGCTAGTTTATGCTAACTAGCTAGCTAGCAACTTCACTAGCAGTAAATGCTAGCCAGCTAGCTAGTTAGCATAAACTGCTAGGAGTTCTAGCTAGCAAACTTACTACCAGATTGTCTGAGGTAAAATACATAAACAAAGATAACGTAACTTAATTTCAGTTGTAAATGTTTCCACAAGTGACTGATAGCTTTACAGTTAATGCACCTTTATAGACTTATAGCTATTTTACACAGCATTTTATGTCATATAGCCAGCTATCTACGTTTTTAACAGAGAGCTTTTCAATTGGCATCTCTACCCTTGTTTTCAGTCACAAGTGGGGACTGGATTAGGTGGGAGCATTGCATTTACATCAAATCCTCCTGATTCGGCCCATTCCTGTCGTGTGGCTCAGTTGGTAGAGCATGGTGTTTGCAACGCCAGGGTTGTGGGTTCGATTCCCACGGGGGACCAGTATGGAGAAAAAAATGTATGAAATGTATGCATTCACTACTGTAAGCCGCTCTGGATAAGAGCGTCTGCTAAATGACTAAAATGTAAATGTAACTCTTCCTGCTCATTGTCAATGGGTATGACACTAACACAGGCTACTGGAACTAAAGACATGAACAGAAGGGGAAAAAGGTCAAACCTTGAATATTCCATTGCTGTACATCTTCTGCAGCGAGAAGGCAAAGCCTTGACTCAGGACTCTGTCTATCCAGCCCTTCATGATGGCTGGAACGCTGAACCAGTACATAGGGAACTGATGGGGAGAGAGAGATGGTTGAAACTTCATCTACACCAATCCAATGATTTTTAAACTATGATGGGGAGTGTAGGCTTAAATACTTTGGGGAGAAAAGTAGAGAATTTAAACACTTGCAAGGCACAGTCAAAGACAGAAAGAGAGGTGGGGGGAGGGGAGTGAGACAAAAAGAGAGAGGGGGGGAAGAGAGAGAGATAGAGAGAGGGGGGAAGAGTGAGAGAGAGAGAGGGGGGGAAGAGAGAGAGAGAGAGAGGGGGGGAAGAGAGAGAGAGAGAGGGGGGAAGAGAGAGAGAGGGGGAGAGAGAGAGGGGGGAAGAGAGAGAGAGGGGGAAGAGAGAGAGAGAGATGGGGGAAGAGAGAGAGAGAGATGGGGAAGAGAGAGAGAGAGATGGGGAAGAGAGAGAGAGAGATGGGGAAGAGAGAGAGAGGTGGGGAAGAGAGAGAGAGAGAGAGAGAGAGGGGGGAAGAGAGAGAGAGAGAGGGGGGGAAGAGAGAGAGAGAGAGAGAGGGGGGGAAGAGAGAGAGAGAGGGGGGGAAGAGAGAGAGAAAGAGAGAGAGAGAGAGGGGGGAAGAGAGAGAGAGAGAGGGGGGAAGAGAGAGAGAGAGGGGGGGAAGAGAGAGAGAGGGGGGAAGAGAGAGAGCGAGAGGGGAAGAGAGAGAGAGGGGGGAAGAGAGAGAGAGGGGGGAAGAGAGAGAGCGAGAGGGGGGAAGAGAGAGAGCGAGAGGGGGGAAGAGAGAGAGAGAGAGGGAAGAGAGAGAGAGGGGGGGGAAGAGAGAGAGAAGAGAGAGAGGGGGGGGAAGAGAGAGAGAAGAGAGAGAGGGGGGGGAAGAGAGAGAGAAGAGAGAGAGGGGGGGAAGAGAGAGAGAGGGGGGAAGAGAGAGAGAGGGGGGAAGAGAGAGAGCGAGAGGGGAAGAGAGAGAGGGGGGAGAGAGAGAGCGAGAGGGGGGAAGAGAGAGAGCGAGAGAGAGGGAAGAGAGAGAGAGAGAGGGAAGAGAGAGAGGGAAGAGAGAGAGAGAGGGGGGGGAAGAGAGAGAGAAGAGAGAGAGGGGGGGAAGAGAGAGAGAAGAGAGAGAGGGGGGGAAGAGAGAGAGAGGGGGGGGAAGAGAGAGAGAGGGGGGGAAGAGAGAGAGAGGGGGGGAAAGAGAGAGAGAGGGGGGGAAAGAGAGAGAGAGGGAGAGGGGGAAAGAGAGAGAGCGAGAGGGGGGAAGAGAGAGAGAGAGAGGGAAGAGAGAGAGAGAGAGGGGGGGAAGAGAGAGAGAAGAGAGAGAGGGGGGGAAGAGAGAGAGAAGAGAGAGAGGGGGGAAGAGAGAGAAGAGAGAGGGGGAAGAATGAGAGAGAGGGGGAAGAAAGGGAAGAGAGAGAGGGGGAGGAGAGGGAAGAGAGAGCGGGAAGAAAGGGAAGAGAGAGGGCAAAGAGAGAGAGGGGGGAGAGAGAGAGGGGGGAGAAAGAGAGAGAGGGGGAAGAAAGGGAAGAGAGAGAGGGGGAAGAAAGGGAAGAGAGAGGGGGAAGAGAGAGAGAGGGGGAAGAAAGAGAAGGGGGAGAGAGAGAGGGGGAGGAGGGGGAAGAAAGGGAAGAGAGAGGGGGAAGAGAGAGAGAGGGGGAAGAAAGAGAGGGGGGAGAGTGTTTGACCTCTGACCTGGAAGATGACGAGCTCCGCCGCCTCCACTTTCCGCTGCTCAGCTATGATGTCATCACAGAGTCGACCCTCCTTCCAGGCTTGCATGGTCTCCTCTCCGTACTTGAAGTGCTCCGGGTTCTTCACCTCACCTGACAAAGGGACAGAACAGCAGCAACGTCAAGCGTGTGTGTAGTTTGTTGGCACGTGTGTTGGCATGTGTGAGCATGTGTGTGTGTGTGCGTTGGCGTGTGTGTTGGCATGTGTGTGTGTACCTGTGATATCCTCCACTGTGGCGGAGGCTTTGAAGTTCATGGCGTAAAGATCAGACACAACAACCTTGTATCCCTGCTGTTTGAGGGCTTCCACGGCAACATCCTTCGCTGCCGAGTTAAAGGACCCTCCACTCTGATGAGCGTACACAATCAGCACTGTCTTCTGAGCTGGTACACACACACACACACACACAATCAGCACTGTCTTCTGAGCTGGTACACACACACACACACACACACACACACACACACACACACACACACACACACACACACACACACACACACACACACACACACACACACACACACAGGGTGTATGATAAGGTGGTGGATGGATCAGTCATAATTGCTTCCCTAAAACAATACTACACATCAAGTTACATTTCATTATGAATGTGTTATTATCTGGTTTTTACTCACTCTTAGATAAAAAGGGTACCAAAAGGGTTCTGTGGCTGTCGCCATAGGAGAACCCTTTTGGAACCAAAAAGAGTTCTACCTGGAACCCAAAAGGAGTTTTTCAAAAGGGTTCTTCTATGGGAACAGCTGAAAAAAAAACTTTTTGGTTCTAGATAACAACTTTTTTCCTAAGAACGTATGTCATTACTGTATTATTACTGTGTCTACATTCCACATGGCACCCTATTCCCTTTATAGTGCACTACTTTTGACCAGGGTCCAATAGGGTGCTGCACTATATAGGGCAGTGTTTCCCAGCTCCAGTCCTCCAGTCATCCCAACAGTACACATGGTTGTTGTAGCCCCTGACAAACTTCCCTGATTCAACATGTCAACAAATCATCAAACCCTCAGTGAGTTGAATCAGGGGTGATTTGGACCTCAGCCTGTATTAGTGGGCTATTACCCAGGATAACAGGAAACATCATGAACACCTTCTAGGTTTGTTTGCAGCAATGACAATTTCACCTTTCGTCTCAATGAGCAGTAGACGGCTTGTACATTCCTAATGTTCTGTACCTGTGTACAGCAGTCAGTCATCACATACTTTCAGAGAGAATCGTGTAGGGAAAACATGTCTGGTAAGTCTGCCATTTGGGGGGGGGGTACAAAAACAATATCCTATTTCACACAGCACTGACTGTAGGCTGGCCAGGAGGCTCCACACCATCCTCCTACTACAGAGTCTTGAAGTGAGCCCCTGGCTATCTGTAAATAAATAAAAAACTAGAAAATAGGAGGATGTTTGTCACGACTTCCGCCGCAGTCAGCCCCTCTCTTTGTTCGGCTGCGTTCGGCGGTCGACGTCACCGTCTTTCTAGCCATCGCCGCTCCATTCTTTATCCATTGGTTTTGTCTTGTTCCATTCATATCTGGTTTGCATTCCCCAATCACACTAACTGTATTTATTCCTCTGTTCCCCCTCATGTCTGTGTGAGATAGTTTGTGTTACGTGTTTATTGTTGACGCGCCAGACTGGTTTGTTTTTCCGTGTTATTTCACCAAGATGTTGTTTGTTAAACATAATTCTTGTGACTGTTTTGTGCTTTTGCCTCAATAAAGTGTGCGCCTGTTCACAAATCTCTGCTCTCCTGCACCTGACTTCGCTAATGTTTGAAATTATTTAGACTTTCACTTTTGATAATTAACTTCTTTTTTTTTTTTTTTTTGCAATTACATTTACTTTTGATACTTAAGTATATTTAAAACCAAATACTTTTCAGACTTTTTCAAGTAGTATTTTACTGGGTGACATTTCACTTTTACTTGAGTCATTTCTATGAAGGTATATTTGACTGTTTCCACAAGTGACAATACACCATGTTTGTGTTTGTTAATAAACTACAACGGAACATTTGTATAAAGCTGTACAAGTTCAATAATGCTGATCACAATAATCTGCTTTAAAGAATAAAAAAGCGGAGTGGTTTTGTCATTATAGCGTTTGCATAAATCTTAGTCAGTATAGCAACACAAAGTACTAAGGCATCAGCACATGATCACACCACTTGTTGGCTATTTACTCAAACACTGGACAAATGCATGACAACTTTAAATGCAGCTGAACAAGCCAGCAGGATAATGAAATATAAACCAAAGCATCTGAAAGCAGAGATATTGTAAATGCACTGATATATCACCATTGAGACTTACCCATGACGCGTGTTTATGATCGGCCTTCCCCGGATCTGGGCGCTCGCTCTTCTGCAACTCGACGGGAAAACTCTGGAACCGCCTGCTGATATTCGCGTGAGAAACATTTGATTGAAACTGAGATTGAGCCGGTTACACAACACTAGAGTCTCGAGTTACACGTACACAAAGAATAAGAAAGAAAGAAACGTCCTGTAGCCTCGTCAGCCATGGGACGGACCAGTCTAACCAGACGTGTTTTAAAGTCCGGAAATGTTACAGTCAGTTGACCAGTTGAGGAGAGAATGATTGGTTTACTACCTTTGGCTTTGGGAAAACACTGTTTTGTGGTATTTTTCTGTGTATTAGACCATTCATATGGGTACCATGGGTTTATCCGACTTAAGTGCTCTTCATTAGCGATGCGTAAAGAAACATTGGCAAGTCCAAAATGCTCTCACACCTACTCTGGAACTGTTTGGACATGTAAAAGGTGTTCCACCACTGGACTCCCTAAAACACGGTACTTCGCCCGAAGTGAATTACGTAGCATGTTAGGAAAGAATTTCGCAAACTCTTTTCCTAACCTTAACCTAATTTTCCGAACATGATACGTTTCTTCTCCAAACCTGCTGCGGAAATTGTTCTAACCTGCTACGAAAAAGCAACTTTCGGTTGTAGCTGTATCGAAGTGGCGTGTTTTCAGGCTGTCCCGTTCCATCACACAGTACACCTATAGTGCTGCGTGCCGCCTCAGTATTTGCGTGAGGTCGGGACCAGTGCGAAATGCGCCATGACATTATGACTAGTCTCAAAACCAAGACTGACTGGTCTGACCAGTCTTCGGACTGTGTGGAATGTCACTTGCACACTTTTGTCACCCCTCACTGGAACGACAGGCAGGCAGGGAGGCAGACAGACAGACAGACAGACAGACAGGCAGGCAGGCAGGCAGACAGACAGACAGGCAGACAGGCAGACAGACAGACAGGTTGGGACAGCTGATAAACTGGAATTCTAATTCAACCATAGGTCAAGATGAACTTGCTGTCTTTATATAGCCGCACAATAATGACATAGCCCACATTCTACAAGTAGGACACACACAGGTGTCCCACGAACATCAAACACGTTCACCTATAGATTCAATGTATGTATTATTTTATGTAAACAGCTAATTGCAGGCCAAGTTTCTGCACAGTAATCCGTTCTACAATGTGCTGTGTCATAATGGGCTCCGTTTCCTGGTCTATAGTAGTACCACTATATAGGGAATAGGGCTCTGGTCTATAGTAGTACCACTATACAGGGAATAGGGCTCTGGTCTATAGTAGTACCACTATATAGGGAATAGGGCTCTGGTCTATAGTAGTACCACTATATAGGGAATAGGGCTCTGGTCTATAGTAGTACCACTATATAGGGAATAGGGCTCTGGTCTATAGTAGTACCACTATATAGAGAATAGGACTCTGGTCTATAGTAGTACCACTATATAGGGAATAGGGCTCTGGTCTATAGTAGTACCACTATATAGGGAATAGGACTCTGGACTATAGTAGTGCACTATATAGGGTGCCATTTGGTATACCCTCCTGCTCTCAATCTTCATCACATGACTCTGGACCCGGTGATCTCATGACAGACAATTTGTTCTCTGTTCAAAATTCCTAGATTTGGGGCCTAGTTACCTCAGTAGAATATAACAATAGATTTGGGGCCTAGTTAGTCCAGTACAATATAACAATAGATTTGAGTCCTAGTTAACCTCAGTACAATATAACAATAGATTTGGGGCCTAGTTAGTCCAGTACAATATAACAATAGATTTGAGTCCTAGTTAACCTCAGTACAATATAACAATAGATTTGAGTCCTAGTGTCACGTCCTGACCAGTAAAAGGGGTTATTTGTTATTGTAGTTTGGTCAGGGCGTGGCAGGGGGTGTTTTTCTGTGTGTTTTGGGGTTATATTCTATGTCCTTTTTTCTATGTTTTGTATTTCTTTGTTTTGGCCTGGTATGGCTCTCAAGCTGTACTGCGTTGTCGCTGATTGGGAGCCATACTTAGGTAGCCTGTTTTCCTTTGGGTTTTGTGGGTGGTTAATTTCTGTTTAGTATTTTGTAGACCTGACAGAACTGTTTGGCTGTCATTTTCTCTTTGTTTATTGTGTTTTCAGAATATATATTAAATGATGAGCACTCACCACGCTGCACCTTGGTCTACTCCATTCAACAGACGTTACCCCAGTACAATATAACAATAGATTTGGGGCCTAGTTAGTCCAGTACATTAGAACAATAGATTAGGGGCCTAGTTAGTCCAGTACAATAGATTAGGGGCCTAGTTAGTCCAGTACATTAGAACAATAGATTTGAGGCCAAGTTAGTCCACTACAATAGATTTGGTGCCTAGTTACCTCAGTAAAATATAACAATCGATTCAGGGCCTAGTCAGTCCAGTACAATAGAACAATAGATTTGAGGCCTAGTTACCTCAGTATACTAGAACAATAGATTTGAGGCCTAGTTACCTCAGTACACTAGAACAATAGATTTGGGGCCTAGTTAGTAAGGTACAATAGATTTGGGGCCTAGTTACCTCAGTACAATATAACAATAGATTTGGGGCCTAGTTACCTCTGTACAATAGAACGATAGATTTGGGGCCTAGTTACCGCTGTACAATAGAACAATAGATTTGGGGCCTAGTTACCTCAGTACAATAGAACAATAGATGTGGGGCTTAGTTAGTCCAGTACAATAGAACAATAGATGTGGGGCCTAGTTAGTCCAGTACAATAGATTTGGGGCCTAGTTAGTCCAGTACAATATATTTGGGGCCTAGTTAGTCCAGTACAATAGATTTGGGGCCTAGTTAGTCTAGTACAATAGATTTGGGGCCCAGTTAGTCCAGTACAATAGAACAATAGATTTGGGGCCTAGTTACCTCAGTACAGTAGAACAATAGATTTGAGTCCTTGTTAGTCCAGTACAATAGAACAATAGATTTGGGGCCTAGTTAGTCCAGTACAATATAACAATATATTTGGGGCCTAGTTAGTCCAGTAGAATAGAACAATAGATTTGGGGCCTAGTTACCTCAGTACAATAGAGCAATAGATGTGGGGCCTAGTTAGTCCAGTACAATAGAACAATAGATCTGAGTCCTAGTTACCTCAGTACAATAGAACAATAGATTTGAGGCCTAGTTAGTCCAGTACAATATAACAATAGTCGGGGCCACAGTGTCTCCTTACCCCTCCTGTCTCAGCCTCCAGTGTTTATGCTGCAGTAGTTTATGTGTCGGGGGGCTAGGGTCAGTCTGTTATATCTGGAGTATTTCTCCTGTCTTATCCGGTGTCCTGTGTGAATTTAAGTATGCTCTCTCTAATTCTCTCTTTCTTTCTTTCTCTCTCTCGGAGGACCTGAGCCCTAGGACCATGCCTCAGGACTACCTGGCATGATGACTCCTTGTTGTCCCCAGTCCATCTGGCCGTGCTGCTGCTCCAGTTTCAACTGTTCTGCCTGCGGCTATGGAACCCTGACCTGTTCAATGTGATTACTATTATTTGACCATGCTGGTCATTTATGAACATTTGAACATCTTGGCCATGTTCTGTTATAATCTCCACCCGGCACAGCCAGAAGAGGACTGGCCACCCCTCAGAGCCTGGTTCCTCTATAGGTTTCTTCCTAGGTTCCTGCCTTTCTAGGGAGTTTTTCCTAGCCACTGTGCTTCTACACCTGCATTGCTTTCTGTTTGGGGTTTTAGGCTGGGTTTCTGTACAGCACTTTGTGACATCAGCTGATGTAAGAAGGGCTATATAAATAAAAATACATTTTATTTTGATGTGGGGCCTAGTTAGTCCAGTACAATAGACCAATGGATTTGAGTCCTAGTTACCCCAGTACAATAGAACCTACATATGTTGTCTCTATGGCATGGAAATGATGATGAGAATATTGGAAACATGCTTTCACTGGTTATGCCACAGTGGTATCTATTGTTTTTGGATACTGTATAAGGCTAACAACCTCTATCTGTCTCAGTCTAACAGAACATTCTTGGAGTCCTGAGTCATACGGATACTGGGCCACCTGGTGTCAACTCAGGGTATGAGAGGCAGAGAGGTTTGAAACGTCTTTGTGAAAGGTAGCAGGACTTGCAATTACATATCTAGCCAGCAGATGGCAGCAGTGGCTGTAGCAGGTATATAGGAATACATTGTGTTCAGAAAGTATTCATACCCCCCTGTCTTTTTCCACATTATGTTGTGTTACAGCCGGAATTCAAATTTGATCAACTTGAGATTTTGTGTCACTGGCCTACACACAATACCCCATAATGTCAAAGTGGAATTATGTTTTTAGATTTTTTGTTGTTGTGATTAATAGAAAATAAAAAGCTGAAATGTCTTGAGTCACTAAATATTCTACCCGTTTGTTATGGCTAATCTAAATAAGTTCAGGAGTAAACATTTTCTCAACAAGTCACATAATGAATTGCATCGATTCACTCTGTGTGCAAAAATAGTGTTTAACATGAGTTTTGAATGACTACCTCATCTTTGTACTCCACACATACCATTATCTTTAAGGTCCCTCAGTTGAGCAGTGAATTTCAAACACAGATTCACCCAGAAAGACCAGGGAGGTTTTCCAATGCCTCACAAAGAAGGGCGCCTATTGGTAGATGGGTAAAAATATATATATAAAAAAAACATACATTAAATATCCCTTTTGAGCATGGTGAAGTTGTTAATTACACTTTGGATGATTTATAAAAACACAAAGTCACAACAAAAGATACAGGTGTCCTTCCTAACTTATTTGCAATGAGGCCAATGGTGTCTTTGAAACAGTTACAGAGTTTAATGGCTGTGATAGGAGAAAACTGAGGATGGATCAATACTCCACAATACTAACCTAATTGACAGAGTGAAAAGAAGGAAGACTTGTACAAAACAAAATATTCCAAACATGCATCCTGTTTGCAACAAGGTAACAAAGTAAAACTGCAAAAAAATGTGGCAAAGAAATGAATTATGTCCTGAATACAAAGTGTTATGTTTGGGGCAAATCCAAAACAACACATCACTCTTCATATTTTCCAGCACTGTGGTGGCTGCATCACGTTATGGGTTTGCTTGTCATCGGCAAGGACTTGGGAGTTTTTGGGGGGGATAAAAAGAAACGGAATAGAGCTAAGCACAGGCACAATCCTAGAGGAAAACCTGTTCAGTCTGCTTTCCACCAGACACTGGGAGATGAATTCACCTTTCAGCAGGACAATAATCTAAAACACAAGGCCAAATATACACTGAAGTTGCTTACCAAGACGACATTGAATGTTTCTGAGTAGCCGAGTTACAATTTTGACTTAAATCGGCATTAAAATATATGGCAAGACTTCAAAATTGCTGTATAGCAAAAATCAACAACCAACTTGATGGATTTTTAAGAATTTGTGAATAATGTGCAAATATTGTACAAAATCTTTGTGTGCAAAAAGACTCACAGCTGTAATCGCTGCCAAAGGTGATTCGAACATGTGTTGATTCATTGCAAGCGGTACCGGAGTGCCAAGTCTAGGACAAAAAGGCTTCTCAACAGTTTTTACCCCCAAGCCATAAGACTCCTGAACAGGTAACCAAATTGTTACCCGGACTATTTGCATTGTGTGGACTATTTGCATCTGTTTATCATATATGCATAGTCACTTTAACCATATCTACATGTGCATACTACCTCAATCAGCCTGACTAACCGGTGTCTGTATGTAGCCTCGCTACTGTTATTTTCAAATGTCTTTTTACTGTTGTTTTATTTCTTTACTTACCTACACACACACACACACACACAAATTTTTTTCGCACAATTGGTTAGAGCCTGTAAGTAAGCATTTCACTGTAAGGTCTACACCTCTTTTATTCGGCGCATGTGACAAATAAACTTTGATTTGATTTGAATATACACTACCGTTCAAAATTTTGGGGTCACTTAGAAATGTCCTTGTTTTTGAAAGAAAAGCACCATTTTTGTCCATTAAAATAACATCAAATTGATCCGAAATACAGTGTAGACATTGCTAATGTTGTAAATTACTATTGTAGCTGGAAACGGCTGTTTTTTTACGGAATATCTACATAGGCGTACAGAGGCCCATTATCAGCAACCATCACTCCTGTGTTCCAATGACACGTTGTGTTAGCTAATCCAAGTTTATCATTTTAAAAGGCTAATTGATCATTAGAAATCCTTTTGCAATTATGTTAGCACAGCTGAAAACTGTTGTTCTGATTAAAGAAGCAATAAAACTGGCCTTCTTTAGACTAGTTGAGTATCTGGAGCATCAGCATTTGTGGGTTCGATTACAGGATCAAAATGGCCAGAAACAAAGAACTTTCTTCTGAAACTCGACAGTCTATTCTTGGTCTGAGAAATGAAGGCTATTCCATGTGAGAAATTGCCAAGAAACTGAGAGAGAGACAGAGAGACAGAGAGAAAAAGAGAGAGAAAGAGAGAGTTGTATAACGCTCTGTACTACTCCCTTCACAGAACAGCACAAACTGGCTCTAAGCAGAATAGAAAGAGGAGTGGGAGGCTCCGGTGCACAACTGAGCAAGAGGACAAGTACATAAGAGGGTCTGGTTTGAGAAACAGACGCCTCACAAGTCCTCAACTGGCAGCTTCATTAAATAGTACCCGCAAAACACCAGTCTCAACGTCAACAGTGTAGAGGCGACTCCGGGATGCTGGCCATCTTGGCAGAGTTCCTCTGTCCAGTGTCTGTTCTTTTGCCCATCTTAATCTTTTCTTTTTATTGGCCAGTCTGAGATATGGCTTTTTATTTGCACGTGCACGTTGCTCTCCACCCAACAATCACCCCAGAGCATCTGCACGACCACTCCCACCTGAGGAAGTAGACAGTAGGGATATTTGCCAAGTCTCTAAAGGATGTGGCACTTGGTAGACAAACACCCCATGATGCACTGGACAGAGGACCACCCAGAAACCCTCTGGACGATTGATCATTTGGTACAAATCCGAACTACAAAATCGAATTGATCCACTCAAAATGGGAAATATCTCATTTGGTTAAAACTGAAAAAAGAACTTGTACTGACAGAATCCCCATATTAATTAGAGGAGTTATTCCCCACCCCTGAGGAAGAGATGTTTCCAGGCTCAGGGAAATGTGCTAATCTGTGGGGACACAAATGGGCGCACAGGAACACTACCTGATCTAACGACCACACGAAGGGACAGCTTTATTACAGGCCATACTGTTTCTAACTGTCTTCATCTCCCCCATAGGAACAACAGACAGCACCATCAACAAAAACGGAAGGGATCTGTTGCAGCTCTGTTTATGCCTGGGTCTGTACTTTGTCAATGGTAGGTTACGGGGGGACTCTTTGGTGGAGATTCACCTATTTCTCACCTCTTGGCCACAGCACAGTAGACTATATGATTACAGACATTGACCCTTTTTCTCTCAGCTCATTCACTGTCAAGCCACTAACACCTCTGTCTGATCACAGCCAAATTACGTTGTTCCTCAAAAGAACAGACATGGAAAAAACCACACATTCACAGCCCAGTAAGCTGTACAACATCAGAAATTCTTACAGAAGGGCCCTCAACAGCACAGAAGAATACCAGAAAGCAACCAGTAACCAAGAAATCCAAACACTCTTAGATAACTTTCTGGATACCACATTCACTCACAGTAAAGAAGGCATCAATCTAGCAGTAAAAAACATCAACAATATATTCAGGCCAACAGCAAAAGAAGCACAACTGAAATTGATTAAAAAAAACATAAAAAAATAGGTCACAGACGACAACTGGTTTGATGCAGATTGTAAAATTATGAGGAAAAAACCTAGAGCACTATCCAACCAAAACCACAGAGACCTAAATAATGGTGAATTACAAATAATTGTGATGTACGCCTTCATTACTGTGAGACTTTAAAACTCTATAAACTTACACTCACAACCAAAAAAAGCACAGTACAACAGCAAGCAACTGACACTAATTGAGGAGTCCATAAACACAAACAACTTCTGGAAAAATTATAAACCCCCCCCCCCCCCAAATATATCTAAACTAGAAGAATTAGTGATACAAAATGGTGACATATGGACAACCCATTTTAAAACACTCTGCAACTCCATTCAAACTGACGCAAAACGCAGAACAACGGCAAATTCATCACAAGTTGAATGGATTAGAAAAAGCTATAAAGGACAATCAAAATCCGTTGGACTCCCTAATTACTGACCAGGAGCTCAATAAGAAACTTCAGGGCCTCAAATAAAATAAAATAAAAGCATGCAGACCTGATGACATCCTAAATGAGATGCTCAAATTCACTAGTACAAAATTGCAATTGGCTATATTAAAACTGTTTAATTTGATCCTGGGTGTAGGTCCTTTTCCTGACATCTGGAATCAGGGACTCATAACCCCAATCTTTAAGAACAGAGACAAATTTGACCCTAACAATTACAAAGGCATTTGTGTGAACAGTAACCTGGGGAAGGTTTTCTGTATGTAAGAGTTCTAAAACTTCCTTAACAAGCACAATGTCTTGAGCTAAAAGCCAAATTGGATTTATACCAAAACATCACACGACTGATCATATTTACACCCTACACACCCTGATAGATAAACATGTCCACCAAAATAATACCAAAATATACGCTTGCTTTATCGACTTCCAAAAAGCAGTTGATTCTATTTGGCATACAGGACTGTCCTACAAAGTTATTGAAAGTGGTGTAGGGGGTAAAACATATGACATAATTAAATCAATGTATACTGGCAATACGTGCAATATCAAAATTGGCAAGAAAATAACAGAAATATTTAACCAGGAGTCTTCGCGAGGCCTTCGCCAGGGTTGCAATCTGAGCCCTGCACCCTTCAATAGTTACATCAACAAATTGGTTATATTCTAGAACAATCCTCAGCCCCTGGTGTTAGTCTCCACAATTCAGAGGTTAAATGCCTGCTTTTCGCAGATAACCTATGCCTGCTGTCACCCACAGCACATGGCCTACAGCAGAGCCTGGACCTGCTAGAGCAGTACTGCCATACCTGGGCCCTGGCAGTAAACCTTAAAAATACAAAAATAATGATTTATAGAGTATAGAGTACTGCACACACTACAATTACTAAAGTTGAAACTGGACACCTTAATGGGGCAGTTAATGAACTGAGACAGAACGCGCACAGGGCATTTTACGGCAATAAAAAAACGAATTCAAATTGAAATACCTATTAAAATTTGGATAAAACTAATTAAATGTGTCATTCAACCAATTTAACCTTATGGCAGCGAGGTGTGGGGTCCACTTGCAAAAGAAGATTTCACCAAATGGGACAAACACCCCATTGAAACCTTGAATGCAAAATTCTGTAAGATTCTCCTACATGTCCAGAGAAAAACTACAAACAGTGCATGCAGGGCAGAATTAGGCCAATATCCACTAATAATAAAAACTCATAAAAGAGCAATTAAGTTTTGGAAACATCTAAAATACAGTGACCCCTCTCATATCATTACCAAGCCCTGCAATGTGAAGAGCGGAGCAAAGAAAAGAGTCCCCTCATCCAGCTGGTCCTGGGGCTGAGTTCACAAACCTGTTCTACTAACACACTGAAGCCTCAGGACCAGAACATCCAATCAATCAGAATAAACCAAATTACAACACAATCAAAACAAAACTACATTGCTTATTGGGAAACACAAGCACAAACCAAAAAACAGTGCTATCTGGCCCTAAATCGACAGTACACTGTGGCTAGCTATTTGACCTTAGAAAACCCTTGACAAAGTACCCACAAAACACCAGTCTCAATGTCAACAGTGAAGAGGCGACTACGGGATGCTGGAGTTCCTCTGTCCAGTGTCTGAGTTCCTTTGCTCATCTTAATCTTGTATTTTTATTGGCCAGTGTGGTGGCTAATTTCTGCATTACCAAATGAGGAGAGTTACAAACTTCACACACAAGTCAGTTATACTTAAAACTACATCTTTAATAATTAAGATGCTTTTGCAAAAGCACTTGACCTTCAATGATGCCATTTAAAAGTGATTACACAAAAGTACAAAGATCTTTTATACCCAAGACCCACCCCTCTCAACGTACATGACGAACAACAGATCTTAGGAACAGTTCACAAAGGTTAAGTTTTGTATGAAAGATATCTATAAAACATAGCAGACAGCAACTGCTGTATCAACAGTGTTCATTGTATAGACCAGTGTCTGGTCATCCTACCCCAAACTGGAACCGTCTCTCCCTGGTACGGTATAGAACAGAACCATTAGCTCATCCAATGGCATAAATCAATTGACAACTCTAGATACTCCCATCTCAAGTAAACCCCCTCTTGACTCCACTCCTGGACAAGCTCACTGAGGGGAGTGAGCCTCCAGGTCATACACTATCCCAGGATAAATGCAAGATCTAGAGAGAGGACATACAATGGTTCCAGACACTGCCACACACCTCCTCACAACATAGAAAAGGAGGGAGTGACTTGCGCACAGACATTGTGGAGACAAGTAATTGGTTCCCCATTAATCACGCCATCCCTTCACATGGTTTAAGAATAGGTAAAGACACATTCACATATGAAGACAATGTTTCATTCTGACTTCTCCCCTCTCTGGGCCCCAAGTGACTGAGCCCTAGCTAAGGGAAAAGTACAACTGTCAACACCAGAGTCCAAAGGGCACGCCATCCTAATGACAAGTATCTCACATAAGCATATTATACAAATAAAACATCTTAATTATCGATGTTACCCAACTAATACTGATTCATCCGCCACACCTGTCTGAGATATGGCTTTTTCTTTGTAACTCTGCCTAGAAGGCCAGCATCCCGGAGTCGCCTCTTCACTGTTGACATTAAGACTGGTGTTTTTTTGGGGTAATATTTAATTAAGCTGCCAGTTGAGGACTTGTGAGGCGTCTGTTTCTCAAACTAGACACTCTAATGCACTTGTCCTCTTGCTCAGTTGTGCACTGGGGCCACCCACTCCTTCTATTCTGGTCAGGGCCAGCCTTTTAAAATGATAAACTTGGATTAGCTAACACAACGTGCCATTGGAACACAGGAGTGATGGGCCTCTGCATGCCTATGTAGATATTCCATTAAAAATCATCAGTTTCCAGCTACAATAATCATTAACAACATTAACAACGTCTACACTGTATTTCTGATCAATTTGATGCTATTTTAATGGACCAAAAAATGTGCTTTTCTTTCAAAAACAAGGAAAAGTGACCCCAAAAGTGACCCCAAACTCTTCAATGGTAGTGTACATTGTCACGTCATGCCAATAAAGCACATTGAATTGAATTGAATTGAGAGAGAGAGAGAGAGAGGGAGAGGCAGACAGAGCGAGAGACACACAGAGAGAGAGACAAGGAGAGAGAGAGAGAGAAAGAGAGAGAAAGATAGAGGGAGACAGAGATATAGACAGAGAGAGAGACAGAGAGAGACAGAGACCGAGAGAGAGACACAGAGACAGAGACAGAGAGGGTGTCACGGTTGTTGTCGGTGAATGAGGACCAAAACGCAGCAGGTACGTGAATGCTCATCTTGATTTTTAATTATCTTCAAAATGAACGTACAAAATAACAAAACACGAACGATCAACAAAAACAGTCTGGTAAGGCACAAGGCAAAACACAGAACAATCACCCACAAATAACACATACAAACACACCCTAATATATGGGACTCTCAATCAAAGGCAGATAGACAACACCTGCCTTCAACTGAGAGTCCCAACCCCAATCAACCAAACATAGAAACACACACACACTAGACTAACCCTAGAATTAACTAAACATAAACCAAAACCCGGAAATACTAAATCAAACACCCTTTACACAAACACAACACCCCGAACCACATAAAACAAATACCCCCTGCCACGCCCTGACCAAACTACAAAACAATTAACCTTATATACTGGCCAGGACGTGACAGTACCCCCCCCTTAAAGGTGCTACCCCAGAAGCACCTTAACAAAAAATAACCCCAAGCAACACCAACAAAAAGTCCCCTTTTCTAAAGGGAGGGAAGGGAGGGTGGCTGCCGTCAACGACGGCACTGTGCGACACCCCCCCCTCCCCAACCCACCTATTTCTGGAGGTGGCTCTGGTTCCGGCCGTTCCAGGCTGTCGGGCCACTCTGGCATCGCCGAGGGGCAGTCGGGCCAGTCTGGCATCGCCGGGGGGCAGTCGGGGCAGTCTGGCAATTCGGGAGAGTCTGGGCAGTCTGGCAATTCGGGACAGTCTGGGCAGTCTGGCAATTCGGGACAGTCTGGGCAGTCTGGCCACTCCGGCAGTTCAGGGCAGTCTGGCCACTCCGGCAGTTCAGGGCAGTCTGGCCACTCCGGCAGTTCAGGGCAGTCTGGCCACTCTGGCAGTTCAGGGCAGTCTGGCCACTCCGGCAGTTCAGGGCAGTCTGGCCACTCCGGCAGTTCAGGGCAGTCTGGCCACTCCGGCAGTTCAGGGCAGTCTGGCCACTCCGGCAGTTCAGGGCAGTCTGGCCACTCCGGCAGTTCAGGGCAGTCTGGCCACTCCGGCAGTTCAGGGCAGTCTGGCCACTCCGGCAGTTCAGCGCAGTCTGACCACTCCGGCAGTTCAGCGCAGTCTGACCACTCCGGCAGTTCAGCGCAGTCTGACCACTCCGGCAGTTCAGCGCAGTCTGACCACTCCGGCAGTTCAGCGCAGTCTGACCTCTCTGGCGACTGTTGACTGGCGGGCAGCTCTGACGACTGTTGACTGGCGGGCAGCTCTGACGATGACTGTTGACTGGCGGGCAGCTCTGACGATGACTGTTGACTGGCGGGCAGCTCTGACGATGACTGTTGACTGGCGGGCAGCTCTGACGATGACTGTTGACTGGCGGGCAGATCTGATGATGACTGTTGACTGGCGGGCAGCTCTGATGATGACTGTTGACTGGCGGGCAGCTCTGATGATGACTGTTGACTGGCGGGCAGCTCTGATGAAGACTGTTGACTGGCGAGGCTGGGTTGACGCACTTGTAGCCTGGTGCGTGGTGCTGGTACTGGGCTTACCAGATTATGTACACGCACCTCCAGGCTAGTGCGGGGAGCGGGAACAGGACGAGTCGGACTGGGTTGACGCACTTCCGGGTCCGCACGAGAGACAGGAGCTGGAAACCCAGGGCTATGGAGGCGCACAGCCGGTCTAGATCTTACCTCCTGCACAACCCGCCTTGGCTGGATGGAACTAGTAGCCCTGTACGAGCGGGGTGCTCGTACAGGGCAGACTGGGCTGTGCAGGGGCCTGATGGTAGCCGTGCGTAGAGCGGGAGTTGGGTAGCCTGGTCCTCGGAGGCGTACCGGCGACCAGATGCGCTGCGCAGGCATCCTCCTACCAGGCTGGATGCCCGCTCTAGCACGGCACCTGCGAGGGGCTGGAATAACGCGCACCGGACTGTGCGTGCGTATGGGTGAGATAGTGCGCTCCTCAGCGAAACATAGCGCTCTCCACCCCATACGCTCCTCCATATAACCACGAGTAGCTGGCTTCCGGCTCTTCTTACGCCTAGCCAAACTACCCGTGTGCCCCCCCCCAAAATTTTCTTGGGGGTGCCTCTCGTGCTTCTCCTTCAGCGCGTACTTGGCCTCGTACCACCGCCTCTCTGCCTTGGCTGCCTCAATTTCCCACTGCGGGCGTCGATAATCCCCAGCCTGGTGCCAAGGTCCGGCCCCGTCCAGAACTTCCTCCCAAGTCCACTTCTCCTGCCAGTCCAACTCGAACTCCGTCTGCTCCTTCCTCTGCTGCTTGGTCCTTTGGTGGTGGGTGATTCTGTCACAGTTGTCTTCGTCTTCTGACGATAATGCGAAATCGTCATCAGAAAATGTGGACCAAAACGCAGCAGGTACGTGAATGCTCATCTTGATTTTTAATTATCTTCAAAATGAACGTACAAAATAACAAAACACGAACGATCAACAAAAACAGTCTGGTAAGGCACAAGGCAAAACACAGAACAATCACCCACAAATAACACATACAAACACACCCTAATATATGGGACTCTCAATCAAAGGCAGATAGACAACACCTGCCTTCAACTGAGAGTCCCAACCCCAATCAACCAAACATAGAAACACACACACTAGACTAACCCTAGAATTAACTAAACATAAACCAAAACCCGGAAATACTAAATCAAACACCCTTTACACAAACACAACACCCCGAACCACATAAAACAAATACCCCCTGCCACGCCCTGACCAAACTACAAAACAATTAACCTTATATACTGGCCAGGACGTGACAGAGGGAGACAGAGAGAGACAGAGAGAGAGACAGAGAGAGAGACAGAGAGAGACAGAGAGAGACAGAAGAGAGACCTGGAGAAGAGTCCCCTAAGCAAGCTGGTCCACGGGCTCTGTTCACAAACACAAACACACCCCACAGAGCCCCAGGACAGCAACACAATTACACCCAACCAAATCATGAGAAAACAAAAAGATAATTACTTGACACATTGGAAAGAATTAACAAAAAAACAGAGCAAACTAGAATGCTATTTGGCCCTAAACAGAGAGTACACAGTGGCAGAATACCTGACCACTGTGACTGACCCAAACTTAAGGAAAGCTTTGACTATGTACAGACTCAGTGAGTATAGCCTTGCTATTGAGAAAGACCGCCATAGGCAGACGTGGTCTCAAAAGAAGACAGGTTATGTGCACACTGCCCACAAAATGAGGTGGAAACAGAGCTGCACTTCCTAACCTCCTGCCCAATGTATGACCATATTAGAGACACATATTTCCCTCAGATTATACAGATCCACAAAGAACTTGAAAACAATCCCAATTTTGATAAACTCCCATATCTATTGGGTGAAATACCACAGTGTGCCATCACAGCAGCAAGATGTGTGACCTGTTGCCACAAGAAAAGGGCAACCAGTGAAGAACAAACACCATTGTAAATACAACTCATATTTATGTTTATTTATTTTCCCTTTTGTACTTTAACCATTTGTACGTCGTTTCAACACTGTATATATACATACTATGACATCTGTAATGTCTTTATTTATTTGGAATTTCTGTGAGTGTAATGTTTACTGTTCATTTTTATTGTTTATTTCACTTTTGTATATTATCTACCTCATTTGCTTTGGCAATGTGAACATATGTTTCCCATGACAATAAAACCCCTTGAATTGAATTGAGACAGAGAGAGAGAGAGAGAGCGAGAGACAGAGAGAGAGGGAGGCAGAGAGAGAGAGAGAGAGAGAGAGAGAGAGAGAGAGAGAGAGAGAGAGAGAGAGAGAGAGGAGACAGAGAGAGAGAGGGAGACAGAGAGAGACAGAGGGAGACAGAGAGGGAGACAGAGAGAGACAGACAGAGAGAGGGAGACAGAGAGAACGTACAGATTAGTGATCGAACCAGAGTGGAACTGAAACATAAACACACAGAGGGACATGCAAACAAACTGAAGTCAAAATCTCACATCAACCCGGACTCTCTCTCTGACTTCTCTGCTGAATATGAATGGTAAAATACGTCATATTGACTTTGTGGGCTGAGTTGAGTTCTTAGTGAGAATAAAGAAAGGCATTAGGTTGTACAAACCTGACCACAATAACTGACACTTTGGCATATAGGGACTTGACACATCCCTAAAACACCATTACACAATATCCTCCTCTTGTTGTAGAACAGAAGCTGATGCCCTGCTCTAATGTAAGCCAACTAAAGGTCTTGACAGACAGACACAACTCTTATCCAGAGAGACTTACAGCAACTGACTCTTATCCAGAGACACTTACAGCAACTGACTCTTATCCAGAGAGACTTTACAGCAACTGACTCTTATCCAGAGAGACTTACAGCAACGGACTCTTATCCAGAGAGACTTTACAGCAACTGACTCTTACCCAGAGAGACTTTACAGCAACTGACTCTTATCCAGAGAGACTTTACAGCAAATGACTCTTATCCAGAGAGACTTTACAGCAACTGACTCTTACCCAGAGAGACTTTACAGCAACTGACTGGATGTGAGATGGACATTAAAGACTGGTCAGATTGGTGAGTGGTACTACAGATTTCTAATTCTAGATGGATCATACGGATTGGCCCGATGACGCCCCAGAGGAGCGGTGAAATAAACACTTTTTAGACTTATTTTATCTAATTTATCATATTCAGCTGAATAATATGTTGATGATTGGTTCATTAAACAGAATCAGGTGTTTTAGTCCAGCCCTGCACTAATGTATCATATTCAGCTGAATAATATGTTGATGGTTGGTTCATTATAAAGAATCAGGTGTTTTAGTCCAGCCCTGCACTAATGCATAATATTCAGCTGAATAATATGTTGATGGTTTATTATACAGAATCAGGTGTGTACAGAACCATGGTTACATCAGTTGATGGGGACAAAAGAGTCTGGTTGGGCTTTAACTCCTCAGCTCTGGTCTATAGTAGTACCACTATATAGGGAATAGGGCTCTGGTCTATAGTAGTACCACTATATAGGGAATAGGGCTCTGGTCTATAGTAGTACCACTATATAGTGAATAGGGCTCTGGTCTATAGTAGTACCACTATATAGGGAATAGGGTGCCATTTGGGACCAAGATTCACCCCTGCTAGTCCTGGCTTGCTTAAGTAATTCTGTAAAGCGTTTGGGTTGTCATTTAGTTTTTCAGCTGAGAAATGGTTGAGTGAGTGCAGTCAGTGTTTACTCCAGTCGTTTGTCTGGTGCTCCGTTCGTCCGTCCGTCCGTCCGTCCGTCTACTACTGGTCTGGTTCTGTGTGTCTGGGTCTCTCTCTGACCTCCTGACTCTCTCTGGGTCTGGGTCTCTCTCTGACCCCCTGACTCTCTCTGTGTCTGGGTCTCTCTCTGACCCCCTGACTCTCTCTGGGTCTGGGTCTCTCTCTGAACCCCTGACTCTCTCTGTGTCTGGGTCTCTCTCTGGGTCTGGGTCTCTCTCTGGGTCTGGGTCTCTCTCTGACCCCCTGACTATCTCTGGGTCTGGTTCTGTGTATCTGGGTCTCTCTCTGACCCCCTGACTCTCTCTGGGTCTGGGTCTCTCTCTGACCCCCTGACTCTCTCTGTGTCTGGTTCTCTCTCTGGGTCTGGGACTCTCTCTGGGTCTGGGTCTCTCTCTGACCCCCTGACTCTCTCTGTGTCTGGGTCTCTCTCTGGGTCTGGGTCTCTCTCTGGGTCTGGGTCTCTCTCTGACCCCCTGACCCTCTCTGGGTCTGGGTCTCTCTCTGACCCCCTGACTCTCTCTGGGTCTGGTTCTGTGTGTCTGGGTCTCTCTCTGACCCCCTGACTCTCTCTGGGTCTGGTTCTGTGTATCTATCACTATAAGGATGTGTCAGTCACTATAAGGATGAATCTGTCACTATAAGTGAAATGCAACTTTTTAGGGAAGTTAGAAACCAATATACACAAGCAGTTAGAAAAGCCAAGGCTAGCTTTTTCAAGCAGAAATTTTCTTCCTGCAACACAAACTCTAAAAAGTTCTGGGACATTGTAAAGTCCATGGAGAATAAGAGCACCTCCTCCCAGCTGCCCACTGCACTGAGGATAGGAAACTCTGTCACCACCGATAAATCCGCGATAATTGAGAATTTCAATAAGCATTTTTCTACGGCTGGCCATGCTTTCCACCTGGCCACCCCTACCCCGGTCAACAGCACTGCATCCCCACAGCAACTCGCCCAAGCCTTCCCCATTTCTCCTTCTCCCAAATCCAGTCAGCTGATGTTCTGAAAGAGCTGCAAAATCTGGACCCCCACAAATCAGCCGGGCTAGACAATCTGGACCCTTTCTTTCTAAAAGTATCTGCCGAAATTGTTGCAACCCCTATTACTAGCCTGTTCAACCTCTCTTTCGTGTCGTCTGAGATTCCCAAAGATTGGAAAGCAGCTGCGGTCATCCCCCTCTTCAAAGGGGGAGACACTCTTGACCCAAATTGCTACAGACCTATATCTATCCTACCCTGCCTTTCTAAGGTCTTCGAAAGCCAAGTTAACAAACAGATCACCGACCATTTAGAATCCCACCCTACCTTCTCCACTATGCAATCTGGTTTCAGAGCTGGTCATGGGTGCACTTCAGCCACGCTCAAGGTCCTAAACGATATCTTAACCACCATCAATAAGAAACAGTACTGTGCAGCCGTATTCATTGACCTGGCCAAGGCTTTCGACTCTGTCAATCACCACATCCTCATTGGCAGACTCAACAGCCTTGGTTTCTCAAATGATTGCCTCGACTGGTTCACCAATGTCACGTCCTGACCAGCAGATGGAGCTGTTGTAGTAGTTTTGGGGTCAGGACGTGGCAGTCTTGTGTGTGTGAATGTTCTGTGTTGGTCTTGTGACTCCTGATCAGGAACAGCTGGGGATCGTTGTTCCTGATTGGGAGTCATATATGTAGGAGTATGTTTGTCACTTGGTTTTGTGGGTACTTGTTTTTGTACTGCGTTTGTGAGTCTGCAAAACTGTTCGTGTCGTGAGTACTGTCTATTATTTTGTTTTTCCTGTGGATGCCCTTTCGTTTTACCATTAAAAGCATGAGTATCCACAAACCTGCTGCGCCTTGGTCCTATTCTCTCCCATACGACATTTTCTGTGAGGACTACGACATTTTCTGTGACAGAACTACCCACCACCAAAGGACCAAGCAGCGGACGAACGAGGAGGAAGGATGGACCTGGGAGGACAAGTTAAGGGAGCTAAGGGAACCCGAGAGGCAGTCCCAATAATTTTTTAGGGGGGGGCACAAGGGCTGTTTGGCGGGGCAAGGATGGAGCCCCAGGCCAGCTCCCCGCACTAGCCCTGAGGTGCGTGTCTCCAGGCTGGCACATCTGGTACCAGCCCCACGCATCAGGCGTCTAGTGCATAAGCCCAGCCTCGCCAGTCAAGAGTCACCAGAGCTGCCCGCCAGTCAAGAGTCACCAGAGCTGCCCGCCAGTCAAGAGTCACCAGAGCTGCCCACCAGTCGTAAGTCGCCAGAGCTGCCCGCCAGTCGTAAGTCGCCAGAGCTGCCCGCCAGTCGTAAGTCGCCAGAGCTGCCCGCCAGTCGTAAGTCCCCAGAGGTGCCCGCCAGTCGTAAGTCGCCAGAGCTGCCCGCCAGTCGTAAGTCGCCAGAGCTGCCCGCCAGTCAAGAGTCGCCAGAGCTGCCCGCCAGTCGTAAGTCGCCAGAGCTGCCCGCCAGTCGTAAGTCGCCAGAGGTGCCCGCCAGTCGTAAGTCGCCAGAGCTGCCCGCCAGTCGTAAGTCGCCAGAGCTGCCCGCCAGTCAAGAGTCGCCAGAGCTGCCCGCCAGTCGTAAGTCGCCAGAGCTGCCCGCCAGTCGTAAGTCGCCAGAGATGCCCGCCAGTCAGGAGTCGCCAGAGCTGCCCGCCAGTCAGGAGTCGCCAGAGCCGCCCGCCAGTCAGGAGTCGCCAGAGCCGCCCGCCAGTCAGGAGTCGCCAGAGCCGCCCGCCAGTCAGGAGTCGCCAGAGCCGCCCGCCAGTCAGGAGCCGCCAAAGCCGCCTGCTAGTCAGGAGCCGCCAGAGTGGCCCGTCTGCCCGGAGATGCCAGAGTGGCCCGTCTGCCAGGAGATGCCCGAGTGGCCCGTCTGCCCGGATCTGCCCGAGTGGCCCGTCTGCCCGGATCTGCCCGAGTGGCCCGTCTGGCCCGTCTGCCCGGAACTGCCAGAGTGGCCCGACTCTCTTCTCTGTATATATCAATGATGTCGCTCTTGCTGCTGGTGAGTCTCTAATCCACCTCTACGCAGACGATACCATTCTGTATACTTCTGGCCCTTCTTTGGACACTGTGTTAACAGCCCTCCAGACAAGCTTCAATGCCATACAACTCTCCTTCCGTGGCCTCCAACTGCTCTTAAATACAACTAAAACTAAATGCATGCTCTTCAACCGATCGCTGCCTGACCCGCCCGCCCGTCCAGCATCACTACTTTGGATGGTTCTGACTTAGAATATGTGGACAACTACAAATGCATAGGTGTCTGGTTAGACTGTAAACTCTCCTTCCAGACTCACATAAAACATCTCCAATCCAAAGTTAAATCTAGAATTGGCTTCCTATTTTGCAACAAAGCATCCTTCACTCATGCTGCCAAACATACCCTCGTAAAACTGACCATCTTACCGATCCTCGACTTTGGCGATGTCATTTACAAAATAGCCTCCAACACCCTACTCAACAAATTGGATGCAGTCTATCACAGTGCCATCCTTTTTGTCACCAAAGCCCCATATACTACCCACCACTGCAACCTGTACGCTCTCGTTGGCTGGCCCTCGCTTCATACTCGTTGCCAAACCCACTGGCTCCAGGTCATCTACAAGACCCTGCTAGGTAAAGTCCCGCCTTATCTCAGCTCACTGGTCACCATAGCAGCACCCACCCATAGCATGCGTTCCAGCAGGTATATCTCTCCTGTCACCCCCAAAGCCAATTCCTCCTTTGGCCGCCTCTCCTTCCAGTTCTCTGCTGCCAATGACTGGAACGAACTACAAAAATCTCTGAAACTGGAAACACTTATCTCCCTCATTAGCTTTAAGCACCAGCTGTCAGAGCAGCTCACAGATCACTGCACCTGTAAATAGCCCATCTATAAAAAGCCCAAACAACTACCACTTTCCCTACTGTATTTATTTATTTATTTTGCTCCTTTGCACCCCAGTATGTCTACTTTGCACACTCATCTACTGTCAAGTCTACCATTCCATTGTTTTAATTGCTATATTGTATTTACTTCGCCACCATGGCCTATTTATTGCCTTTACCTCTCTTATCTCACCTCATTTGCTCATATTGTATATAGACTTATTTTTCTACTGTATTATTGACTGTATGTTTGTTTTACTCCATGTGTAACTCTGTGTTGTTTTATGTGTCGAACTGCTTTGCTTTATCTTGGCCAGGTCGCAGTTGTAAATGAGAACTTGTTCTCAACTTGCCTACCTGGTTAAATAAAGCTGGAATAAAAAAAATAAAAAAAATAAGGAAGTGACAGTCACTATAAGGAAGTGTCTGTGAGTTTGTACTCAGGGTCTTGGTAAGTGTGATCTCAGTTGGTCTGTATCTCAGTCTGAAGTCTGTCTGTGGTTACAGATGCTAATGGGAGATAACCGCTGGCTGGGAGGTTGACTGAGGATACAAACAGAGGTAAGGATCGTTTGAGAACGATAATAAATGGATCTGAATTCACTCTTGAAACATTTAGAGAAAAATGGTATGTCAAACAGCAACTATTCCCTTTGTGATTGTGATATACACTCCCCTACATATTTATTTGGACAGTAAAGCCAAAACATTTAATTTGGCTCTATACTCCAGCATTTTGGGATTTGAGATCAATTGTTCTATATGAGGTGAGAGAACTGAATGGCATCTTTTATTTGACGGTATTTTCATATATACAGTGGGGGAAAAAGGTATTTGATCCCCTGCTGATTTTGTACGTTTGCCCACTTACAAAGAAAAGATCAGTCTATAATTTTAATGGTAGGTTTATTTGAACAGTGAGAGACAAAATAACAACCAAAAAATCCAGAAAAACGCATGTCAAAAATGTTAGAAAATGATTTACATTTTAATGAGGGAAATAAGTATTTGACCCCTCTGCAAAACATGACTTAGTACTTGGTGGCAAAACCCTTGTTGGCAATCACAGAGGTCAGACGTTTCTTGTAGTTGGCCACCAGGTTTGCACACATCTCAGGAGGTATTTTGTCCCACTCCTCTTTGCAGATCTTCTCCAAGTCATTAAGGTTTCAAGGCTGACGTTTGGCAACTCGAACGTTCAGCTCCCTCCACAGATTTTCTATGGGATTAAGGTCTGGAGACTGGCTAGGTGTAAGGGCTGTCGTGAGAGAGAGACCAAGGTGCAGCGGAGTTAGTGTTCATCATAAAAGGTTTTAATGATCAACGAACACTATACAAAAGATACCAAAAAACGACTAGCAACAGTTCTGTAAGGAACACACTAAACAGAAAACAATTACCCACAAAACCCAAAGGAAAAACATGCTCCTTATGTGTGACTCCCAATCAACAACAACAAGCTTCAGCTGTGCCTGATTGGGAGCCACACACGGCCCAAAACAAAGAAATACAAAAACATAGAAAAAGGAACATAGAACCAAAATAAAGAACAAAAACCCCTCTCTATGGCCAGGGCGTTACAGTACCCCCCCCCCCCCCCCAAGGTGCGGACTCCGGCCGCAAAACCTGACACTGAAGGGGAGGGTCCGGGTGGGCCTTCTTACGGTGGCGGCTCAGGTGCAGGACGTGGCCTCTGCTCCACCCTTGGCGTCGCCCTCTTAGGTGGCGCACCTGGCCACGCCGAAGGTCTGGAGGGCGACCCTGACTGCGCCCGGCTGGAGGGCGGCCCTGGTTGCGCCCGGCTGGCGGGCGGCGATGGCTGCGCCCGGCTGGCGGGCGGCGATGGTTGCGCCCGGCTGGCGGTGATGGCTGCGCCCGGCTGGTGGGCGGCGATGGCTGCGCCCGGCTGGCGGGCGTCGATGGCTGCGCCCGGCTGGCGGGTGACCCTGGTGGCTCCGGCGGCACTGACCCAGGATTCACCAGGCTGGGGAGATATGAAGGAGGCCTGGCCCTGGGCGCAGGCACAGGACTCACCAGTCTGGCGGGCGGCTCTGGCGGCTCCGGCGGCTCCGGGCTGGCGGGCGGCTCTGGTGGCTCTGGAGGCTCTGGCCCAGGATTCACCAGGCTGGGGAGACATGAAGGAGGCCTGGCCCTGGGCACAGGCACAGGACTCACCAGGCTGGGGAGACATGAAAAAGGCCTGGCCCTAGGCGTAGGCACAGGACTCACCGGGCTGGCGGGCGGCTCTGACTGCTCTGGACAGGCGGGCGTCTCTGGCGGCTCCGGACAGGCGGGCGGCTCCGGACAGGCGGGCGGCTCTGGCGGCTCCTGACTGGCGGGCGGCTCTGACGGCTCCTGACTGGCGGGCGGCTCTGGCGGCTCCGGACTGGCGGGCGGCTCTGGCGGCTCCAGACTGGCGGGCAGCTCTGGCGGCTCCGGACTGGCGGGCAGCTCTGGCGGCTCCGGACTGGCGAGACCCACTGGAGGCCTAGTCCTGGGAGGTGGCACAGGACGGACCAGGATGGGGAGACCCACTGGTGGCCTGGTCCTAGGAGGAGGTACAGGACAGACCAGGATGGGGAGACCCACTGGTGGCCTGGACCTAGGAGGAGGCACAGGACGGACCAGGAAGGTGAGACCCACTGGTGGCCTGGACCTAGGAGGAGGCACAGGACGGACCAGGATGGGGAGACCCACTGGAGGCCTGGACCGAGGAGGAGGCACAGGATAAACCGGGCTGTGGGGGAGCACTGGAGTTCTGGTATGTACGCTCGACATGATTTCTCCAGGCAGAATGCCCACTTTAGCCTGGCACGGGCGGAGAGCAGGCATTGGGCGAACTGGACCATCCCAGCGCTCTGGAGACACAGTACGCAACGCCGGCGCAGGATAACCTGGACCGAGGAGGCGCACTGGAGACCAGACGCGCTGAGCTGGCACCATCCTCCCTGGCTCGATGCCTGCACTCGCATGGCACTTGCGGGGGGCTGGTATGTTACGCACCGGGCTATGCACGCGCACTGGGGACACCGTGCGCTCCACAGCATAACACGGTGTCTTACCAGTACCACGCTGCTTCCGGTAAGCACGGGGAGTAGGCTCAGGTCTACCGCCTGACTCCGCCAATCTCCCGGTGTGCCCCCCAAAATTTTTGGGGGGGCTTACTCTCGTGTCTGCTGCGCTCCCTTGCCTCGTACCAGCGCCTCTCAACTCTCGCCGCCTCGATCTCCCACTGCGGGCGGCGATAATCCCCAGCTTGAGCCCATGGTCCTTTCCCGTCCAGGATTTCCTCCCAAGTCCACACATCCTGAACGCTCCTCTCCTGGCGCTTCTCCTTCCTCCGCTGCTTGGTCCGTTGTTGGTGGGTAATTCTGTAACGGCTGTCTTCGTCGTCAGATGAAACAGAGAAGTCATCGTCGGAAAAGGTGGACCAATACGCAGCAGAGGATGTGTTCATAGTCAATATTTAATTAATAGAAACACTTCAAACAAAACACGAAAATGAACGACAGCCAAACAGTTCTGCTAGGTACAAAACTAAACAGAAAACAATTACCCACAAAACCCAAAGGAAAAACATGCTCCTTATGTGTGACTCCCAATCAGCAACAACGAGCTTCAGCTGTGCCTGATTGGGAGCCACACACGGCCCAAAACAAAGAAATACAAAAACATAGAAAAAGGAACATAGAACGCCCACCCAATGTAACACCCTGGCCTAACCAAAATAAAGAACAAAAACCCCTCTCTATGGCCAGGGCGTTACACGTGGCCACTCCAGGACCTTAATGTGCTTCTTCTTGAGCCACTCCTTTGTTGTCTTGGCCGTGTGTTTTGGGTCATTGTCATGCTGGAATACCCATCCACGACCCATTTTCAATGCCCTGGCTGAGGGAAGGAGGTTCTCACCCAAGATTTGACGGTACATGGCTCCGTCCATCGTCCCTTTGATGCGGTGAAGTTGTCCTGTCCCCTTAGCAGAAAAACACCCCCAAAGCATAATGTTTCCACCTCCATGTTTGACGGTGGAGATGGTGTTCTTGGGGCAGATAGGCAGCATTCCTCCTCCTCCAAACGCGGCGAGTTGAGTCGATGTCAAAGAGCTCCATTTTGGTCTCATCTGACCACAACACTTTCACCAGTTGTCCTCTGAGTCATTCAGATGTTCATTGGCAAATTTCAGACGGGCATGTATATGTATTCTTGAGCAGGTGGACCTTGTGGGCGCTGCAGGATTTCAGTCCTTCACGGCGTAATGTGTTACCAATTGTTTTCTTGGTGACTATGGTCCCAGCTGCCTTGAGATCATTGACAAGATCCTCCCGTGTAGTTCTGGGCTGATTCCTCACCGTTCTCATGATCATTGCAACTCCACGAGGTGAGATCTTGCATGGAGCCCCAGGCCGAGGGAGATTGACAGTTCTTTTGTGTTTCTTCCATTTGCGAATAATCGCACCAAATGTTGTCACCTTCTCACCAAGCTGCTTGGCGATGGTCTTGTAGCCCATTCCAGCCTTGTGTAGGTCTACAATCTTGTCCCTGACATCCTTGGAGAGCTCTTTGGTCTTGGCCATGGTGGAGAGTTTGGAATCTGATTGATTGATTGCTTCTGTGGACAGGTGTCTTTTTTACAGGTAACAAGCTGCGGTTAGGAGCACTCCCTTTAAGAGTGTGCTCCTAATCTCAGCTCGCTACCTATATAAAAGACACCTGGGAGCCAGAAATCTTTCTGATTGAGAGGGGGTCAAATACTTATTTCCTTCATTAAAATGCAAATCAATTTACAAGATTTTTTTGTTGTTATTCTGTCTCTCACTGTTCAAATAAACTTACCATTAAAATGATAGACTGATCCTTTCTTTGTCAGTGGGCAAACGAACAAAATCAGCAGGGGATCAAATACTTTTCCCCCCCACTGTAGCTGTTTTACTGTTCAGAAATGAAACCACTTTATCTATCTAGTCTATAAAGTTACAGAGGAACAAAGATCATACTGCCACGACATGCTAACCTCCCCTGTTATTGGTAATGGTGAGAGGTTAGACTATACCCCCAAGACATGTTAACCTCCCCTGTTATTGGTAATGGTGAGAGGTTAGAGACCATACCCCCAAGACATGTTAAACTCCCCTGTTATTGGTAATGGTGAGAGGTTAGAGACCATACCCCCAAGACATGTTAACCTCCCCTGTTATTGGTAATGGTGAGAGGTTAGAGATCATACCCCCAAGACATGCTAACCTCCCCTGTTATTGGTAATGGTGAGAGATTAGACCATACCCCCAAGACATGTTAACCTCCCCTGTTATTGGTAATGGTGAGAGGTTAGACCATACCCCCAAGACATGTTAACCTCCCCTGTTATTGGTAATGGTGAGAGGTTAGAGACCATAACCCCAAGACATGCTAACCTCCCCTGTTAATGGTAATGGTGAGAGATTAGACCATACCCCCAAGACATGTTAACCTCCCCTGTTATTGGTAATGGTGAGAGGTTAGAGACCATACCCCCAAGACATGTTAACCTCCCCTGTTATTGGTAATGGTGAGAGGTTAGACTATACCCCCAAGACATGCTTACCTCCCCTGTTATTGGTAATGGTGAGAGGTTAGACCATACCCCCAAGACATGCTAACCTCCCCTGTTATTGGTAATGGTGAGAGGTTAGACCATACCCCCAAGACATGTTAACCTCCCCTGTTATTGGTAATGGTGAGAGGTTAGACCATACCCCCAAGACATGTTAACCTCCCCTGTTATTGGTAATGGTGAGAGGTTAGAGACCATACCCCCAAGACATGTTAACCTCCCCTGTTATTGGTAATGGTGAGAGGTTAGACCATACCCCCAAGACATGTTAACCTCCCCTGTTATTGGTAATGGTGAGATGTTAGAGACCATAACCCAAAGACATGCTAACCTCCCCTGTTATTGGTAATGGTGAGAGGTTAGACCATACCCCCAAGACATGTTAACCTCCCCTGTTATTGGTAATGGTGAGAGGTTAGACCATACCCCCAAGACATGCTAACCTCCCCTGTTATTGGTAATGGTGAGAGGTTAGACCATACCCCCAAGACATGTTAACCTCCCCTGTTATTGGTAATGGTGAGAGATAGAGACCATACCCCCAAGACATGCTAACCTCCCCTGTTATTGGTAATGGTGAGAGGTTAGACCATACCCCCAAGACATATTAACCTCCCCTGTTATTGGTAATGGTGAGAGGTTAGATCATACCCCCAAGACATGCTAACCTCCCCTGTTATTGGTAATGGTGAGAGGTTAGAGACCATACCCCCAAGACATGTTAACCTCCCCTGTTATTGGTAATGGTGAGAGGTTAGAGACCATACCCTCAAGACATGCTAACCTCTCCTGTTATTGGTAATGGTGAGAGGTTAGAGATCATACCCCCAAGACATGCTAACCTCCCCTGTTATTGGTAATGGTGAAAGGTTAGACCATACCCCCAAGACATGCTAACCTCCCCTGTTATTGGTAATGGTGAGAGGTTAGACCATAACCCCAAGACATGTTAACCTCCCCTGTTATTGGTAATGGTGAGAGGTTAGACCATACCCCCAAGACATGTTAACCTCCCCTGTTATTGGTAATGGTGAGAGGTTAGAGACCATACCCCCAAGACATGCTAACCTCCCCTGTTATTGGTAATGGTGAGAGGTTAGACCATACCCCCAAGACATGCTAACCTCCCCTGTTATTGGTAATGGTGAGAGGTTAGACCATACCCCCAAGACATGTTAACCTCCCCTGTTATTGGTAATGGTGAGAGGTTAGAGACCATACCCCCAAGACATGCTAACCTCCCCTGTTATTGGTAAATGTGAGAGGTTAGAGATCATACCCCCAAGACATGTTAACCTCCCCTGTTATTGGTAATGGTGAGAGGTTAGATCATACCCCCAAGACATGCTAACCTCCCCTGTTATTGGTAATGGTGATAGGTTAGACCATACCCCCAAGACATGTTAACCTCCCCTGTTATTGGTAATGGTGAGAGGTTAGATCATACCCCCAAGACATGTTAACCTCCCCTGTTATTGGTAATTGTGAGAGGTTAGATCATACCCCCAGGTCATGCTAACCTCCCCTGATATTGGTAATGGTGAGAGGTTAAACCAGAGAGAGAGAGAGAGAGAGAGAGAGAAAGAGGTTATTTCCCTGACATCTGGAATCAAGGACTCATAACCCCAATCTTTAAGAACAGAGACAAATTTGACCCCAACAATTACAGAGGCATTTGTGTGAATAGTAACCTGGGGAAGGGTTTCTGTAGTATTATAAATGTAAGAGTTCTAAACTTCCTTAATAAGCACAATGTCTTGACTAAAAGCCTAATTGGATTTATACCAAAACATCGCACGACTGATCATATTTACACCCTACACACCCTGATAGATAAACATGACAACCAAAATATATGCTTGCTTTATTGACTTCCAAAAAGCATTTGATTCTATTTGGCATACAGGTGTCACGTTCGTGTGGATAGATGGACCAAGGCGCAGCATGAT